>NW_020172982.1:2509312-2589955 GCF_003031525.2 Neophocaena asiaeorientalis asiaeorientalis | reverse complement strand
CTGGCCCCCCCCCCAAAAAAAAAAAAAAAAAAAAAAAAGAGAGTCCTTAAGATTCTGCTTGCTCCTAGCAAACCCCTCTCACCCCAGTATTCACCCATACTATCTGCCTTGTGACCAGCAGGGTTAATTTAATTGCATACTCTTAATTTATACTGTAGAACATAAAGCCTAGAACTCAAGCCATCTCCCACTTTCCAGATTCTGATTCCCATATAGGTCTTTCAGCAGGGAAATATGCACCCTAGCACTTCCTAGTCCTGTCTTCCCCCTACTTTATTTTTCCGCTTAGGTTATTTTCTTTTTATCATTTTGATGTAACACACACGCATGTACACACACACACACACACACACACACACAGAAATCTGTTTTCTGTCTCTCTTCTCACACTAGAATGTAAGGTCTATGAGAGCAGGGTTTTGTGTCTTGTTTTCACTGCTATATCTCCAAAGTCTAAAAGAGTATGTTGGTAACATGCAATGTTCGATAAACATTTGTCCAAAATGGAATAAAGAGCTGAAGTACTGACTCGCATGTTCATCCATGACATCGAGACTCAGGTCCTTTCCATATTTTAATTCCATTATTTTTAGGATATTGAGTTGCAGGATGGCTTGTTCCACATTAAGCATTAGTCACATTTCAGAAAGGAAGAAAATGGTAGGGCAAAAGCTTCACAAGCTTTTTTATATCCTCCTCTTTTTTTCTATCCTTAAAAATATATGTTTCCCCAAATGCTTTCGGCAGACTTCTACTTACATTTTGCCCATCAGAACTCTGTCACATGATTCCCTTCATTTCAAGAGAGGCTGTCAGTACAGTTTAAATTTCCTAGTAAGCAAAGGAAGAGAGGAGGGATTGGAGATGGATTTTGAGTTAACCAATATATAGTTTATGCCCCAAATTTCTCTGTAATCTTGCATACTATTTATACTTAATGAATGAATTAGAATTTAAAGAATCATGTATTACATGGAAATAGCAGGTAAGGGATCTTAAATGCAGTATAATGTCATAGCTTAGGAGAGAATGTAGATGCATAATTTTATATCAATGAAAGAGAGCATGAGTGTTGATACTACAAAACCGTATGCAGTACAAACCCACCATTTACATTTGGCTTTGGAAAGTGTCTTGAATGTATATTTGCATAAGATAAAGCTCCCTTGCTCAGACTGATTCAGGGTTCACCTTCTATAGTGTATCTCTAATTTAAAAAAATGAGAAGTGCATCAATTGCCAATGGCCTGAAAAGAAAGATAATAGCTAGCCTTTATTGTAGATACTTTACATACAGAGTCATTGAACATATGCTACAGCCATTCTTCAAAATAAGTATTATTATCTTGATGAAGATACATTTTCATCATCTGTTTTAGAGATAAGGAACTGAGGTTCAGAAATATTTGAAAATGTTTAGTTTTGGTAAATGAGAGAGCGAGGATTTGAACTAAGTTTGGTTTCTTTTATGCTCTTCCCTACAGAGCACAGGATTAAATTGATATATATTGATCAAAAGTGGTGTGCTAGGGGCTTCCCTGGCGATGCAGGGGACACGGGTTCGTGCCCCGGTCTGGGAGGATCCCACATGCCGCGGAGCGGCTGGGCCCGTGAGCCGTGGCCGCTAAGCCTGTGCGTCCAGAGCCTGTGTTTCGCAACGGGAGAGGCCATAACGGTGAGAGGCCCGCGTACCGCAAAAAAAAAAAAAAAAGTGGTGCACTGCAATATAACTTGACCATTTTCTCTTCCTAATCCAGACATTAACCCGTCCTAGATGAACCACATTTCCTCCGATGATTCAGAGTTGCCCTTCCCCAGGGATTCTTGGATCAAAGAGGAAACAAGAAATGGCTAGATCATAAAGGCTTTCCTCAAATAAAAAATAAAGTACAGTAATTGAGATGTCAACCAGACTACCAAATGAGCTCTGATTGACACTCAGTACCCTAGTCAACAGAGCAAATCCCTAAACAGAGGAGACCCCGTGAGTAAAGCTAAAAGGGTAGATTGTGCCGTGGACTGACCTCTGGAGTCTGTGTCCGTTTTCATTTGCTTTGGGGCTTTTTGGAAACGACTTCCGTTAAAAGCACTCTTGATGACAGTGAGGGAAGCCTTCAGGAGTGACTATGTGGACAGCCAGTCCCCTTCCCCTTTATGTATTGCTCTAAAATTTGGTATTCATGAAGTGAGAGAGAAAGGAGAAAAGAACTGCTGAGTGGCCATTGCCTATTTCAACTCATGGCCTTTCTCTGTCAGCCTCAAAACCACAAAAACAATTCCAGTTAATTAACTAACAAGAAGAAAAATGTCTTCTTTATAAAACAGTTTATGGTCTAACTACAACAAGACCATACTCTGAGTATCCCCGCAAAAAACAAGGCTGACATAAGTTTAAAAAATTGGAAGAAATATAATTCGCATTATTGAGAAATATTTTTTGCTAGATAATGTCATGTATATTACTGCTCTGAATTCCCACAGCAGTACTGTAAGACATGTATTATTTTCATTATTTTATGGATGAGGAAACTGAGGTTCAGTGAAGCCCAAGATCAAAAAGGTTGTATGTATATAAGAAGTATGTCCTTCTGGTGCCACCATGTGATCACGCTACCCTTCAAAATTTTTCTTTGACTTTCCCAAGATGCACCAGGGTTTTTTTTTCCTCTCTCTCTCTCTCTCTCTCTTTTTAAAAAAATTTTTTATTGGAGTATAGTTGATTTACAATGTTATGCTAGTTTCTGGTGTTCAGCAAAGTGATTCAGTTATACATACCTATATTCTTTTTCAGATTCTTTTCCATTATAAGTTATTATGAGTTATTGAATATAGTTCCCTGTGCTATGTAGTAGGTCCTTGTTGGTTATCTATTTTATATGTAGTAATGTGTATCTGTTCATCACAAAGTCCTAATTGATCTCTCCCCCAGCCCCATTCCCTTTTGGTAACCAAAACCTTGCTTTCTATGTCTGAGTCAGTTTCTGTCATGTAAATAAGTTCATTTGTATCATTTTCTAAATTCCACATATAAGTGATATCACACAGTATATGTCTTTCTCTTTCTGACTTACTTCACTTAGTATGATAATCTCTAGGTCGACCCATGTTGCTTCAAATAGCATTATTTCATTCTTTTTAATGGCTGAGTAGTATTCCATTGTATATATGTACCACATCTTCTTTATCCATTCCTCTGTCGATGGACATTTAGGTTGCTTCCATGTCTTCGCTATTGTATTGAATAAATAGTGCTGCTGTGAACATTGGGTGCATGTATCTTTCTGAATTAGAGTTTTCTGTGGATATATGCCCAGGAGTGGGATTGCTGCATCATATGAGATGCACCAGCTTTTGATTCAACTCTGATCATGTTCTGCCTCCCTGAATAGTCTAAGATGATCAAACCAAAGTCAAGTTGAATTAATAAAAGGTACTGTAGATTTAGGTCTATAGAAAAAGACTTTGTGTTTGGGTAAAGTAAGCTTCTATACTAAAAAGCCCCCAAACTGCAGAATCTCTAACAAAGTTTATTCTATCTCAAAACAATAGTCTTGAAGTAGGTGGGTGTGCGAAAGGCAGGCAGTTCTTCTCTGCCTGGTGTCCAGACTCTCAACTTTCTTTAATCACCCAACACAGTTTAAAGTGTGGGCCTCCTCCCAGTAGTAGCCAGCTCATCAGCGCCATAGATGGAGATTAGACCACAGATTGTGAAAAAGAGAATGCAGGGCTACCTGCTTTATCTGCTTCCTTTTTAGAGAAGTGGTGAGCAAGTTGCATGTATTACTTATACTTAAAATTCACTGGCCAAAATTTAATTGAAGGACCACAACAAGCAAAAAGCTGGGTGGCTATGGGCAATGCTGATTCATTGAGGTTCATACTGCCAAAAAAATGAATGTGACACATGGGACAAAAAGCACTTTCAGACATACGTCTCTCTTTTCTTGATTAAGGTAGATTAGTCTGGAAATCCTCACACAATATCATCTTCTTATCAAAGGGATTTATACATAGATATATTACCTTAATATATATAATATACATAACATACATGTATTACATATGATATCTATTTTATATATCATTTACATATTCTTTCCATGTAACTGAAAATGCTGCTTTTCAAATCCAAATGACTTTGAGCCCTTTTCGAAATCAGAGTTGTGGCAGGGGGATGGCTGGTGGTCAGCAAAGTTTCCAGTGGAATATTAGTGTCTTTAATTAATATTAATACTGAGGTTCTAGAGGGACCTGTTCTAGTTATACAACATGCCTTCCCAGTCACAGCTGGTGAGTGACCTATAGCTGAATAAAGGAAGCAAAATGCAGCTTGATTGGCTCTGCTTCTCCCTCATCTCCATGGGGTTACTCTCCTACAGACAGGGTTACAGGTTATAAAGGAATCTTAAACAGCCTTTTTTGCCCAAAGGAGTGATTGAAGAGTTTCTGAAAGTGCCCCAGGCACAGAGCAGGTGGACAAGTCAAGCCATATCTAGGGCTGTGCCAGAGTCCTCACAGAATTGAATCTTCAATTCTCAATGATTCCTCTTTGTGAACACATGATCTAAACAAAATAACAAGGAGCAGGTAAGCATTCAGGAAGGACTATGAATCTGACTAAAAACCTCATCACTTGTGGTAATTTTCTTGCCTAGGAAATTTCAGTATGGTAGCCAAATGTAGTGCAGAGATTGTAGAAAGTTGAATTTTACAAATAATGAATCTAAAGTGTTAAAGAGTCCCTGGCTGGTGCTGCAACAACCATGTCCCTCAAGTCTATTATGTGGACCATGAAAGTGACCAGTGATCTGGGAACAGCAGAGTGTAGGGTTGAAATCTTGTACCCTGAACCCCTCTAACCATGGTTCCAGTCCTGATGTTGCTACTTCCAAGTCTTTTTCAAAAAGAAAGGAGACTAAAACAAGTTGAGACATTTGCTATAGTTCAATCATTCCTTCATTCAAGAAATGTTGGTTTTCTGGTGCCTACTATGTGTCAGATAAAAGTTGAACAGAACCCAGATTGAAGCAGTGGCAGAAGGAATGGAGAGCAGAGAACAGACTGAAGGGCTCTTTGTTATTTTGGAAGGAGCGCAGGCTTCTTTCTAAGCAAATGGAGATCTCATTATATCATTCCCTCTCCCTGGGATCTCTGTAATGGACTTGATGAAGCCTACATTCTGCCACAGTCTATTTTCTACTAGTAACTTCACACCATGGGGTCAATACAGTAGCCATCAAAATGGGGAGGTTTGAATAAATTATCAATAAAGTCAGTATGTTAGCTCTGCTTCCTTCACTTCAAGTACACAGATGGCTTCAATTACCAGAATGAAGTAAAAAAAAAATTATGGGAAAACCTCAGAACTGTGGCATGAATAAGGTGTGGAAGATAGGGTGCCAATTTCAAAGCCAAAAGACTTGGAAATAATTTTTGGTTTAGTTCTGCATCAAATTGGAAAAGCCTATGGTCACTGAAATTCTTCATTGGTCAAATGAGGATATAATGGCTGTGCTGTCGATCTCATGGAAATGTTTAGAAGACATCAATTCGAAGTACTTTACATATCAAAATGGTTTGCAGAGAATTCTCCTGGAGAAGCAGAACTCTGGATCTCTCAACTTCCTTAGCACATATTTTATGCCCATGAAGAACATAAAAAATTAACATTGAGAGCAGCCCTGGAATGTCACTGGAAATGTGAGGAGCAATCCAAGTGTCTTTACATGATAATTATGTGGGTGAGTATCTGTCTATCTATCTATCTATCTATCTATCTATCATCTATCTATCTATGCATGCATTATGGGTACCATAATGACATAATGACATATTTTTCACACCAAGAACACAATCAAATCCTTCTATCTAACTACCTGGCTCAGTCACTACACTGCTTCCATAATATCTGATAGGACAATAGAGAGAGGAACCCAAATCCCCCAAATAATGTGGATGTGGAGTATTTACCTTAATTGGCTATTTCCTGTACAGGTTTTGGTGTTCATTGATTGATTGTAAGACCTTAAATGCCATAAGACCTAAACTTGACAAAAATTATGAGAGCAAGGTTGTGCCTCTAATGATTTCAACTTCAGTACTGAAGAAAGGAGTTCAGAACAAATGAGTCAAGTGTCTTCTGCTCCTAGTATTTTAAAAGTGTCAGTGTTTCCTCAGTATAATATTTCTCAAGCCTATACAAAAATTAAATGTCCTCATATCTAATACTGGGAAATTTTGAGAACATACGAAGTGGTTCCAAGATGGGGAAGACGGCGGAAGAGTAAGACGCGGAGATCACCTTCCTCCCCACAGATATATCAGAAATACATCTACACGTGGAACAACTCCTACAGAACACCTACTGAACGCTGGCAGAAGACCTCAGACCTCCCAAAAGACAAGAAAGTCCCCACGTACCTGGGTAGGGCAAAAGAGAAAAGAATAAACAGAGACAAAAGGTTAGGGGTGGGACCTGCACCAGTGGGAGGGAGCCGTGAAGGAGGAAAGGTTTCAACACACTACGAAGCCCCTTCGCGGGCAGAGACTGCGGGTGGCGGAGGCGGAAGCTTTGGCGCCGCGGAGGAGAGCACAGCCACTGGGGTGCAGAGGGCAAAGAGGAGAGATTCCCGCACAGAGGATCGGTGCCGATCGGCACTCACCAGCCCAAGAGGCTTGTCTGCTTACCCACCGGGGCAGGCAGAGCTGGAATCCAAGGCTCGGGCTTCGGTCGGAGCGCAAGGAGAGGACTAGAGGTCTGAACACAGCCTGAAGGGGTTAGTGCACCACGGCTAGCCGGGAGGGAGTCCAGGGAAAAGTCTGGACCTGCAGAAGAGGCAAGAGACTTTTTCTTACCTCTTTGTTTCTGGGTGCATGAGGAGAGGGGATTAACAGCGCTGCTTAAAGGAGCTCCACAGACTGGCGTGAGCCACGGCTAACAGCGCGGACCCCAGAGACGGGCATGAGACAATAAGGTTGCTGCTGCCGCCACCAAGAAGCCTGTGTGTGAGCACAGGTCACTATCCACACCCTCTTCCGGGGAGCCTGTGCAGCCCGCCACTGCCAGGTTCCTGGGATCCAGGGACAACTTCCCTGGGAGAATGCACGTCACGCCTCAGGCCGGTGCAATGTCCCTCCGGCCTCTGCCGCCGCAGGCTCACCCCGCATCTGCACCCTTCCCGCCCCCCGGCCTGAGTGAGCCAGAGCCCCCGAAGCAGCTGCTCCTTTAACCCCGTCCTGTCTGAGCGAAGAACAGACACCCTCAGGCGACGTACAAGCAGAGGCGGGGCCAAATCCAAAGCGGAACCCCGGGAGCTGTGCGAACAAAGAAGAGAAAGGGAAATTTCTCCCAGCAGCCTCAGGAGCAGCGGATTAAATCTGCACAATCAACTTGATGGACCCTGCATCTGTGGAATACATGAATAGACAACGAATCATCCCAAATTGAGGAGGTGGACTTGAGAGCAAGGTTTATTATTTTTTCCCCTTTTCCTCTTTTTGTGAGTGTGTATGTGTATGCTTCTGTGTGGGATTTTTTTCTATATAGCTTTGCTTTCACCATTTGTCCTAAGGTTCCATCCGTCCGTTTTTTTTGTTTGTTTGTTTGTTTTTACTTAAAAAATTTTTTTTCTCAATAATTAATTTTTATTTTAATAACTTTATTTTATTTTATCCTCATTCTATCTTTCTCTCTCTCTCTCTTTCTTTCTTTCTTTCTTACTTTCTAATTTTTCTCCCTTTTATTCTGAGCCATGTGGATGAAAGACTCTTCATGCTGCAGCCAGGAGTCAGTGCTGTGCCTCTGAGGTGGGAGAGCCAACTTCAGGACACTGGTCCACAAGAGACCCCCCAGTTCCACGTAATATCAAATGGCGAAAATCTCCCAGAGATCTCCATCTCAAAAACAACACCCAGCTTCACTCAACGACCAGCAAGCTACAGTGCTGGACACCCTATGCCAAACAACTAGCAAGACAGGAACACAACCCCACCCATTAGCAGAGAGGCTGCCTAAAATCATAATAAGTCCACAAACACCCCAAAACACACCACCAGACATGGACCTGCCCAACAGAAAGACAAGATCCAGCCTCATCCACCAGAACACAGGCACTAGTCCCCTCCACCAGGAAACCTACACAACCCACTAAACCAACTTTAGTCACTGGGGACAGACACCAAAAACAATGGGAACTACGAACCTGCAGCCTAATAAAAGGAGACCCCAAACACAGTAAGGTAAGTAAAATGAGAAGACAGAAAAACACACAGCAGATGAAGGAGCAAGATAAAAATCCACCAGACCTAACAAATGAAGAGGAAATAGGCACTTTACCTGAATAAGAATTCAGAATAATGATAGTAAAGATGGAAACAGAATAGAGAAAATACAGAAAATGCAAGAAACATTTAACAAGCACCTAGAAGAACTAAAGATGAAACATGCAATGATGAACAGCACAATAAATGAAATTAAAAATACTCTGGAAGGGTTCAACAGAAGAATAACTGAAGCAGAAGAACAGATAACTGGTTAAGTGACCTGGAAGATGAAATAGTGGAAATAACTACTGCAGAGCAGAATAAAGAAAAAAGCATGAACAGAACTGAGGACATTCTCACAGACCTCGGGGACAACATTAAATGAACGAACATTTGAATTATAGGGGTTCCAGAAGAAGAAGAGAAAAAGAAAGGGACTGAGAAAATATTTGAAGAGATTATAGTTGAAAACTTCCCTAATATGAGAAAGGAAATAATCAAGTCCAGGAAGCACAGAGAGACCCATACAGGATAAATCCAAGGAGAAACACGCCAAGACACATATTAATCAAACTGTCAAAAATTAAATACAAAGAAAACATATTAAAAGCAGGAAGGGAAAAACAACAAATAACACACAAGGGAATCCCCATAAGGTTAACAGCTGATCTTTCGGCAGAAACTCTGGAAGCCAGAAGGGACTGGCAGGACATATTTAAAGTGATGAAGGAGAAAAACCTACAACCAAGATTACTCTATGCAGCAAGGATCTCATTCAGATTTATTGGAGAAATTAAAACCTTTACAGACAAGCAAAAGCTGAGAGAGTTCAGCACCACCAAATCAGCTTTACAACAAATGCTAAAGGAACTTCTCTAGGCAAGAAACACAAGAGAAGGAAAAACCTACAATAAGAAACCAAAAACAGTGAGGAAAATGGAAATAGGAACATACATATCAATAATTACCTTAAATGTAAATGGAATAAATGCTCCCACCAAAGACACACACTGGCTGAATGAATACAAAAAAAGACTCATATATATGCTGCCTACAAGAGACCCACTTCAGTCCTAGGGACACATACAGACTGAAAGTGAGGGGATGGAAAAAAGATATTCCATGCAAATAGAAACCAAAAGAAAGCTGGAGTAGCATTTCTCATATCAGACAAAATATTCTTTAAAGTAAAGACTATAAGAAGAGACAAAGAAGGACACTACATAATGATCAAGGGATCGATCCAAGAAGATATAACAATTGTAAATATTTATGCACCCAACATAGGAGCACCTCAATACATAAGGCAGTTACTAACAGCCATAAAAGGGGAAATCGACAGTAACACATTCATAGTAGGGGACTTTAACACCCCACTTTCACCAATGGACAGATCATCCAAAATGAAAATAAATAAGGAAACACAAGCTTTAAATGATACATTAAACAAGATGCACTTAATTGATATTTATAGGACATTCCATCCAAAAACAACAGAATACACATTTTTCTCAAGTGTTCATGGAACATTCTCCAGGATAAATCATATCTTAGGTCACAAATCAAGCTTTCGTAAATATAAGAAAACTGAAATTGTATCAAGTATCTTTTCCGACCACTACGCGACGAGACTAGATATCAATTACAGGAAAAGATCTGTAAAAAATACAAACATATGGAGGCTAAACAATACACTACTTAATAACGAAGTGATCACTGAAAAAATCAAAGAGGAAATCAAAAAATACCTAGATACAAATGACAGTGGAGACACGACGACCCAAAGCCTATGGGATGCAGCAAAAGCAATTCCAAGAGGGAAGTTTATAGCAATACAATCCTACCTTAAGAAACAGGAAACATCTCAAATAAACAACTTAACCTTGCACCTAAAGCAATTAGAGAAAGAAGAACAAAAACCCCCAAAGTTAGCAGAAGGAAAGAAATCATAAAGATCAGATCAGAAATAAATGAAAAAGAAATGAAGGAAATGATAACAAAGATCAATAAAACTAAACGCTAGTTCTTTGAGAAGATAAAAAGAATTGATAAACCATTAGCCAGACTCATCACAAAAAAAAGGGAGAAGACTCAAATCAATAGAATTAGAAATGAAAAAGGAGAAGTAACAACTGACACTGCAGAAATAAAAAAGATCGTGAGAGATTACTAGAAGCAACTCTATGCCAATAAAATGGACAACCTGGAAGAAATGGACAAATTCTTGGAAATGCACAACCAGACAAGCCTGAATCAGGAAGAAATGGAAAATATGAAGAGACCAATCACAAGCACTGAAATTGAAACTGTGATTAAAAATCTTCCAACAAACAAAAGCCCAAGACCAGATGGCTTCACAGGTGAATTCCATCAAACATTTTGAGAAGATGAATGGATAAAGAAGATGTGGCACATATATACAATGGAATATTACTCAGCCATAAAAAGAAATGAAATTGAGTTATTTGTCGTGAGGTGGATGGACCTAGAGTCTGTCATACAGAGTGAAGTAAGTCAGAAAGAGAAAGATAAATACCGTATGCTAACACATATATATGGAATCCAAGAAAAAAAATTGTCATGAAGAACCTAAGGGTAAGATGGGAATAAAGACACAGACCTACTAGAGAATGGACTTGGCGAAATGGGGACGGGGAGAGGTGAGCTGTGACGAGATGAGAGAGTGCCATGGACATGTATATACTACCAAACGTAAAATAGATAGCTAGTGGGAAGCAGCCGCATAGCATAGGGAGATCAGCTCGGTGGTTTGTGACCACCTAAAGGGGTGGGATAGGGAAGGTGGGAGGGAGGGAGACGCAAGAGGGAAGAGATATGGGAACATATGTATATGTATAACCGATTCACTTTGTTATAAAGCAGAAACTAACACACCATTGTAAAGCAATTATACTCCAATAAAGATGTTAAAAATAATAATTAAAAAAAGTTGTTCCTGAGCATAAGTGTGCTTATGATTCACCTGAAGATGAGTTTTTTTGTTTGTTTTTAAAGTAAAGATTTATGAATTCTGCACCCCCCCCACACACACACACCACTTTTCACTTTGCTTTGTTGGATCTGTACAAGGACCTAGGAATCTGCATGCTAACATTGACCCCCATTAGGTGCAGATGTGGTAGACAATCTATGCTTATAAATTGTACCATCTATGACTATTATAGGCAGAAGTGACCCTAGTCATCATTTAAAATTCCTCCCAGTTTGGAGATAAATGAACTGAGGATAAGAAAACAAGTGAATTGCCCAAATTTAGAGTTAGCTCAGAAGTCAACAGTCAGGACGAGATTTCCTCCATTCTTTTGCAGATTTTGGAAGACCACATTTTTTTTTTCAATCTATACCTATTTACCATTTGGCATTATATAAACCCCTTAAGGCCTTTGGCCTGAGGCAAAGCCATTCTTGCCATATTTTCTGTAGAATCATAAATGGCAGTGTCAGGAGGCCATAAACAAACAAACCCTCATGAACGGTAATAAGATTTTGCTGGTTTGGCAATTCACTGGCCTCAAGAGGTTTGTGAAGTTCTACTTCTGCACCCATTTTACTTATATGTAGTAGAATATTTGACCCCGCCACCAATCTCTAAAATAGTCGCATGCTATGCGGCATTGTTTTGAGCATAAAGATGTTTATGTTATACTTGAATATTCTGCCTATGTGTCTTAAATAATAAGCTCTTTCTAAGGTCTGACTTTAACAATTATTCATGGTGACAGTCATTTCCCTGGAAAAAACCTGCACTCGCTCTCTTGCATGTTAATATTCTAACATACTTATCTTTTACTATTTAAAAAAGTAAAATAAAGTACTTTATATTAATATTGATGTCTACTCTCCCTCTCCCCCGCCCAGAAAAACACCTCTTTCCAGTTTTCTCTATTTAACAATTAATAGGCTAGAGCTCCCAGTTTCTTTTGGATGAAAAAAGTAGTAGATATACTGACAGCTGTTTAATTATTGACTTTACAGAACCACACAATGCATAGCACAATGGATTTCCCTGGCATTGAAAATCCATTTTCAGAGGATAAAACATAATAATAATGATAATGAGAGTAGATATTTATTCAGAAAATACTTGTGAAGCATTTATTTATTCAACTCATACTTAGACCTACAAAGAACCTACAATGGAGCAGGCATTGCACTAGTTGCAGGGACACAGCAGGGAATGACCTAGATGTGACCCTTGCCCTTGTGGAACTCATTGCCACCTGGAGAAGAAAAATGTTATAAAAAATTGATGCTTACAGTTGTGATAAGTGCTATAAAAGAAAAGTAAGTGCATTAAGAGAACTATGGGGCATCTCAACTGTCTTTGGTTTAGGAAAAGCCTTTTCGAAAATGTGATATATAGACTGTAATCTGAATTATGAAAAAGGATGTGTATATGTATGTGAGGCAGGACTGAAACAGCATAGGGAAGAAGAGTAAATTAAGAATTAAATATTTAAACATCAAATATAAAATCTGGAGGGGTGTGGCCAAGATGGTAGAGTAGGGATACCCTGAGCTCTCCTCCTCCCACAGACACACCAAAATTACAACTATTTACAGAGCAACTATCTCCTGCATACTAGGAGAAAATACTTTCCATGGCTAAAGATATAAAGAAGGAGCCACAACGAGACAAGTAGGAGGGGTGAAGATGTGGTATAATCAACACCCATGCCCCAGGTGGACAATCCACAAACAGGAAGAGAATCACAACTGCATAGTTTTCGCAAAGGAGCAAGGGGTCCCTACATTGGACTCCCCAGCCCAGGGGTCCTGCACTGGGAAGACAAGCCCCCAGAATGTTTTATTTTGAAAGCTAGCATGTTTTACTTTTGGGAGAGCTAGGGGACTGTGGGAAATAGAGACTCCACTCTTAAAAGGTGAGCACAAAATCTCACACACTCCAAGACCCAGGGTAGAAGCAATAATTTGAAAGGAGACTGGGTCAGACCCACATGCTGATCTTGGAGAGCCTCTTGGAGGGTCAGGAGGCATCTGAGACTCCCCCTGGGGACACAGGCACTGGAGGCAGCCATTTGGGGGAGCTTGTCCTACCACAATGACACTGGTGCTGGCAGGTGCCATTCTGGAGTCCTGCCTCTAACCTATTAACAGCAGGGGCTTACTGCCCACCAGTATGCCAGCATGACAGGAAGCCACACTGAGGCCTGGCCACTCCCACCAGCAGGCTAACACCAGCCCCGGGACCCACTGGGCCATACAGTCATGCCTGCTGGAACCCAGCTCCACCACCGGCAGGTTGGAAGTCACCTCACAATGCAAGAACCAAGCAGAGATAAAGAATACAATAACTGAAATAAAACATATACTAGGAAGGAAATACACTAGATTAGATGATTTAGGGAGCAGATCAGCAAACTGGAAGGTAGTAGTGTAAATCACCCAAGCTGAACAGAAAAAATAATTTTTAAAAATGGAAATAGTTTAAGAGACCTCTGGGATAACATCAAGCATGCTAAAATTTCTATTATAGAGGTCCCAGGAGGAGAGAGAGAGAGAGAAAGAGAGAGAGAGGCAGAAGTTTACTTAAAGAAATAATAGCTGAAAACTTCCCTAACCTGGGAAATGAAACAGACATGCAGGCCCAGGAAGCACAGAGAATCCCAAAACAAAATGAACTGAAAAAGGTCCACACCAAAGCACACTGTAATTAAAATGATAAAAATTAAAGATAAAGGAAGAATCAAAAGCAGCAAGAAAAAGCAACTACTTATCTACAAGGGAACTCCCATAAGACAATCAGCTGACATTTCATCAGAAACTCTGAAGGCCATAAGGGATTGCCATGCTATATTCAAAGTGATGAAAGAAAGAAAAAAAAAAAAAACCTACAACCAACAATACCCCAACCAGCAAAGCTATCACTCAGATTTGAAAGAGTAGAGTTTTATAGACAAGGAAAAGCTAAAAGAACTCAACACCACTAAAGTGTCTTTACAAAAAATATTAGAAGGATTTCTCTAAGCAGAAAATAAAAGATCACGACTAGAAATAGGAAAATTATAAAAGGAAAAAATTCATTTGGGAAAGCAAACATACAAGAAAGGTAATAGATCAACCACTTAGAAACCTGGTAAGAAGGTTAAAAGACAAAAGCAGTAAAAACATCTATATCCACAATAAGTAGTTAAGAGATACACAAAACAAAAAGATGTAAAATATAAGTTCAAAAATGTTCAATGGTGGGGGGGGAGCAAAATGTAGTAAAAATGCAGGCTTGTTAGAAAAATTAATGTACAGAAATCTATTGTATTATACACTAACAATAATCAGAAAGAGAAATTAAGAAAACAATTTCATTTACAGTTGCATAAAAAATTACCTAGAAATAAATCTAATAAAGGAGGTAAATGATCTGTACTCCAAAAACTATAAGATATTGATGAAAGAAACTGAAGACAGCACAAATAAATGGAAAGATATACCATGCTCATGGACTGGAAGAATTAATCTTGTTAAAATGACCATACTACCCCAGGCAATCTTCATATTTAATATAATCCCTATCAAAATATACATGACATTTTTTCACAGAACTAGAACAAATAATCCTAAAATTTGTATAGAAACATGAAAGACCCCCAAAGAGCCAAAACAATCTTGAGAAAAAAAAATGAAAAGCACAGCTGGAGGTCTTACACTCTCTGATTTCAAACTATACTACAAAGTTACAGTGATCAAAACAGTATGGTACTGGCACAAAAATAGACACATAAATTAATGGAACAGAATAGACAACTCATAAATAAACACAACACTTATATAATCAATTAATTTATGACAAAGGAGGCAAGAGTATACACTGGAGAACAAAACAACCTCTTCAGTAAACGGTGTTGGGAAAACTGACAGCCACATGTAAAAAAATCAAGCAGGACTACTTTCTCACACTATATACAAAATAAACTGAAAACAGTTTAAAGACTTAGGTGTAAGACCGGAAATCATAAAAATCCTAGAAGAAACATAGGCAGTAAACTTTCTGACTTTGGTCTTAGCACTATTTTTTTTTTTTTGTATATGTCTCCTCACACAAGGAAAACAAAAGCAAGATAAACAAATGAGACTAAAACAAACAAAAAAGCTTCTTCACAGTGAAAGAAACTATCAACAAAATGAAACGGCAGCTTGCCAAATGGGAGAACATATTTTCAAACTACCTATTTGATAAGGGGTTAATATTCAAAATATAAAAAGAACTCATACAATTCAACTTCAAAAAGCCAGAAAACTCAATAAAAAATTGGTAGAGGACCTGAATAGACTTTTTTTCCAAAGAAGACATACAGATGGACAACAGACACATGAAAAGAAGTTCAATATCATTAATCATCAGGGAAATGCAAATCAAAACCACAATGAGATATCACATCACACCTGTAGGAATGGCTATTACCAAAAAGACAGGAAATAACAAGTTTATGTGAGGATGCGGAGAAAAGAAAACATTCGAACCCCTGTGCACTGTTGGCGGCAATGTAAGTTGGTGCAACCACTATGGAAAACAGTCTGGAGGTTCCTCAAAAAACTACAAGTAGAACTATCATATGATCCAGCAATTCCACTTCTGAGTATTTTTCCAAAGAAAATACACTATTTCAAAAAGATCCATGCACCCCAATGTTCATAGAAGCACTATTTACATTAGCAAAGACATGGAGCAACATAAATGTTTATATATATATATCTCCAAACAATGGAATACTTCTCAGCCATAAAGAAAGAATGAAATCTTGCCATTTAGGACAGCATAGATGGACTTACAGGGTATTATGCTAGTGAAATAACTCGGACAGAGAAAGACAAAACCATATAATTTCATGTATATGTGGAATCTAAGAAACAAAACAAGTGAATAAACATAACAAAACAGAAACAGATTCATAGATACAGAGTACAAACTTGTGATTGGCAGAAGGGTGGTGTATAGGAATGAGGGAAATAGACACGGAAGACTAAGAGGCACCCATTTCCAGTTATAAAATAGTCACAGTGATGTGGCATACAGCATAGGGAATATAGTCAATATCATTGTAATAACTTTGTATGGTAACCGACGGTAACTAGACTTATTATGTTGATCATTACTTAATGTATAAAAGTATTGAATCAGTATGCTGTACAACTGAAACTAACCAATATTGTAAGTCAATTATACTCCAGTTTTTAAAAAATGTCTAGTATCTTTAAGATAAAAGAGAAGTAACTTGATGTGGCAGGAGCCCAATATACAAGGAAGAAAGTAGCAGAGGAGCTTGAAGTGAAAAGCAGGGGCTAGATTATAGTGGACAAAATTCTGAAGGCCATGCAGCAGTTATGTATTGCTATAAAACAAATTATTGCAATATTAGTGGCTTAAAGCAACAACTAGTTTTTTTGCTCAGCATGACTTCATATTTACAATGATGAAGATAATATCAATCTCTCTTTCTTGCCTTACATTTCTCTATGGGTCTTATTTCATAAGTTTCTTCAATGATCTATCCACTTTCCTGGCTAACCTAAAAAAGGTAGGGTTGCTTTTTTGTTTATTTTTAATAGCAGCAAATCCCTTAAAATCATGCATACACCCTTTCCAAAGGCTTTGCCTGAAAGTATCTTCTGATTCAGAATTTACTGTTCTCATACTGAGAGAAATCAGAGAAAATAAAACTAAGAGCATCAGTTCATTTGCCCCACTCTACTCACTCCAAAGCATGAGTCCATGCCTGGAATTTTCACCTGTGTTATCATTTATTTTTAATATATTTTATTTTTACACTCACTATAGTTCTTACTCTCTTTCATAGCACACAGATTTGATTTAAAACCAAAGCATCTGAAATTAGAACACTCGCTAACACCATACACACAAAAGAAAACTCAAAATGGATTAAAGACCTAAATGTAAGCTCAGACACTATACAACTCATAGAGGAAAAACATAAGCAGAGCACTCTATGACATAAATCACAGCAAGATCCTTTTTGACGCACCTCCTAGAGAAATGGAAATAAAAAGAAAAATAAACAAATGGGACCTAATGAAACTTAAATGTTTTTGCACAGCAAAGGGAACCATAGACAAGATGAAAAGACAACTCTCAGAATGTGAGTAAATATTTGCAAATGAAGCAACTGACAAAGGATTAATCTCCAAAATATACAAGCAGCTCATGCAGCTCAATATCAAAAAAACAAGCAAACAAATCCAAAAGGGGGCAGAAGACCTAAATAGACATTTCTCCAGAGAAGATATAGAGATTGCCAACAAACACATGAAAGGATGCTCAACATCATTAATCATTAGAGAAATCCAAATCAAAACTACAATGTAAATCAAAACTCACCTCACACCAGTCAGAATGGCAGTCATCAAAAAATCTACAAACAATAAATGCTGGAGAGGGTGTGGAGAAAAGGGAACCCTCTTGCACTGTTGGTGGGAATGTAAACTGATACAGTCACTATGGAGGACAGTATGGAGGTTCCTTAAAAAACTAAATATAGAACTACCATATGCCCTAGCAATCCCATTACTTGGCATACACCCTGAGAAAACCATAATTCAAAAAGAGTCATGTACCACAATGCTCACTGCAGCTCTATTTACAATAGCCAGGATATTTAAGAAACCTAAATGTCCATCGACAGATGAATGGATAAAGAAGATGTGGCACATATATACAATGGAATATTACTCAGCCATAAAAAGAAATGAAATTGAGTTATTTGTAGTGTGGTAGATGAACCCTAGATTCTGTCATACAGATTGAAGTAACTCAGAAAGAGAAAAAAAAAAAACCATATGCTAACACATATATAGAGAATCTAAAAAAAAAAAGGTTCTGAAGAACCTAGGGGCAGGACAGGAATAAAGACGCAGACATAGAGAATTGACTTGAGGACACTGGGAGGGGGAAGGGTAAGCTGGGATGAAGTGAGGTAGTGGCATGGACTTATATATACTACCAAATGTAAAATAGATAGCTAGTGGGAAGCAGCCACATAGCACAAGAAGATCAGCTCAGGGCTTTGTGACCTAGAGCGGTGGGATAGGGAAGGTGGGAGGGAGAAGCAAGAGGGAGGAGATATGGGAATAAACATATATGTATACCTGATTCACTTTGTTATAAAGCAGAAACTAACATACCATTGTAAAGCAATTAGACTCCAATAAAGATGTTAAGAAAAATAAAAAACAAAAACATAAAACCAAAGCACCTATGCTTTGACTCCTTTATGAAGAAAAATGATGGGCTTTTAAACACCTTGGGGATGCTTCCCAAATGGCTGGATTCAGAAAGTGGAGGGAGCTGGAATGGGAGTGAAGGAAGAGACAGGACTTTTCAAGTGTCCATGTAGAAATCAGAAGAAAAATTATTTTAGAAGCATCAACCACAGGGGAATCGTCCTCAAAAATCTATCTGAAGGAAGGAAATATTGTCAGTGATGACTGAACAGGAAAAAGAGTTGGCTTATATTAGTGAAAGGCATTGATTTCAGAAAGAATTTTGCCTGCATAAGAACTGTTGGAACAAGCTTCCAGGAGGGAATATCTTGGCTTACTGAACCTTTGAGAGCGTTAACCGTTCATCATAAAGTCAGTGTGAATATTTCTGTGGCTCAGCATTTTGCCAACTAACTTTCAAGTTAACAGATTCTCCATTACCACCAAAATATCATCCACTGACCCCTGAGTAATCAGTCCAGCTCATTAGAATCCTCTTCCAAAATATAAAAGTATACCTTCCAATTGTCATACCAAGTATTCTATAATTATTTATAAATTTGATAGTGATAATGTGAAGTTAAGTTTACCCAATATGTCGGGTTAAGAAAAGGAATTAGGCAGGGGTAGAGAGAGATGGAGTGTAAGTCATTATGTTTGCTCATTATTGGGATTCTCTGGCTGGCTTATTTCCCTTTGTGCTATTTCTGGGATTTTTTTCATTGCATTATTCAAACACTGAATTGTGGAAATAAAAAGGTGACATCATCCAGGAACTGAGCCTGTTCAATTTCAGGCGCATCAAAGAGTCACTACCAGTTTTTGAAAAGCAGATCTGAATTGCTAACCAGTTCCAGAGTCTAACATAGAATTTGGATTAATATTTTCATTATCAAGATAAGCCCAGGTGAGTCGCCCCTTCTATGCATTTTACACAGTCAAACGGAAACAATGCTTTCTCTGCTTCAGATAAGAAATAGTGCAAGCTGATAAAGTCTGGAAGTTTCAGAAAATACATGGATATGTCTGTTTGTGTGTATGTGTGTGTATCATGCAGAATAAATACTGCCTATAGTCTACTCATAAATAATATAGTAAGAGTAAATCTAGCACATATTGGCTTTGCTTACTAACTTGAAATTACTGGTGTGCCCATGTGTCTTCACTCAGACAAGATGGCCAACATTTATTCTTTGAAGTGACTAAAAACTTCTGGCTGAGCATGGCATATTAAACACAACATGATCTTCAGGATCTTCTGAAGCCCCTCTGAGGTATTATTAAAAGAGAAGTGGGGAGAGACAATAGGGAACTCCAGTTGACAAGCAAACATTGGAAAAAGGAAAACAGATGGATGAGGGTAACTGACTTGTACAGAGCTTTAAAATTTTGCTGCCCATTATAATCACCTTAGGAATATCAAACTAAGCTACGACAGAAATAGATTATAAGCTACTGAGTAAAACAAGAATCCATGAGTCCTCACTCCCTGCAGAGGATGTTAGAGACCCTTACCATGTAACATGGCAGATGCACCTGGTGCAGGGCTGGGCACCATGATTTAGTGGTTAGGGATATATTCTTTTAGACTAGACACACCAAGCTTTGAGTTTATTTCTGGCTTTTTGGAGCTGCATCCTCTTAGCAAATTGCTTCAATTCTGCAAGCCTCAGTTTCCTCATGGGTTAAAATTAGAACACTACCATGGAATTGTTATGGAGATCAAATAATTTCATGTTTGCAGATATTTGTCTTATTCCTGGCCCAGAATCAACTTTTGGTAAGGGGTGTTGTATTATTATATTAAATATTAAATACATTATACTTATCTTCTTTGACCACATATTCCTTGGTTATCACCAGAATAGGTTAACAAAATGAGATGGCTAAATTAGAAAGTAAGTATTATCTAGTTTATTTCCATCTTAAGCAAAATTTAAACTTAAGTGGTACAGGACAAAATGTATGTTATTAACTTCAATGCAGATCCTCATATATGCTGAATTCCTGAACATTTGAATCCAATTAGTTTAAGCGGTGTTGGAATTATTTAGATAAAAATTACACTGTTGATATAAAGTCTAACCATACATTGGGAGACAATTAAAAAATAGTCTTCATGAGAAATATTTTAAAATGTAATAAAATTTCCAAAGGTGCATATTTTCTGGCTAACGTAGCCATTTAAAACATTACAATTATTCAAAAATTGAGGTCCCATTTTTAGGAACACAGCTAAAGAGTTGGGCATTCCTTCCATCTCATGTGTTATAAAGTGTAATTCTTACATTTCCCCCCCTTATTCTGTAGGTATACATCTACAGCAAGAAAGTAAACATATCTTTATTTTCTGTTTTTCAATTTTTAGAAAAGATTCTTCCCTCTTGACCTGTATTGACCTTCCCAATATTATGAGATACCATCACCAGCTGGCCCTATTTATCATCTTAATGGTTTTTATTAACTTTTAGGGAAAAGAGTGAAATGATGGGATAGTCCAAACACAGTGTTGCAAACACTCATAACTACAAGAGCAGTGTGTTTTCATTCATGGAATTTATTAGCTGTAAAAACGTTGAGACTTGGTTCCTCAGGTCAAGATTATATTAGGTATGGAAAATGGAAGGAAAATAAGCTCTTCTGTAACACCCTTGAGTCTGGCGGGGTTTCAGGGTACTCCTTGGACACGTTACCACTGTTGTGAATTTTGAATCAGTAACACTGTCTCCCTAACCAGGTACTGGGCAGAGTTTTTCAAATCTCTGAGGAACACAAAACAGAAAATGGCCATATAAAAGTGAAGCTAAAATACTACAGTTTAGTTGTGAAAGAGCCTGCTTGCTGGTGTAGAAGTTCTTTCATATATCCATTAATCAAAGGACAAAACTTCAAGCAACAATTCTATCTGGGGGCTTTAATTAGAGCACACATATTCCTACTAAGGCTTACCCTTATTAATACTGAATTTTAAACCAATATATGTCATCAGCATTTTAATTGGGGGAAAAAGACGTTCTTAAAGAGACCACCCCATTGAATGGATGGAGATACAGATAGATATAGATATATAGATATGTAGATATATAGACAAAGATAATCTCCCACAACTTAGTTTTCAAAACTGAATAGAATTCTATAATTTTGAAAAGACAATTTCCACTTTCTCTCTTTCTATTTAAAGACAATGGGATATAACATCTTAACTAATATTATCTTTTAAAGTCTTACAAAGCTGTTAACATTCTTATCAGTCCAACTTCTCTTTCTTTAGAATAACTTTACCTTAAAAAAAAGTCTTCACTTTCTGATCCGTTTTTTTTTTCCACATCTTTATTGGAGTATAATTTCTTTGCAATGGTGTATTAGTTTCTGCTTTATAACAAAGTGAATCAGCTATACATATATATACATCCCCATATCTCCTCTCTCTTGTGACTCCCTTCCACCCGTTCTATCCCACCCCTCTAGGTGGTCACAAAGCACTGAGCTGATCTCCCTGTGCTATGCAGCTGCTTCCCACTAGCTATTTTACATTTGGTAGTGTGTATATGTCCATGCCACTCTCTCACTTTGTCCCAAGTTACCCTTCACCCCCCCCCATGTCCTCAAGTCCATTCTCTACATCTATGTCTTTATTCCTGTCCTGCCCCTAGGTTCTTCCGAACTTTTTTTTTTTTTAGATTCCATATATATGTGTTAGCATAAGGTATTTGTTTCCTCTTTCTGACTTGCTTCCCTCTGTATGACAGACTCTAAGTCCATCCACCTCACTACAAATAAATCAAGTTCGTTTCTTTTTATGGCTGAGTAATATACCATTTTATATATATGCCACATCTTCTTTATCCATTCATCTGTCGATGGACATTTAGGTTGCTTAAATGTCCTGGCTATTGTAAATAGAGCTGCAGTGAGCGTTGTGGTACAAGACTCTTTTTGACTTACGGTTTTCTCACGATATATGCCCAGTAGTGGGACTGCTAGGGCATATGGTAGTTCTATTTTTAGTTTTTTGAGGAACCTCCATACTGTTCTCCATAGTGGCTGTATCAATTTACATTCACACTAACAGTGAAAGAGGGCTCGCTTTTCCCTCTCCAGTATTTGTTTGTAGATTTTTGATGATGGCCATTCCAACTGGTGTGAGGTGATATCTCATTGGAGTTTTGATTTGCATATCTCTAATGATTAGTGATGTTGACCATGCTTTCATGTGTTTGTTGGCAATCATTATATCTTCTTGGGAGAAATGTATATTTAGGTCTTCTGCCCACTTTTGTATTGGGTAATTTTTTTTTTTAATATTGAGCTGCATGAGCTGCTTGTATATTTTGGAGATTAATCCTTTGTCAGTTGCTTCATTGGGAAATATTTTCTTACATTCTGAGAATTGTCTTTTCATCTTGCTTATGGTTCCCTTTGCCGTGCAAAAGCTTTTAAGTTTCATTAGGTCCCATTTGTTTATTTTTGTTTTCATTTCCATTTCTCTAGGAGGTGGGTCAAAAAGGGTCTTGCTGTGATTTATGTCATGGAGTGTTCTGCCTATATTTTCCTCTAAGAGTTGTATAATGTCTGGTTTTACATTTAGGTCTTTAATCCATTTTGAGTTTATTTTTGTGTATGGGGTTAGGGAGTGTTCTAATTTCATTCTTTTCCATGTAGCTGTCCAGTTTTCCAAGCACCACTTATTGAAGAGGCTGTCTTTTCTCCATTGTATATTCTTGCCTCCTTTATCAAAGATAAGGTGACCATATTGTGTGGGTTTATCTCTGGGCTTTCTATTCTGTTCCATTGATCTATCTTTCTGTTTTGGGTCTTTTGTGTTTCCCTACAAACTGTGAAATTTTTTGTTCTAGTTCTGTGAAAAATTAACATTGGCAGTTTGATAGGGATTGCATTGAATCTGTAGATTGCTTTGGGTAGTAGAGTCATTTTCACAATGTTGATTCTTCCAATCCAACAACCTGGTATATCTCTCCATCTGTTTGTATCATCTTTAATTTCTTTCATCAGAAAGAAATATATAGTTTTCTGCATACCGGTCTTTTACCTCCATAGGCAGGTTTATTCCTAGGTATTATATTCTTTTTATTGCAGTTGTAAATGGGAGTGTTTCTTTAATTTCTCTTTCAAATTTTCTTCATTAGCATACAGGAATGCAAGGGATTTCTGTGCATTAATTTTGTATCCTGTTACTTTACCAAATTCATTGATAAGCTCCAGTAGTTTTCTGGTAGCATCTTTAGGATTCTCTATATAGAGTATCATGTCATCTGCAAACAGTGACAGTTTTACTTCTTATTTTCCAATTTGGATTCCTTTTATTTCTTTTTCTTCTCTGATTGCTTTGGCTAAAACTAACAAAACTATGTTGAATAAGTGAGAGTGGGCAACCTTGTCTTGTTCCTGATCTTAGTGGAAATGGTTTCAGTTTTTCACCATTGAGAGCAATGTCGGCTGTTGGTTTGTCATATATGGCCTTTATTATTTGAGGTAAGTTCCCTCTATGCCTACTTCCTGGAGGGTTTTTATCATAAATGGGTTTTGAACTTTGTCAAAAGCTTTTTCTTCATCTATTGATATGATCATATGGTTTGTCTCCTTCAATTTGTTAATATGGTTTATCACATTGATTGATTTGCATATATTGAACAATCCTTGCATTCCTGGGATAAACCCCACTTGATCATGGTGTATGATTCTTTTAATGTGCTGTTGGATTCTGTTTGCTAGCATTTTGTTGAGGATTTTTGCATCTATGTTCATCAGTGTTATTGGCCTGTAGTTTTCTTTCTTTCTGAAATATTTGTGTGATTTTGGTATTAAAGTGATGGTGTCCTCATAGAATGAGTTTGGGAGTGTTCCTCCCTCTGCTATACTTTTGAGGAGTTTGAGAAGGATAGGTGTTTGCTCTTCTCTAAATGTTTGATAGAATTTGCCTGTGAAGCCATCTGGTCTTGGGGTCTTGTTTGTTGGAAAATTTTTAATCACAGTTTTAATTTAAGTGCTTGTGATTGGTCTGCTTATATTTTCTATTTCTTCCTGGTCCAGTCTCAGAAGGTTGTGCTTTTCTGGGAATTTGCCAATTTCTTCCAGGTTTTCCATTTTATTGGCATGTAGTTGCTTTTAGTAATCTCTCATGATCCTTTTTATTTCTGCAGGGTCCATTGTTACTTCTCTTTTTTCATTTCTAATTCTATTGACTTGTCTTCTCCCTTTTTTCCTTGATGAGTCTGGGTAATGTTTTATCAATTTTTTTATCTTCTCAAAGAACCAACTTTTAGTTTTACTGGTCTTTTAATATCATTTCCTTCATTTCTTTTGCATTTATTTCTGATTTGATCTTTATGATTTCTTTCCTTCTGCTAGCTATGGATTTTTTGTTCTTCTTTCTCTTATTGCTTTAGGTGTAGGTTTAGGTTGTTTGAGATGTTTTTTGCTTCTTGAGGTAGAACTGTATTGCTATAAGCTTTCCTCTTAGAAGTTCTTTTTCTGCATCACCTAGGCTTTGGGCTGTCATGTTTTCACTGTCATATGTTTCTAGTTAGCTTTTGATTTCCTCATTGATTTCTTCAGTGATCTCTTGGTTATTTAGTAGTGTATTGTTTAGCATTCAAGTGTTTGTACTTTTTACAGACTTTTTCCTGTAATTGATATCTAGTCTTATAGCGTTGTTGTCAGAAAAGATGCTTGATACAATTTTAATTTTCTTAAATTTACCAAGGCTTTATTTGTAACCCAGGGTATGATCTATCACAGAGAATGTTCCATGGGCACTGAGAAGAAAGTGCAATCTGATGTTTTGGATGGAATGTCCCATAAATGTCAATTAAGTCCATCTTGTTTAATGTATCATTTAAAGCTGTGTTTCCTTATTTATTTTCATTTTGGATGAAATGTCAATTGGTGAAAGTGGGGTGTTAATGTCCCCTACTATGATTTTGTTACTGTCGATTTCTCCTTTTATGGATGTTAGCATTTGCCTTATGTTGAGTTGCTTCTATGTTGGGTGCCTAAATATTTACAATTGTTATAACTTCTTCTTGGATTGAGCCCTTGATCATTATGTAGTGTCCTTCTTTGTCTCTTGTAATAGTCTTTACTTTAAACTCTATTTTTTCTGGTATGATAATTGGTACTCCAGCTTTCTTTTGATTTCCATTTGCATGGAATATCTTTTTCCATCCCCTCACTTTCAGTCTGTATGTGTCCCTAGGTCTGAAGTGGGTCTCTTGTAGACAGCGTATGTTTGGGTCTTGTTTTTGTAACCATTCAGCCAGTCTATGTCTTTTGGTTGGAGCATTTAGTCCATTTACATTTAAGGTAGTTATCAATATGTATGTTCCTATTATCATTTTCTAAATTGTTTTGGGTTTGTTTTTGTAGGTCTTTCCCTTCTTTTGTGTTTCCTGCCTAGAGAAGTTCCTTTAGCATTGTTGTAGAGCTGGTTTTGTAGTGCTAAATTCTCTTAGCTTTTGCTTATCTGTAAAGATTTAATTTCTCCATCAAATTGGAATGATATCCTTGCTGGGTAGAGTAATCTTGTTGTAGGTTTTCCCCTTTCATCACTAAATATGTCCTGCCACTCCCTTCTGGCTTGCAGAGATTCTGCTGAAAGATCAGCTGTTAGCCTTATAGGGATTCCCTTGTATATTACTTGTTGCTTTTCCCCTGCTGCTTTTAATAGTTTTTCTTTGTATTTAATTTTTGATAGTTGATGAATATGTCTTGGAGTGTTTCTCCTTCACTTTATCCTTTATTGGACTCTCTATGCTTCCTAGATTTGATTGACTATTTCATTACCTGTTTTTGGGAAGTTTTCAACTATAATCCCCTCAAATATTTTCTCAGTCCCTTTTTTTTTCTCTTCTTCTTCTGGGACCTCTATAATTCAAATGTTGGTTCATTTATTGTTGTCCCAGAGGTCTGTGAGATTGTCCTCAATTCTTCTCATTCTTTTTTCTTTATTCTGCTCTGCAGTAGTTATTTGCACTATTTTATCTTCCAGGTCACTTATCTGGTCTTCTGTCTCCATTATTCTGTTACTGATTCCTTCTAAAGAATTTTTTATTTCATTTATTGTGCTGCTCATCATTATTTGTTTGCTCTTTAGCTCTTCTATGCCCTTTTAAAATATTTCTTGTATTTTCTCCATTCTATTTCCAAGATTTTGGATCATCTTTACTATCATCACTCTTAATTCTATTTCAGGTAGACTGCCTATTTCCTCTTTATTTTTTTGGTCTGGTGGGTTTTTGCCTTGCTCCTTCATCTGCTGTGTATTTCTGTGTCTTCTCATCTAGCTTTACTTACTGTGTTTGGGATCTCCTTTTCACAGCCTGCAGATTCGTAGTTCCCATTGTTTTTGGTGTCTGCCCCCAATGTCTAAGGTTGATTCAGTGAGTTGTGTAGTCTTCCTGGTGGAGGGGACTAGTGCCTGTGTTCTGGTGGATGAGGCTGGATCTTTTCTCTCTGGTGGGCAGGACCACATCTGGTGGTGTTTTTTGTGGTGTCTGTGACATTATGATTTTAGGCAGCCTCTCTGCTAATGGCTGGGGTTGTGTTGCTGTCTTGCTGCTTGTTTGGCATAGCATGTCCAGCATTGTAGCTTGCTGGTTGTTGAGTGGAGCTGGGTCCTAGAGTTGAGGTGGAGATCACTGGGTAAGCTTTCACCGTTTAACATTACGTGGGTTCAGGAAGTCTCTGGTGGACCAATATCCTGAACTCAGCTCTCCCACCTCAGAGCCTCACGCCTGACACCCTGCCAGAGCACCAAGACCCTGTCAGCCACACAGCTCAGAAGAAAATAGAAAAATAAATAAATAAATAAATAAAATAATATAAAGTTATTAAAATAGACAATTTTTTTTAATTTTTAAAAAGTAATTAAAGGAAAAAAGAAATAGGTAAAGGAAGAAGAGAGGAAGCAAACCAAAAAACAAATTCCCCAATGATAACAAGCACTAAAAACTATACTAAAGAAAACCAAAAACAAGTGAACAGTCAGAAACCTAGGTTCAAATGGGAAAAACAAAGCTATACAGACAAAATCACACAAAGAATCATACACATTCATACTCACAAAAAGAGAAAAGGAAAAAAAATATATATATATATAAATTAAAAAAGGAAGAGAGCAACCAAATCAATAAACAAATCTAGAAATGATAATAAGCTCTAAATACTAAACTACAATAAACATAAAACCAGAAACAAATTAGATGCAGATCCAAGTCTACAGTTGCTCCCAAAATTCACTGCCTCAATTTTGGGATGATTCATTGTCTGTTCAGGTATTCCACAGATGCAGGGTACATCAAGTTGATTGTAGAGCAGCTCCTGAGGCTGCTGGGAGAGATTTTCCTTTCTCTTCTTTGTTCACACATCTTGTGGTGTTCAGCTTTGGATTTGGCCCTGTCTCTGCAAGTAGGTCTCCTCAGGTCATCTGTTCCCCACCCAGACAGGTTGGCGTTAAAGGAGCGGCTGATTAGGATGCTCTGGTTCACTCAGGCCAAGGGGAGGGAGGGTTACCAAATGCAGGAGGAGCCTGCAGTGGCAGAGGCCGGCATGATGTTGCAACAGCCTGAGGTGCACCATGTGTTCTCCCAGGGAAATTTCCCTGGATCACAGGACCCTGGCAGTTGTGGGCTGCACAGGCTCCCAGGAGGGGAGGTGTGGATAGTGACTTGTGCTTTTACACAGGCTTCTTTGTGCCTGCAGCAGCAGCCTTAGCGTTTCATGCCCATCTCTGTGGTCCACGCTGATAGCCATAGCTCATGCTTATCTCTGGAGCTCGTGTAGGCAGTGCTCTTAATCCCCTCTCCTCATGCACCCCAAAACTATGGTCTCTTGCCTTTTAGGCAGTTCCAGACTTCTTCCCAGACTCCCATGGCTAGCTGTGGCACACCAGCTCACTTCAGGCTGTGTTCATGCAGCCAACCCCAGTCCTCTCCCTGGGATGTGACCTCTGAAACCCAAGCTCAGCTCCCAGCCCCCACCTGCCCCCATGGTTGAGCAGACAAGCCTCTCAGGCTGGTGAGTGCTGGTCAGCACCAATTCTCTGTGCGGGAATCTCTCTACTTTGCCCTCTGCACCCCTGTTGCTGCACTCTCCTCCATGGCTCTGAAACTTTCCCACCCACTCACCCCCTGTCTCTGCCAGTGAAGGGGCTTCCTAGTGTGTGGAAACTTTTCCTCCTTCACAACTCCCTCCCAGAAGTGCAGTTTCCATCTCTATTCTTTTGTCTCTGTTTTTCCTTTTTCCTTTTGCCCTACCCAGGTACGTGGGGAGTTTCTTGCCTTTTGGGAAGTCTGAGTTCTTCTACCAGCATTCAGTAGGTGTTCTGTAGGAGTTGTATTTGTGGCAAAGAAGGTGATTTCCACGTCTTACTCCTCTTCCATCTTGAAGGTGCCCTCCCTATCTTTGCTTTTAAGATTCATTTTGTCAAATTCCTTTCCTTGCTCATTACACTTCACTGGATTATATTACAATCCTCACCATTTTGTTTAACCTGCATGCTCTTAAACCAGAAATATATACCTAATAAACACATGCCTGATCTTTATCTGTCTGCATAAAGGCAACAAATTTCAGGAAGAGTTAATTCCCAGATAGTATGCTCCTCATGTATTTGGAATCATTAACAAGAGTGTTATCATTAAACACAGTATATACCATTTGATAAAGGTGGTATAGATTTCAGTGAACTTTCACATTTCGGTTTTTATCCTTAGCATTTAATAGTTCTTAGGAAACATAGTTCTTAGGAATCTGAAGAATAGGTCCCTAAATACAGGTTGATAGTACTTGATAGAGACACAGATGTAGAGAATGGACTTGAGGACATGGGGAGGGGGAAGGGTAAGCTGGGATGAAGTGAGAGAGTAGCACTGACATATTACACTACCAAAGGTAAAGTAGATAGCTAGTGGGAAGCAGCTGCATAGCACAGGGAGATCAGTTCTGTGCTTTGTGACCACCTAGAGGTGTGGGATAGGCAGGGTGGGAGGAAGGTGCAAGAGAGAGGGGATATGGGGATATACGTATGCACATGGCTGATTCACCTTGTTATAAAGCAGAAAGTAACACAACATTATAAGGTAATTATACACCAATAAAGAGGTTAAAATTTTTTTCAAATAAAAAAAGAGAAGAATTTCAGCCACTAACTTCTGTCTCTCAAAGTATTCTGTTTAGGGATGAAAATCCTCTTGTCTCTATGAAGAATGCCTTCTCAACACACTAGCTAATCATAGTGGAGGAGAGAGAAATATCTCCCCAGAGATTGGGCTTTTGCTTCTAACTCTCCACTAAAACTGCTTTCTTCAGGATCACCAAGACCTCACTGTTGCTACATTCAAAGGTAAATTCTCACTCCTCTTGTAACTTGACCTATTTACAACATTTGGCCCAGTTGATAACTCTTTCCCTCTTTAAAAATTTTTTTTAGTTGAAGTATAATTTACAAACCCCTAAATGAACATATTTTAACTGTGCAGTTCAATAGATTTTGACAATTGTAGACACCCACATAGGACCACCCAAAAAAAGACACAGAACATTTCCATCATCCAGAATTTTCCTCTGTATCTCTTTCTGGTCCATCCCCATGCTCCTCAGAGGCAGCCATTTTGAACTTCTGTTACCATAGGTTACTTTGCCATAGATTATTTCTCGTACTTTATAAAATTGTATGATTCATTATGAATGACTTTGTTTTTTCTGTGTTTTTTTTTTTTTTTGCCCAGTATGGGTTTTTGAGATTCCATACCATAACTGGTTGATTCATTCTTCTGCTGTTGAGGTGTTTGAGCTGTTTCTGGTTTTTAGCAGTTAGGGTTAAAAGTACTATGAATATTCTTGCACAAGTCTTTTTTGGAACTTTTTTTTGTTACTGCATTAAAGATTTGGCCTTTATCTTTGGGCTTTGCATGAATGTGACTATGCTGTGCATACATTGTTATGCTTTTCTTTTTATATCGCTTAAGATTTGCTGATATCCTTAGCTGTATGTGTTGAAAGGTTTTCATCATTGTTGGAATATTCTTGGCCATTATTTCTTCAATTATGTTTTTCCATCCCATTCTCTCTTTTCTATCTTACTGGGACTTCAAGCACATGTTAGACTATTTGATATTTTCCCACAGAGCTCAGTAGTTCTGTTCTTTTTTTTTTTCCACTCTTTTCTTTTTTCTTTTCTTTCTATAGTTTATTTCCAAGACATTATCCAGAGAGATCTTATATTTATATAAATCAAATCCTATTGTTTTTCTACTTAACACTGCCAATAATGCTTTGTTTCACTTGGGATAAAAGCCAAAATACTTGTAAGAGCTGACAAGGGTCCAAGTGACTTGGTTCCTTGTTCTCTCTAGTTTCTCTCCTACTATTTTCTCCCTCACTCCCTTTCTCTACACTCCAACTGTTTTGATCTCTTTTCTGTTTATGCTCCTATTTTGATCCTCTGTTGAAGCTATTCCCTTTACCTGGAATGCTCTTTCCAAGATATTTGCCTGGTTAGCTCCCTCTTCAATTTTTTTTAAACTAATTAATTAATTAATTAATTTATTGGTTGCATTGGGCCTTCATTGCCACACTCAGGCTTCTCTAATTGCAGTGAGAGGGGGCTACTCTTTGTTGCAGTGCACAGTCTTCTTATTGTGGTGGCTTCCTTTTGTTGTGGAGCACGGACTCCAGGCACGTGGGCTCAGTAGTTTTGGTGCAGGGGTTCAGTTGCTCCGTGTCATGTGCGATCTTCCCAGACCAGGGCTCAAACCCGTGTCCCCTGCACTGACAGGTGGATTCTTAACCACTGTGCCACCAGGGAAGACCCTCTTCTTCAATTCTTTATTCAGTACTTTTCTGCTCAATGAGGTCTGCCTGAACCAGTCTGCATAATATTATCTCTTGCATCCATCATCTTAATCACATTTATTTAATTTTTATTTCCTATAGGCTCTTATAATAATTTAGTTTCCATGAAGTCAAGGATTCTTGTATATTTTATTTACCTAATATCCCATGTGCCTAAAACAGTGCCAACATAAAGTAGGTATGAATAAGTATTTGTCAAGTGAATGAATACTTTAAAAAGCTTGATGCTTACTGAGAGATTGGGAATTCTGTTAATGCAGCTCTATCTACTTCTTAAGCAACTGAATTTAGTGTAATCATTTTTCTTTATTAAGGAAGACAAAAAGTATTACTGCATAATAATTACTTCAATTTTGTTTGCTAAAAGATCCATAAAATTTTCTAATACATACAGACCAATGCAGTACATAAAAATAACTTGAAGTAGTTATTTTATATAATGTTCAGAAGTTGTTTAAATTGGATTATGGTTTCCCTGATGAGAAAAAATGTTAGAACACTGAAACAGTTTTGAAAACAGGATAAAATTCTCAGTCAAGACATTGTTAGAATAGTTAACTGGAAGATTTTCTTCCACCAAACCTATAAACTATTACAGATTGTCTCCTATGTTTCCATAAGTCACAGTTCCATGATTTAGTCTATGCATTGTTAATAGAATCCTAAATCATGGTTAACTACATTCATTAGATAAGTTACTATATGTAATACAAGGTAATAAATTGGGAAGAATGTGAGATTTTTTGTCACAGATATCAAGGTCACAGACATCCATCATTTACCATCTGTGTGACCTAGAGTAAGTTACTTAATCTCAGTTCAATTTAGTTTGTTCCTCTGTAACATGGGAATGTTAACATCTATTTTATATGTATGTTATGAGGAATAAATAAAATATTATATGTTATAGTTGTAGTTATACAATTAGTTATAGTTCCTGATACAAGACAGAGGCTTGATAAGTAGTAACTATTGTTTTTTTGTAGTTAATAACACATATACATATATTATATATTGTATATGGTAACATATAATTGAATACATATCTGTGTGTGCAATATCCAATGTCATGTTAAGTGAGTCAAAGCTGTTCAAAACTCCCACCAAGGAAGCAGTTTGTTGTAAGCCTTTTGTTTTCTGAATACATGGATTGAGAATAACACAAATTCAAAAAAGATTGAGGCCTACCTTACTAGAGATAGATTAGTAAAATGAACTCAAAATGGCCACAGTCAGAAATAGACATTAGGCAAAAGCAATAGTAAGATTTGTCTATAGGCAAATTGATAGCATTAATATAATCACAAAATTATATGATCTGCCTGAAAATAAGATTTGTCATTGAGGTAAGATTGTGTCTTGAATCTCCAGTTCTGTGGAAGGGAGGAGGTAACATCAGTCAAAGTCAATCTGCAGGTGTCCTTGACACATACTTGGCCATGGAACAGAAATAACTACATCCAGGTATTATTTGATGACATTAGACATTAAAATTATCAATCAACTCTCCTACCATCAGCTAATTCCATCACTCTAATCCCAGGCTAACCTAAAAACCTCTTGATTTTACCCTGCCTCCCATCAGGGTATCCAGAAGACAGAGACAGTCTGAGTATGCTCAAAACCAGTGGCAATTATATTTTTCATTATGGAGAGATAATCTTCTATTGTTGTTATAAATCAGTTTCTGGAGAATTTAGTTTGTGTGAATTTGTTCAGATATTGATCATCTCAAGAGGCACAGTCAAAATCCAATGTAGAGAAGATTCTCTTTCTCAGTGACCTCATGAATAAATGTCTCTCTGTGTGACCTTGAACAAGTAGCCTCAACCTTCTGGGCATAAGTGCCATAACTGTCAAATAAGGGAGATAGAAAAAAATAATTTTTTTAGGTAGGACATGAAGATTAAACTAAATGATGTAATAAAAGCTCTTAGCACGACTTTTGGTGCATAACTATCATTAGCGCTGTTTTACAATTACGACTGAAGAATTGTTGATGGGGTAAAGAACTATCTCTTGACCAGTGCTTCTCACACTTTAATGAATACATACATCTTGGAGATCTTATTTGAAGTGCCCATTCTGATTCAGTAGTTCTGGGGTGAAACTAGGGATTCTGCATTTCTAACACACTTACAGGTGATGCCAATGTTGCTGGTCCACAGACCACACTTTGAGGAGCAAGGCTCTGGATTACATACACATCATTCTTATCTACTGAGCCCAAAAACTTCTACAGCAAAAAGAGCTAACTTGTCTAATCTCCTTCACTGTTTAGAAAAGAATCAAGTGTGTGACACTGGGGGTCGCTGCTTTGAATCTACAGCACCACCTGGCCATAACACCAGATGGACCTGTGTACACTGGTATAACTGTTCCTTCAAGTTTCCCACTCTCCAATGGTTGGCAAGTAACAACTTTCCCACTACTACCCCCACAAAAAAAACTTCACCCTGAATTTACCTAAAGTGTAGCAGAAGGCATCAAAAAACTTTATGACCTCAAGAGATTAAAATTCTTTAGAAGGGAGAAAATCTTGCTGAGGGAGGAAAAGAGAAAATGTTAGAAGGCATTGTAAAACACACAAAAAAAAAATAGATGAAAAGAGCATGCAGAACTTCAGATTAAGCTTCTCTGTAAAAATGTGAGCCACATAAGGAAAGAAGAATTAGCAATTCTACATAGTCTGTATAGAACTGAACTCTATAAAGAATTTGAGTTGTAGCACTGATAATACCAAACAATAAAACGTTATCCTTTTCAAGTTTTTTCTTTACAGATAAATTCTCCCCAGTCAGAGCCACCAAAATGTATTTTAATCAGAACCCTATTTGTATATAAAGGACAGATAAAATATAAGAGAGCATTTTTTTCTTTCTTTTCATGTTTCATCATTTCTTTGAGGAATGGAAACACAATAAAAGAATACTGATTTCCATTAATTTTCTTCTCCTTGCAAGTAAATTTAGGAGTGAGTCAGTGAACAATTCTCTACCTTTCCTTTTTTTTTTTTTTGCTCCTAATTCCCCATCCAGTCAATTTCTAATAATAAACAAGAGGATTCTGCACCACGTAGTATTAACATAAACACATTTCTTTGGTGAGTGAAATGGCATTATATTGCAAAGGTTTAACATCTACTTCCTATTAGAAGTCAGAAGAGGCAAATTCCAATTTCAATTACTCAGGGGTCATTCCAACTTAGCAATGTCAGCAAATAAGGGTCAGTAAGTCTTGGTGGCACAAGTGACTGTCACCAATTATTAAAGTGCACTCAAACAAATAAACAAAGCAAAACAAAAAAATCTGAAGGAAAAGTTTCCTCGGAAGTTACACAGAGCCACCCAAGAACAAATTCAACCTTAAGGAGTCTGCATAATATTAAAAAGAATACATTACACTCTTACTAAAATAGCTCCATAAGTAGGAAGACAAAATACTGAATATGCCAGTGAAACTCTAAGAGCTTTTTCTATGAATTCTCATTTTATTTTTCACTTTTTTCTTTCTTTTTTGAGAAGGTAAATGAAGTTGGTTCCTTGGGTCAGTAGCAGGAGAGTGCCATTATAAGCGATATAGGAAATGAAACAAAGTCCCCCGTAAAACTGTGCTCCCCTGCTGAGTTTATGATTAATCTCTCTATGCAAAACCTCATTCCTTTTCTTGTCTTATCCTTGTTCTCCTCAGAATTTAGGAGTATCAAAGAAAAGAGGGGGTTGAAACCAAGCAGGACCTGTTGGGGCCTTCCCAGGTGCAAGATCCCTTACATGTCCCCTCCTTCTTGTTTATAGAAAACAAGGCTTTAGTCTCCTAGCCTTCTCCCAGTTCCAAAGAATGGCTCCAGCAGTTAAAAATCAGGACAATAGAGTCACATGACTCCTAGTTCCTCATGAAAGGATATAGATAACAATCTGATACATATTTTTGAGTTGTCCTGCAAAAACTAAGACCACTGCCCAGGTGGATGATGATGGCTACATGCTGACCACAAACACATAAACCACAGACTGGTTGGAACAAGAAGGTCAAGATTCCCTTCACCTGTTACCTCACCACCAACCAATCTGAAGAAGGTCCATGAGAGATCACACATCCTACCACCTTCTCCCCTAACACCATCTTTAAAAATCCTTCCCTGAAAGCTATCAGGGAGTTTGGGTCTTTTGAGAATGAGTTGCCCATTGTCCTTGCTTGGTGCCCCGCAAATAAACCCATACTTTGCTGTAAACACCTGCTGTCAGAGTTTGGCTTTCTGTGCTGCAGGCACAAAAGCCCTTGCTCAGTAACAGAAACAGCCTACAGAAGATGTTATTACATTCCTTGAAAACAATACCTTAACCACCCTTCCATTAACACATCTTACATAGAGTAAATTGACTATATTGTTCATTTTGCTCTGGAGATTTGCAGTAACAGTTCCTATGGTTGTGAGAAAGTCTCCCCATCTCTTCCAGAGAGACATGGTCATCCCATCCATTCCTGCCTTCATAGCCTAGAACATTCTTTACAATTTTCTACCCTGATCTGTTCCCTCAATAGGGAGAGTTACAAAAATACTTAAGGGAAGCTTTGTATGTAAAAAAACAAAAACTCTTAAACTTCTTAAAATGAGATTATATAAGAGAGCTTTCTTGTTAATCTAGTGATGTTTCAATTGTTTTAAGTAATTGGACAAATTGTATGCCATCTAGTATAATATAAAGTCATTAAGAAATAAAGCCCATTGCCACATGATAGTGGGTAAAATCAAGCCACTTGGAAGCAAGAAAACCAAATAGATAACAATGTAAACTGTTCAATCAGGACTAGCATCATTTTAGTTTCTTGCCAAAACATTAAAATATGTCAGTGAGACAGATTGACAGGGGTCTTAAGAGCTCTTACTACTTTGGATTTTCACAGAGAGAAATTCAGACCTAGTGACTTAATAATGTTGATAGAATCATCCATCTTACCCAAAGAAAACAGCTAATCCACTTCAGCACTGAGTTCATTAAAGGCTGATTTTTTTCTCCGCCTTGTGGGAGAAGCAAGGTCTGGGATAAGTCACCTTCAGCAAAGTATTTGCACACTATTCCACTGACAGGTAACGTGACAGTTCACAAATAAGAAAGCACAAGCATAAGGAAGCCATATATATTTTAGAAAACACTACATATTGGCATTATTAAAAGGCTGTTGACACACCAATTGGGGATTAGTTAATGTATGTAAGATGCTGAGAGACAATTAAGTGGTGACCCAAATGGAAATAGAGAGTAAAGAAAGCATAGATAGGAAAGAGAGGAGATAAGCTTGTAGAGGGGCTGGTGATGGTGATGAAGTCTGACAAGGTTTACTAGGATGTTCCATGCATTGGAACGGCTAAAGTCAGGAGACAACCCAGGAACTGGAAAGTCTTCAGAGATGAATAGAAATCTAAACACAGAAGCCATCATAGTTGAGAAAAGCCTTGTTTCAATGAGTAACTTTTTTGCATAGATGGCCTAAAAAGGATATTTGAGATCTGAGTGTAGATCTAAAAAGAATCTTTGGGATCTGATTGTAGACTTCAAAAGGATCTTTGAGATGTGACTGTAGCAGGACAGGGGAAGATGCTCTCAATACCTCAGGAGAAACAGGTCTTTTGCTGTTTTACAAAGATGAGGCAGCCATAAAGGGGATCTTAACGGTCACAGGTATGTCGTCAAGACAGGTTTTGTGAGGTCACTATTCTTGCTAATGAGAGACTATGAGAGCCATCCTCCCATGTCTTGGGCAAAATTCAGAACCGGTATGGAGTCTGGTTTTGCACAAGTGGTTCTTGTGAGAACTTCAGAGTGTAAAAACAAGGAGTGTGTTTAAATAGTGACCAAACCCAATAGTTAACCTGTGCCTAAGCAGAAATTAAAAGAAAAATGTATAATAACAGTGGTATAAGAGCACAAGGCCTGGGTTTGATGATGTTTATACCTGTGTGACCCTAGAAAATCTAACTCTCTGAGCCGAATCTATAATGATAGCACGTTATTGAACACCCTGCTCTATGCAAGAACTGTTTTAAGTGATTTACATGTATAATTTCATTTGATTCTGAAAACAATATAGTATTGCTGTTTTAGAGGTGAGAAAATTGAGGAGCAGGAGAGTAGTATTAACTTCCTCAAGGTCACATGGCTGGTGAGTTTGAATTCAGGAAATCTGGTATCAGGGCCCAAATGGTGGGTGAATTACTTACCTACAGCTACAGCTTATAAAAATCTACAAAATGATGTACAGGTAGCCCCCACTTTTCAAAAGTTCACTTTACAACACTTTATTTTTACCAAAGACCTGCTTTAGTACCTATTTTTGCTAACCAAAAGGAATCTGCAGATTTTCACTTTTCCAAATAGCAAAAACAGAGTTCAGCATTTGTTTTGTAGCAGCTGTTAGAGAAGTGCTGGCCCCACCCCCGACCCCCAACAGTAAAGCCACACCTCTGAGCTCCTTCCCCAAGAACTACACCCCATATCTCAGCATGAAACCACCATAGATTTGAACTGTGTCTGTGAGTATCTATGCTTTATCTCAACTTATGCATCTGTTCACAAATTGTGTCCTAAGGTAACTGCTTCTTCACTTTATGCCATTTCCACTTATGAAAGATTTGATAAGATCACTCTATTTTCAGAGAGTGGGGGAAACCTGTAATTTGATTATCTTCCTGGAAAAGCTGCCCCAAACTCAAATATTGTCACATCTGCAAAAGTACTGTATAAACTGTAAAGTATTATTTAGCTTTACCTCCTGCTAATATTCAGGGCTCCTGAGCAAAATCTTACAAGGGAAAGGGCCCTCTACACACACACACACACACACACACACACACACACACACACACACACACACACCTGTAGGTGTAATAACACCTACAACACATCAGGTACCTATTTTGTATCTGGCCTCTTACCTATTTTATCTCATTTAATTTTGTCAATGATTCTATCATGTTAGAACATGTTAGAACAATCACCCCCATTTTAGAGATGAGGCAACTGACCCTAAAACTGTTCATAATTGGTCTAAGCATTCACAGCTAAGTAAGTGATGGAGTTGAGATTAAAACCCAGGGTAGTCTTATTCCAAAATATGTGTGCTTTCCATCATACCACACTGTCCCCCAAAAGATGGGAAGCCAGTGGTTTCAGTTACTTAATGATGCATGTAAAAAGTAATGGCATGCATAAAACAATCATGTTATTATGTTCGCAGATTTTATGGGTCAGGAGTTTAGACAGGACTCAGCGGGGCTGGCTTATCTCTGTTCCACAATGTCTGAGGCTTTATCTGGGGAGACTAAAAGGGATAGGAGTGACTCAATATGGCCGGGGGTTGGAATAATCTACAGACTTCTTAGATTGTCTGGTACCTGGACTGGAGTTACTTGAAGAAAAAGCTCAGCTGATCTGTTGACTGGATCATGTACACATGACCGCTCCTGTTGCTTGGGGTTGTCACAGCACGGCAGTTGGGTTCCAAGAAGAATTATCCAAAGAGAAAGAATCATAGAGTGAGCATTCCAAGAGATCCAAGCAGAAACTGCCTGGTCTTTTAGGACCTCACTTTGGAAGTCACATAGCCTCACTTCCACCCTAGTCCATTGGTAGAAGCAATCACAAACCTGTCCAGAGTCGACAGGAGGAGACATAAACCCTCCATTGGAGGGGAACTGACAAGATCACACTGCAGAACAGTATGGGGGATGAGACCTATTATTGGGGCCATCTTTGGAAAACTCAACCTAACACAAGAGTCTTTCTTTCAAGACTTCTAGCATTGGGTCTCCTTTGCAGAGAAGAGCCTGTTTCTCCTATTTTTCCCACACTTGAAATCTGTGTATGCAAAGATCTTATGCACTTCTCTTCCTCAACTCAATATTACTTATCCTTAAAATCCAAAATTCAAGCCTCACCTATTGTACCCACTTCTTGGGAAACTCACCAATGTTAATTTATTCTTCTCCACCCCAGAATCCTCATATCCTTATTTTGCATTTTGGCATTCATTTATGCTAAATTAGTAACATTATTATGTTCTTCCTTCTGTTGCTATTAAATGTTCTTTAGGACACTCTCAGTATGTCTTGCCTCCCCAGCTAAGTTTCTAAAAACCTTATAGACTTCATCTTTAATTCCCCTGTACAAGGCACAACTTTGGCTATAAATCTTAACCATCATAAAGACATTTTGTTGTCTACATCTGTAACTCATGGTTACCAGGCAGAAAGGGCAGGGGGAAGATAAATTGGGAGATTGAGATGGACATATACAAACTACTATATATAAAATAAATAAGTTATAAAGACCTACTGCATAGCACAGGGAACTCTACTCAATACTCTGTAATGACCTATATGGGAAAATATGGGAAAAGAATTTTAAAAAGAGTGGATATATGTACATGTATAACTGATTCACTTTGCTGTACACCTGAAACTAACACAACATTGTAAATCAACTATACTCCAGTAAAAAATTAATTTAAACAATTTTATAATCAAAAAAAGTTTTTAAGACATTTTGGAGACAAAGACATTTTGGAAACTAGCAAATAACATTTATTTGCTAGTTTCCAAGGTCTTTGACTAAGCTTAATTAATGTGTTTGAATCTTTATTTTAATATATATGAAAATGCAGTAGTGATTTCTATGTCTCAGTTTATCCAACAAGCACAATTGAAGACCTACTGTGTTCATGGTATCATGCCATGTGCTGTATGTATTAGGGTCTGTTTTCCTTAAAGGTGCTATTGCTAGGGAAATAAGTCACAGACTTGCACGTGCACACATGAAGACAAATATATAAATGTCATGGAAATGTACAGATATATTGCTGGGGACACTCAAAGAAGAGAGAGATTGGCTCTAGCTGTGGTATTGAGAATGATTCTAAGGTGAAGGTGTCATTCCAGCTGGTTACTGAAGGATAGATAACATTTGCACAAGTTGAGATGGTCAAAAGAAGGTTGTAGGCAAGGAAAGAGAAAGGCTGGTCATATCTAATTGAAGGAACCCAAATTATTAGGCTGCTGGGAGGCCATTCTAAGACTTCTCTCCAGTCTCATTTAGGGTAAGAAGTCTGAGCTTCTCAGCTTTGTCAGTATCCATAGTGTTCACGTTTTCTATATTTGGAATTTAGATCTTCCCTCCAGTTAGTTATTTTAAATGAAATTTCTTTTGAAACCCATAGTTCCTACTCAATAAAGAAAAGCCTTGCATATAGATGCTTTCCTGTTCTCTTGAGGATGTGACCAGACAAATTTGACCTAGCTTGCAGACTATTTTCTTGGCTATTTAGGCCTACAAATCCAACTTACTCTCAATTTTTAATATGTGCACAAATCAACTGGGGATCTAATTTAAATGAAAATTCTGATTAGGGCTAGGGAAGACAGAGATTCTGTATTTCTCCAAAACTTACAGGTGATGCTGGTGCTTCTGGCTCCTTGGACACACTTAGAGTAGCAAAGATCTAGGTCATATATGAGTAGCAACTAGGTCAGCCACATTACCCACACTCACCCCTTACCTAGTTCAGAGCCTTTTATATAATACGTGCTCAAATATTACATTTTAGGGAACATATGAGTAAAAGAATAAATAAATGAATCAATTAACACTGAATAAGTTATTTTCCTATCACATAGGGTCCTGCTAGCACTGACTTCTTCTAAGTCAGCAAATGAAGACTAGAAATTCAGACTTTGGAACTCTCAGGGCCTTTGTTCACCCATGTCTTGTGCTTCTGTAAATTCAATGTCCAAAATAAACACAAATAACAGACAATATTCTGCCTCCAAAAATGGACTTTACAGAGTCTTCAAGGATAATTTCCTTGACACAAAGAAATAACCTAATTCTATCATTTTTACTTTGTCCCCTTTTCATAACTTCTTACTTGAAGTCTCTCCCAATCTCTTAGCTGGAAATAATGTTCCTTGCTTCTAAATTTTCCTAGGGCTCTTTCTGTACCTGTCCTCAGGAAGGCATTTGTTCTAGACTCAAAATTCATATGTTGACATCCTCAAACCCAATGTAATGGCATTTGGAGGTAAGGCTTTTGGAAGGTGATTAGGTCATGAGGGTGGAGCCCTCATGAATAGGTTTAGTGCCCTTATAAAAGGGACCCCAGAGAGCTCCCTTGCTCCTTCCACCACACGCAGAGAGCTTTTAGTAGTCTGAAACCCAGAAGAGAGCTCTCACGAAACCTGGCCATGTTGATACCCTGATCTCAGACTTCCAGCCTCCAGGACTATGAGAAATAAGTGTCTGTTGTTTATAGCCACATAGCTTATGGTATTTTGTTATAGCAACTGGAACAGACTAAGAGTGTTAACCCACATCAGCTCCCCTCATAACCACTTATCTCATACTAATCTGTAGATTCCTTAAGGAGAATGTTTATGTTGTAACTGGAATCCCTACACTCCATCATCTGCACTCATCCCTGTGTGGAGAAGGTACCAAATAAATAATTATTCTGGGAAAGAAACAAAGAATGTTGTGATTGACTTTTTTCTAATTGATTTATTCTAATATCTCTAGGGCTTGATAAATGTTATGGCCTGTTTAAAAAACAATACAGAGGAATCATTTTTCCATCAAAGGCCTAATATGGCAGTATTTAACCATCATAACATCTAATCCAAAACTAAGATCAGGATGGATAAGAGAGTGACAATCTTCCTTCTTTTATGAAAGCAAAGGGAATTGTATTTAGGTGAAATTAATCCACCCAATAAGATCTCAAGCAGAATTCACAGCCCAGAAAATATGACAGGGAAAATTATTCATTACTATTTGTGTATCTAATTTGTTTAAAACACCCTGGAGGTGCCATTCACCCAGACTTCAGAAGATAGAAAAGACAGAAAATAATTTGTAAAGGAAGAAATTCTAATTCTACTGAAATAGGAAGTGAGGGAAGGCCACTTATTGAGGTTATTGATTCTTTCAAATACTTTGTTTAAATGAATTCAGTGTTCAGTTCATGTTAAATAGTACAACTAAAGATGGTTTTCAAAATATACTTTACATTTTTGCTGGTTTAATCATTACATCATTTACTCTTGCACTGCAACCTATTTTTTTTTAAAGGATCTACCCAAAACCTCAAAGACTTTTTATGAGTTCCTGTGTCAAAAGAGAACAAAACAAATATAACCAAGTAAATAATATTTAAGTATTTATTTATTTAGTTATTCATTTATTTGTTTGTAGAAAGAGCCTAGACTCTAGGGTTAGGAATAAAAAATATCAGGTTTGGAATCTCTGATACTCCGTTTACCAATGAGAGATTTTAATCAATTTATTTGACTTCTCTAAGGCTTCCATTCTTATTGGTTTTATGGATACACTTGCAGGAATTTCATAGGCTTGGTCCATGTAGGGATCCAATAAGATAACACATGAAAAACACTCATGATAGTTTCTGGAATATAGTAAAATGGCAATTGGGGTTAGTCTCTTTTGTTTCCCCACAGTCCCCAAATTTTCTGTAGCTAAAATATAAAAGCCAGATAGAACCTTCAAGACAATGTTTGAGCTGAGAAAATTGTTATCTTCTGTGTCCTAAACCAAAAAGAAACCATGCCGTCCACTTCACTCTCTCTCTCCTCTTTACCTGTGCTGTGAAATGCTGGGCTAGACCTTGAAGAAACACGATAAATTGTTTTCACCTTCACCCCAATATGTCTCCCTTCTTAGAGGGCCTTTCCTGTCCTCACAGGGCTTTCTAAGCAATGGAGGTAGCTCCAAATCAGAAAGTACATCCAGATCTTGCACAGGAGAAGAAAGTTAAAGATCAAGGGTATAATAAAAATGGAGAGAGAGCATACCAAACAGAATATTTGCTTAACATCACTACCATTTATAATCCCTTCACTCCCATGGATCAATAACTTCACCCTCCGGGTATAACCTACTTGTGTGATGAGGGTGCCATTGGTCTTTAATCCATACCAGGGTTTCCTCCTCTTGAAGGATAGAAGAAACAGTAGTGTAGATTGTGTCCAGAAGTCATTTTGGTCATAAAAATGTATCTTAAATGTGAAAAATACTTAGTAAATGCTAGCTAATTTCTGGTGAATTATTTCTTGTATTCAGCAGAAGCAGCAAACTATTGGGTAAGGCTGATTAACTAGTTAGTTACCTCATTCATTTATTTAATTATTTGTTCATTCATTCTTATGTTCATTTATTCATTTGTCCAGTAGTCATCTATTGATATTCTAGTATTTGTAAATTGATGGGTGAGGCACAGTGGTTAGTACACACATGCAGGGCCCACCTCATGGGCACATGGCCAGTTGCAGTCACACAGGGTCTTGCAATTGGGATGTCATGCTCCTCAGTCACTGTCTTGAAATTCTTACTAATTTTATATTTAAATTTGTGTTTTAAACGTGAAGTCCAATGGGACAATGAAGCATACAGTAGGGAATCAGAGATTCAGCCCATGCATGGTCCAACCTCCAGCCAACACCCTAGGATGGGTTTTTGGCCACCTTCTCTTCTCTAGTATCCTGAGCTGCCCTGTTCTCATTCCACTGCCACTCTCCACCCCTGGTTGGGACTTGGGCACAAGCATGGAAAGGTCAGTGTTGGGCACTTGCCCCAGAGCATCTCAGGGTGGAGCATGGCAGCGACTCCTTGAGTGCTTTGGACAGGCAATTTTGTGGAAGCCAGCCTACTTAGTACATTCTGATGCAGCTGCTGAAATGCTCTTGGAAGATCACCTGTCAACTGTAGGTTAAGGTAGCAAGGCCGTGGGAGGACAGATGCCTAGTTCAACTTTCAGAGGCATTGGTCTAGCAACTGGCAGGAGAGGGAACCCAGCTTGCTGGTCCTGCATGTGCACATAGAGTGGGGTCCCTTGGTGCCTGTAAGGTTTACACTTTCTCCTTGAGTATCCCTGCACTAGAGAGATTGCAATATTAATTAGCAAATAAAAAACACTATGACAGGTGAAGAGAGACACAGTGGAAGAAAAATAAACACCTTTTTTCCCCTGCTTTTTAAACAAGAACACTTACATTTTTGTTTTGCATTGGGTCCCAAAAATTATATAGCCAGCCCTGAATACATAAATAGGCTAGTCTTCATTTTCAAGGAGATTATAAATTTCCATTGATGAGGAAGGCAAGTTTTATATAAAAAGCTCTAGTGGTTTCTCTCTCTTCCAACAGCCCTCCCATCTCCTATAACATTCTAAAAGTACCTGACATTGGTCAAACCTAATGAGAAGTCTGGGAAATGCAACTGGTAAGAATCAGACCCCTGTAATGCAGGACAGAACAAGAGAAGGGCAAGGTATACAGCTGAAGGAAACAGGCCCAAGACTGACTAAAGGAGATAAGATGTCGATACAGAAAGGCAACAACATATAATACAAGGGCAATAGGTAGTAACTATCCAGGTAATCTGTTCTATAGAAGCACAGAGATGAAGAAGACAAGAGAATTTACTCCAAATTTGCTCCAGTGGGAGTTACCCTAAGCCACTGTATTGGACAGAACTTAATTCACCCTTCCTAGACTCTCCTCTTTCCCGCACATAGTCCTGTGGTCCTCAGAAACATGTAAACATCCTTAGACTCAACACACTCTGGGCGCAGGACAATTAAAACAACACACTCCTGGATCCTCCACCAAAGCCCACATCTTCCCCTAGAGGTTCAGGACACAGTCAGATCCCAGCCCACAATCTGCTTTTGTCCTTTCAGACATAAAGCCAGCAACTGCTGGACATCCGCTGTCCATGCCCTCTGTGTATCTTCTTGAGAGCCCCCTCACTAGGCATAGTTTCTAGGGTAACAGGGCTATGCAGTCCCCAGGCATGGTGGGAATTCTAGACTCAATAATATCTCTGTTCCAAGAAATCTATTTTCCAACGTCCTCAGCTCTCTGGAAACTCTATATTTTAAGTCTTGATCTGGCTGAGAGCTTCAAAAGTCATTGAGCAGATTCACAGTCATTTCCTCCCGTGGAGGTGAGGAAAGATGGTTCCTGTCTCTCACTGCCACTCTCTTGATACACACAGAAGTGGTGTCATCACTGAAACTAAGAGGAAGGTGACAACTCTAAAGTCGCTTGTTATATAACTGAATTGAGCCACAAGTGATAAGGCAAAGACACTTTTTCAAGTCTATTTGGGCATGCTGGAGGGAGTTGTGGAGACCCCCAAAACACTGACAGAGCACCTTCCAGCGCTTTTTACTTATGCTAAACTGCGGATGGAACCACATTGGAAAATTTGCCTCGACAGGTTAAGAGAGAGAGAAAAAGAGACTCAAAATTCAGCAGATGAATTTTCTATAGAGTCTTCTGTCTCCCTCCCTAATCTCCATCCACAAGCAAGTTCAATTCAGTTTTCCCTCAAACATGTTGTGATTTCTCAGCCCAAGTGTGCCAGCCTGTCCTTGATGACAACATAGACTACAACTGGGGCTCACAAACAGCGTGTTCTGAGAGGGTAACAGAAATATGAGTGAGAACTTCCCACCTTTCCCCTCAAGCTCCTACCCCATTTCCTCTCTGCATAATGCAGGCTTCTTCCAAGGAAGAGCCCATGGGTATGTACTCATTTGCACAGTGGCCTTAGAAGGCACTGTTTTAATTGCTTCATCTGAAATCCATTTACTTTATAGCCTAATAAAATTCTCTGTGCAATGGTAAATAAAACCATGTGGTCACAGCCTCAATGCACAGTTCTCTGGGCTGCATTTTCAGCCCGTGATAAATTAAAGGGGGAAGAGAAAACATTGCACAAAAAGATGCAATTAGCTGAAATGGTATATATTTGGCCTCTGATGATGTCTGCTTACATTCAATCCCCACTTGAAAACCAATGCTCATTTGAAAGCAAACTAGAAAAATCTCTGTCATACAGATGGACCTCATTTGGCTGCATGTTGATGGACAAAGACACCTTTAGACATTAAATTGCAGTGTTGACTCCTGCACTAGAAATTTCATTTTGTCATTTTTAATCACAATGAGCAAATGTCATCCTTAATAATAACACTCTGCTTCTCTATAATGCCTTTCAACGAAGAACCTGAAAGCACTTTTGCAAATATTAATAAACTGAGATTCACAACAACTCCCAGAGGCAACTGTATTGTAGGCTGAAAAGAAGCCCAAAGTCATGGAATGACTTTGCTAATCCACACAGGAAACTAACCTCAAGGAGGAGAAACAAAGACCAGTTCTGGTTTATGTCAGCTTCACCTTGTTCATGTTCACCAGGCATTTTCAACCACAACTGGAATCCCAGGGCCCAAAGAATGAATGAGGGAAAATTGGGGCTCTTAATGAGATTTATGCTTAATATTTTTCTTCCTTCTACAGTTCCATCTATATGCACATTGACACCCCAATTCATACATCAAATCCAATTGCCCCTCACTTCCCAGACTTGGATATCCAAATAGCCATTGATGTCTAATGAGCATCTCAGTCTTCTCTATTCCAAACCAAACTCATGCTGCCCCCTCCAGAGACCCACTCCCACCTCACTCTTCCCATTTCAGTAATGAGCAATTCCTCTCTTCCTGTTTATCAGCACAAAAACCTTAGCATCCTCTTTGACTGTTCCTTCTTTCTCCCCCAGCTTACCTGTGAATCTAGTTGGCTCCACTTTTTAAATAAACCCAGATGCCAACCATGGTTCATCACTACTTCCCAGGCCTAGATAGACGACCATCATCTCTAGTCTGGACATGGTAATAGCCTGCTAACTTACCTCCAAGTTCCCACCCTTGTCTGCTAGCCTCTTTTTGTAGCAGACAAATTGATCTCCTTAAAATGCAAGACAGTTCATGTCCTTTGCTTAAGAGGCTTCAAAGGTTTCTAATCTCATTAGGAGTAAAATCCCAAGTCCTTACTATGGGCTACGAGGCCTTACACAATCCGGCCCCTAGTACTTCTCTGTCCTTATCTGCTGCTGCTTCCTCCTCACTCCTTTAGCTCCAGCCCCACTGTCTCTTTGATTCTCCTTGAATAAGTCAAGCATATGACTGCCTCAGAGCCTTCCACCTTAGTAATCTTTCTGCCTGGGATGCTCTCCTCCCAGATATCTAAAAGCTTGCTCCCTCCCTTTCTTAAATCTCTGCTTAATGCTAATGCTGTTAAGCTATCAGGACCCTAATTGACCTATAGATTCACTGCAATCCCAATATATGGTGCATCCTCAAATTAAGACCTTCTGTTCTAAGATACTGTTAAGGAAAATAAAAAAGTCTAGGGCTTCCCTAGTGGCACAGTGGTTAAGAATCCATCTGCCAATGAAGGGGACATGGGTTCAAGCCCTGGTCCGGGAAGATCCCACATGCCACGGAGCAACTAAGCCTGTGTGACGCAACTACTGAGCCTGCACTCTAGAGCCCATGAGCCACAACTACTGAAGCCTGTGTTCCTAGAGCCTGTGCTCCACAACAAGATGTCACAGCAATGAGAAGCCCGCACACCACAACAAAGAATAGGCCCTGCTCACCACAACTAGAGAAAGCCCGCATGCAGCAACGAAGACCCACTGCAGCCAAAAATAAATAAATAAATTTATTTAAAAAAAGAAAAAGAAAAAACAGTCTATAAACTGGGAAAAAATATTTTCAACAAATATATCTGATAAAGAACTTGTATCCAGAATATATAAAGAACTCTCACAACTCAAAAATAATGAATAAATAAAATAAATAACAAGGGCTTCCCTGGTGGCGCAGTGGTTGAGAGTCCACCTGCCGATGCAGGGGACACGGGTTCGTGCCCCGGTCCAGGAAGATCCCACATGCCGCGGAGCGGCTGGGCCCGTGAGCCATGGCCGCTGAGCCTGCGCGTCCGGAGCCTGTGCTCCGCAACGGGAGAGGCCACAACAGTGAGAGGCCCGTGTACTGCAAAAAAAAATAATAAAGTAAAATAAAATAAAATAAAATAAATAAATAAATAACAAAAGAGTTGACAAACTTTTTACCAAAGAAGAAAAAATTACATGAAAAGATGTTCCACATTATAACGGGATTGCAAACTGAAACCACAATGAAACCACCACAGACCTAGGAAAATGGCTAAAAATGAAAACAAAACAAAAACCTGACACAAGTACTGATGGGAAAGTGGAATTTTTATTCTTTGCTTGTGGGAAAGCAAAAAGGTACCGTCACTTTAGAAAACTGACTTTTTTATAGAGTTTAACCCACTCTGTAATAAGCTGATAATCCAGCTGGGCATTCAACTAATAAATGGATAAACAGTTTCACAGCTATACAATGGAATAAAACTGCAATAAAGAAAGAACTACTGATATAGGTAACAATTTAACCAAATCACAAAAGGATTTTGCTAAATGAAAGAATTCAGACACAAAGACAACATACTGTATAATTCCATTTACATAAGATTTTACAAAACACCAAATTCTAGAGCCAGAAATCAGATCAGTAGTTTCCAGAGGCTGGGATTGGAGATGGGGGCTGACTATAACAAGGAAAAGAAAAGTTTAAGGGCAAATGGGAATATTTGAAACCTTGATTGTGGTGGGTGCTACACAACTGTGTAACCTGTACATGTCTTTTAAAACTCATCTGATCTACACATGAAAAATATGAATTTTACTCTTTGTTAATGTGCACCATTAAACCTGATGGAGGAAGGCAGTAATTGTGAGTGGATAGTGGCAAGCCTTCCTGTCTTTTCTCCTATTGTCCTTTAAGAAGGCAGAGCTGGAGAGACTGTAGGATGGAAGGCAGTGACCTCATTGGAAACTCAGCTTCTTTCAGATCTTAGGACCTGGATTCTGATCTAACTCACTTTTATGGGATATGGATGGTACACAGTAGGAGGTGTGTATGGTACAGCTTTCCCCCTTTGCTGTAACACAAACTAAAGGGATGTGATTCCTCCTATAAAATCCTGAAACTCAGTTTGGTGTCTTGGTTTAGGCTGCCACACTTTTTTGGAAAGTGTTGAGATTTGGGCTGGTTTTCCATATTTCAAATTATAAGAATTATGAGTTGGGGGACGGGAGTACAACAGAGGCTAATTGAAGGATTTGACCAAAATAAGGGTTGGAGATTGGGACAAAATATAGTCACTCACTTTAACGAGATAATATACTGAGTGAACTTTTATTTCCTTAATATTGCATTTCTGAAACTCGGTTTCCTTTGGCAAAACTGTAAAGAAAATATTATATAAGCACATCTAGTCAGTGATTGTTGTGAGGAATCAAATAACAAAATACAAGAAATGTACTTGGTTTAGTATCTAGCATCTGGTGAGTATTCAACATATTTTAGCCTGAAGGAAAAAGGAGGAACCACTTCTATAAAAATATGAGTGGAAACTATTGCCAATCATCTTCAATTGACAGGCATGCTTGGGACAAAAATCTAAAAAGTTGATACCCCAGCTGGGCCTGCAAAAAGTTAGTTAGCAGGTGCTGTTTACAAATTTAAACTCTAGTCATCATGTAATGTAAATTAAAGACAAATGAAGATTTTTCATTAATTGGTAATTTGAAAATGCTGGATTTGAGGACTGCTCAAAATTCATGACGTGCATTAAAAAAAAAGTATATTAAAACCTAACAACCTTGCAAACAGGCACAGTGTAAGCTTCAAATACTCAGAGTTCCCAACCAGAGAAAAATAATGTTTCTTAGAACTACTAAGGGTTTGGATTTAATTGCTTAGTGCTCTTCCTATAATCCCCTTATTCTACTTCCTCATGAAAGAGCTAATCAGAGAAAATTCTCCAAAGTAATTGGTGAATATCCAATTCTGAACAAGATGATTTTTAAGGCTGCATCACTCAGAAAAAAGTTTCCAGGACTGCAACCAAAATCCATTATAATGGAATTCAGGCTTCAGAATTTTTTCTTTAATTTGGAAGATATTTGGAAGAGATTAGTGAAGGGTAGAAGCAGCGAGGAAAGGGAAGGAATTTACAGTTTTGAGGGTCCAATCTGTAAGCCCCTGCAGGGTAGTCTCATATGCCTTATGTCCTTTTAATTCTCAGAACAATCATTGAGGTAATTCCTATTTTCTTCATTTTGCAGATGTGGAAAATAAGGAGAGGTTTAATGTGACCTATATGCAACTAAAAAAATAAACTTTAGGGATTTAAAGTAAGGTTAAAATATATGCCTTCAAGCAGAGAACAGAGTCCTCAAAGAAAGAAGGCGTCCCTTGAGTCTGGTTTCTTAGTCCATTTTACTAGTAAAATGCCGTACGAACTGATGGCAACAAAACTCACATCTTTAGACTGCCTTACTGTTCACAAAAATTTCAGAAATTCTCTCCAAAAAGATTTTCACATGATCTTATTTATCCTCAAGCCACCTATTAGATCAAAGTGAGTCCCATTTTACAGATGCAGAAACTGAGAGTCAAGGAGATTACGTAACTTATTCCGTGTCTCAAAAGAAGAAGCCAGCAGAGCCAGAGCTCAGACTTTTATTTTCAAATTCCCAATCTCACATTCTTTCTCCCAGAGCTTCACATACCATTTCCACTGAGGGACCCTACAAAACAGAGGAGTCTGTCCATCAGTCAAAACCATCTATTTTATTTCCTTGGAGTTTCAACATTATTTTTCAAGTTTCCATTCATTTCACATGCTCTTCCAAATGAAGACTATTGGTTTCCAACATGAAAGTATTTTAAATTTCTACTAAATTGTTTTTAAACTTTCTAATTACAAGTTTGAGTGAAACTGGTACTCTCAGAAGATTCCTACTATCTGACCTGAAGCTTCATTTGCCTCTGGCATCACGGTGTACTTTCTGTTTGTCCCATATTCCAATTTGAGAATCATAGATCTATACCCCATAGTCTAAATTCTGGGGCAGAATTAAATTTACTGAGGCCCCAGCAATCACTATGTAGCCATTTATATTCGTTATATCATTAATATTTACAGTAGCACTATTAGTGGGCATTTTATTGCCACTAAATGGAAGGTTACAGAAAACCAGAGAAGTCAGTTTACTTATTCAAGTTTACACAAAACTGAACCAGGACTTCAGCCGACCCTGAATCTTGGGTTTGTCTCAGAAGTTCCCGTCTGTCTCATGATGCTCCAAGGTAAGTTTTATTTTTGCACCAGATGCTTCTGATTTTATGGCTATAAAGAAAATAAACTGTACTATACTTAGAGGAGAAAATAGAACGGAAGCAAGGGACATTTTTTCTTCTTTTATTATTACGTTCAAGTTTAGTATAACTAGAATACCCCACAATCCCACATTCAGAGTTTGGTGATGGATGATGTTCAGGACCAACTTTCTTACAATGGCCCAAGGGCATCATTTTCTTCTAACACTTTCATTTTTCACTGGCTTAAAACATGCATACAAATGCTTTTCCACTTTTGGTCCTGGATGCTAAATTTTTAGAAGTGGTTGTAAGGAATAGTTCGTTCAACGATATGGCAGAAACATTTCTGAACACTGAGAAACATGAAAGACGTTGTAAAACTAAGTTAAATCCTTGGATATTTAAGGGCATGAAATGTACCTAAAACATTGTATTTTTCAAAATTGAGGGTTAAATTAGAAGTCTATGATGTCAAAATGATACGGTTTTTTAAACATCATTCTTCTTCCCCCTTATTCAATATATATTCTTACAAGCCCAGCTAAAGTCCTTGAATGACACTAAGCATGTTTTCAAAAATTTTAAAACTTTTCTCTATCTCTGCTTTCTGAGAAAAACACCTCCCATGGTGTTTGGTGAGGTGGATATTTTCCTACATTTTAATTGTAAATTTTTGATAGCCTGTAGGTGTGAGGTGTTAAATGAAACGACATTCACAAACATTTAGTATCTCATGTGTGCTAGTTCCTGATCATACATTTTCTTATTTTATCCTCATAGTAATCACGAGATAAGCATTGATAGCCATGTCTTATGGGTGTGCAAACTGAGCTTCAGAGAGGTCAAGTGTTGCTTCCCAGGTCACAGAGCTAGTATGTCTGACTCTAAAGGACTTTCTTTTTTCCAATTTACCAAGTATCTGCCAATTCTGGTCCACTTCCTGTTTTTGTAAGTAAAGCTTTATTGGAAAACTGTCGATCTCATTTATTTACATGTTGTCAAGGGCAGAACTGAGAAGATATAAAGGTCCAGATAGTAACTATTTTTGTCTTTGCAAGCCATATGGTCTCTGTGGCAACTCAACTCTACCACTGTAATATGAAAGAGCCATAAATAATTCCTAAATGAAAAAGTGTGACTGTGCTCCAATAAAACTTTATTCATAAAAAAAAGCTGGTGGGCAGGCCAGTTTTGGCTTGCAGGCTGTAGTTTGTCAGCCCCTCTCTGGTATAGCAGTGTGTCCCCTAAAGCAGATTTTTGATAAGTTCATTAAAACTATAGAAAGTCTGAGGCCTGCCTTTTTAATTATTTTTTTAAATCAGTGGTTGAAAAGTTCATGTGTCTAAAGTTCATTTTGCTTATAATTATTTGAGATAAAGCTTATTGTTGCCTCTTTTTTTAATTGCCTTCTATTAGAAGATGGCTAGAAAAACAAGCATCCAGTATTTGAATGACCTTAATCTACAAGGAGTTCTCTCAAAATAGGTACGGTATAGAATTTATATCTGTATTGATCATTTTGATGCCCTCTCTATGACAGGTCTGGCTGAATATACAGATAAGGCTTTGGCCTTCAGAAAGGTCATAATCTGAAAGGCAAAGAAAAACTCCCTGCAACAGATCACACAGGCATAGCATGGAGCAGAGGAAAGCCTGAGAACTCTCTGCTAAATCTCTCAGCCCAGGTATAATCCCAATGCTCTGAGAACTGGCTTCTAAAACGTGTTCTCTACCCGCTTATCTCATCCAGCAATACAGTCTTGATTGACACCACATCTCCCAAACCCAGGTGCCCAGCCAAAGGAAAGAAGTACTTCTGGCAGCAGAACACATGTTAGATATTAGTCATTGGAGCAAGAATTCCAGCCACAGGGGGAGGCTGGCATTTTGCAGGAGAAATATTAAAAAGGCATGATTCCAGGTTCACAATGGTCTACAAAAGCTGTCAGTGCTTGAGGACAAAAAAAAATACAGTTATTATTGTTGCCCTGTGACATAATAAGAATGAGAGTGCCCAAAAGCGGCTTTCATCAGATATGAGCTATAGTAGAATGATAGAGAGATGCTTTGTTCCCAAAGCACTTACATTTCTTACCTAAAACTAAAGGAACTATTTAGCAAGAACCTCGGCAATCTCACTCGAGTAAGACATAAAAATAAAACATAATCTTTTGATGTAACAAATCATATGTAGCACTTAGCCTGTTCCAGGCACTGTTCTAAATGTTCACAAACATCAACTTGCTTAACTTCTTAAAAATCTTATGAGGTAGGTCCAATTACTGTCCTTATTTTTTCAAAAGTGGAAATGGAGGCAGAGAGAGGCCCTTAACTTTTCCCGTCACGCAGTTGTAGGGCTCCGTGTGTGTTCTTAATCACCGGTGAGGCTCCATCACGCCTTCACATGGAGCAAACTGGGGCATGGTAGTTTGGGGGGGGGGGGCGATAAAGATCCTTACCTACCCAAATGGTATGGAGATTAATGGAGATAAAATGTAAAGTATCCAACTGGGTGTTTAACAGATAATGACAAGATTTCACATCTTATGAGCTCTTGCCTCATATGACAAGTATTGTGATAAAAAGTTTGCACACTCAGCTATAAAACAGAAAGAAATAATGCCATTTGCAGCAAAATGGATGGACCTAGAGATGATCATACTGAGTGAAGTAAGACAGAGACAGATAAATATCATATGATATCACTTATATGTGGAATTTAAAAAATGATACAAATGTACTTACATATAAAACAGAAACAGACTCACAGACATAAAAAAGAAGCTTATGGTTACCAAAGGGGAAATGTGGGAGGAGGGATAAATTAGGAGTTTGGGATTAACAGACACATGCTACTATATATAAAATAGATAAGCAACAAGGACGTACTGTATAGCACAAGGAACTATACTCAATATTTTGTAATAACATATAAGGGAAAAGAATCTGAAAAAGAATATATATATATATATATATATGCATAGCTGAATCCCTTTGCTGTACACCTGAAACTATATATTGTAAATCAACTACACTTCAATAAAAAAGGTTGCACACGTTATCTCATTAATCCCTGGAAAACTTCATGACATAGGTGCTAATATTATCCATATTTAACACATGAAGATATTAAAGATAGGGATGCTTAAATGTGGTGCTTAAAATCATCATCTAGGAAGGAGCAAAGGCAGACCTCTGATTCCAGGGGCTAGGATGTGCTCATTAAAATTTTATTCCCTTCCCCTTATAAGAAAGAAAACCTTGCTGGCAAAGGGCCAGGAAGGATTTAGATATTTGAAATGGATGGGGGATCTTTCTGGCTCTCAAGCAAAGCCCTTGATCCTGGGACTGGAGTGTAACCATCTCTTCTTAATCCTAGAACTTACCTTTAGAAATCCCTGCTGAGGTGCTATTGGGCGTACAATAGAGAGTTGCCCCATAGGCCCACATTTAGAGTAATAATATGATAAAACAATATAACTCTCAGGTATCCTCTCTAGGTAAGGGTACTCTCACAGCTATCCTTTCTAGGTAAGTTGTACCACCATCAAATATTCCGAGCTCGTAATACAGATGTGAAAAGGCTTAATGAATTGTCAAGTCAAAGCTAAATATAAAGGAAAAAAGTAACTGAAAGCTTTAGACCTTATCTTAAGGGAGGAGGAATTTCAATGCCAGAATATTAGAACATCTCCCTCAAATTACATTTGACCTAAGATTACAACAGATACTGTCCTAGGCCACCAACAAGGTGGCAAATTAAAGTCATACTAATGGGTGGGTCAAAAAGGGCCTTCGGTTTTTAAAGTAAAAATAAAAGACACATTTTTCATTTTCACCAAGAACTTTATTAAGTAACATATTTACCCTTTTGTTCCACTACCTTCTGACATTTTTTCAGGCAACTTCATAATTCCATCTTCCCAAAACGTTTTATCTTTTTGAGTAAAGAACTGTTCCAGGTGCCTTTTACAGTTTTCCAGGGAATCGGAATTTTTCCCATTAAAAGAATTTTGCAAAGACCAAAATAAATGGAAATCCAAAGGTGCAATGTCTGGTGAATACAGCAGATGAATCAGGACTTCCCAGCCAAGCTGTTAACAGTTTTTGCCTGGTCATCAAATAAACATGCGGTCTTGCGTTATCCTGATGGAAGATTATGAATTCTCTGTTGACTAATTCTGGAGGCTTTTTGTCGAGTGCTGCTTTCAGTCTAATTGGGAGCAGTACTTCTTGGAATTAATCGTTTGGTTTTCCGGAAGGAACTCATCATAGGGGACTCCCTTCCAATCCCACCATATACACAACATCACCTTCTTTGGATGAAGACCGGCCTTTGGTGTGGCTGGTGGTGGCTCATTTCTCTTATCCCACGATCTCTTCCTTTCCACAGTATCCACCTTTCATCAGCCATCACAATTTGTTTTAAAAATGCAACGTTTTCATAACATTTCAGTAGAGAATTGCATGCGGGAATATAGTCAAGAAAATTTTTGTCACCTAACTTATGTCGAACCCAAACATCAAAGCGATTCACATAACCAAGCTGGTGCAAATGATTTTCAGTGCTTGATTTGGATATGTTGAGTATGTCGGCTCTCTCCCGCGTGGTAAAACATTGATTGTTCTCAATTACTGTTTCGATTTGATCACTATCAACCTCAACTGGTCTACCCGATTGTGAAGCATTGTCCAGTGAGAAATCTCCAGCAGGAAACTTTGCAAACCACTTTTGACACGTTCGATCAGTCACAGCACCTTCTCCATATACTGCACAAATCTTTTTGTGTGTTTCCATTGCATTTTTACCTTTCTTGAAATAATAAAGCATAATATGCTGAAAATGTTGCTTTTTTTCTTCCATCTTCAATAGTAAAATGGCTACACAAGTATTCACCAATTTTGATGTCTTTTTTTAAATGCACACTGACATGACAGCTGTTACATACAACCTAACAAAATAGTTTCAAATGAAGTTAAAGACAGTTAAGTGCTACTGCAGCCATCTTACAGAAAAACATGAATGAACATTTTGGCCCACCCACTAGTTATTTCCAGCTCTACCCCTTGAATTCTTTGCTTTGGTTAAAAAACATGAGAGAGAAATCCCCATGGTCTGTCACAATTGTTCCCTTTGTTTGGGATTCACAAAATTTCATATGATTCCCAGATGACCCATTGGCCTTGTAGCTCAAAGGCTAGGTCCACTGCATGAGGCACACCATTTCACTGTGTCCAGGGCTGTGTTTACCCATATGCAAACCTCTTCTCCTTAGGTGGGAGCTGAGCCTCAGCAGAATGCCGGGGCTTTTGCCTCTCACCTCGTCCTCCTCCAGGTTTAATCCCTGCCCTACCACATGCTTTCAATATGGCATTCTATCACCTGAGTTGGACTCTTGATTTTCTCATCGTTGCTTTCCTCCTACAGTAGCTGAGATGCCACTCTTTTCTCATGAGTAGTTACAGCAGCTCTGGCCCAGACCCAAACTTATAAATCAGTCCCTTCTGTGTTTCTAGAACACAATGTCCAACAGAAATAAAATGCAAGTCATACATGTCATTTAAAATTTTCTAGTTTTGCACTAAAAAAGTAAAAAGAAAGAGGTAAAGTGAATAATATATTTTGCTTAAACCAACATATCCACAATACAAATTCAACCTGTCATAAAAATTTTTGAAAAAATATCATTAATAAGATATTTTACATTCTCTATTTTTCTACTAAGTCTTTGAAATCTGGCATGTGTTTTATTCTTAAATCACATCCTAATTTGGATGCTAAATATTTATCAGAATTAGTTGATCCATACGTACAGTTCATAAATTTGAAAAAAAATAGACTGACACACTCGAGCTGTTCCAAACATACGTAAGCTTTCCAGTAGCTGAATTAAGTGTCAGTTTTTAAAGTTAAATTTAAATTAATTAAAACAAAATTTTAAACTTACTTTCTCAGTCACACATCATTTTTTGTGAATTATTATGATGTATTTATTTATTGTAATTGCAGTATAGTTGATTTACAATGTTGTGTTAGTTTCAGGTGCATAGTAAAGTGATTCAGTTATACATGTACATACATTTTTTTCAGATAATTTTCCATAATAGGTTATTATAAGATATTAAGTATAGTTCCCTGTGCTATAGAGTATGTCCTTGTTGGTTATCTATTTTGTATAGAGTAGCATGTATCTGTTAATACCAAACTAATAATTTATTCCTCCCCCCCACACTAGTCATATTTTAATTGCTCAACTACCACATGGGGCTTGTGGCTACCATATTGGATAGTGAAGTTTTCACAGCATGTACAGTAGGAATTCATCAGCTGCTCAGCTAAGGAGGCAATTTTATATTGCCTCCTTAATCAAACATAATGTGACCATATGTGTGTGGGTTTATCTCTGGGCTTTCAACCCTGCTCCATTGATCTATATTTCTGTTTTTGTGCCAGTACCATACTGTCTTGATTACTGTAGCTTTGCAGTATAATCTGAAGTCAGGGAGCCTAATTCCTCCAGCTCCTTTTTTCTTACTCAGGATTGTTTTGGCAAGGAGTTGAGGAAGATGGCGGAAGAGTAAGACGCAGAGATCACCTTCCTCTACACAGATACATCAGAAATACATCAACACGTGGAACTGCTCTGATAGAACACACAATGAATGCTGGCAGAAGACCTCAGACCTCCCAAAAGGCAAGAAATTCCCCACGTACCTGGGTAGGGCAAAAGAAAAAATGAAAAACAGAGACAAAAGAATAGGAATGGGACCTGCACCAGTGGGAGGGAGCTGTGAAGGAGGAAAGGTTTCCACACACTAGGGAGCCCCTTCATGGGGGGAGACTGGGGGTAGCAGAGGGGGGAAGCTTCAGAGCCATGGAAGAGAGCACAGCAACAAGGGTGCAAAAGGCAAAGTGGAGAGATTCCCGCACCGAGGATTGGCGCCGACCAGCACTCACCAGCCCGAGAGAGTTGTCTTCTCGCCCACCGGGGCGGGTGGGGGCTGGGAGCTGAGGCTCAGGCTTCGGTCAGAGCACAGGGAGAGGACTGGGATTGGTGGTGTGAACACAGCCTGAAGGGGTTAGTGCACCATTGATAGCCGGGAGGGTGTCCGGGGAAAACTCTGGACCTGCCGAAGAGGCAAGAGACTTTTTCTTCCCTCTTTGTTTCCTGGTGCACAAGGAGAGGGGATTAAGAGCACTGCTTAAAGGAGCTCCAGAGACGGGCGTGAGCCACAGCTTAAAGTGCAGACCCCAGAGATGGGCATGAGACACTAAGGCCGCTGCTGCAGCCACCAAGAAACCTGTGTGCAAGCACAGGTCACCACCCACACTGCCCCTCCTGGGAGCCTGTGCAGCCCGCCACTGTCAGGGTCCCATGATCCAGGGACAACCTCCCCGGGAGAATGCATGGCATGCCTCAGGCTGGTGCAACATGATGCTGGCCTCTGCCACTGCAGGCTCGCCCCGCATCCATGCCCCTCCCCCCCACCCGGCCTGAGTGAGCCAGAGCCCCCTAATCTGCTGCTTCTTTAACCCTGTCCTGTCTAAGCAAAGAACAGACACCTTGCAGCGACCTACATGCAGTGGCAGGGCCAAATCCAAAGCTGAGGCTCCGGAGCTGCGCAAAAAAGAAGAGAAAAGGAAATCTCTCCCAGCAGCCTCAGGAGCAGTGGATTAAATCTCCACAATCAGCTTGATGTACCCTGCAACTGTGAAATACCTGAATAGACAACGAACCATCCCAAATTGAGGAGGTGGACTTTGAGAGCAAGATTTATTTTTTCCCCTTCTCCTCTTTTTGTGAGTGTGCATGTATATGCTTCTGTGTGAGATTTTCTCTATAATACCTTTGCTTTCAACATTTGTCCTAGGGTTCTATCCATCTGTTTTTTTCTTTTGTTTTTTTGTTTTACTTAAAAATTTTTTTTTCTTAATAATTATTTTTTATTTTAATAACTTGATTTTATTTTACCTTACTTATTTTATTTTATTTTATCCTATTCTTCCTTCCTTTCTTTCTTTCTTTCTCTCTTTCTTTCTTTCTTTCTTTCTTTCTTTCTAATTTTTCTCCCTTTTTTTCTGAGCTGTGTGGATGAAAGGCTCTTGGTGCTACAGCCAGGAGTCAGTGCTGTTCCTCTGAGGTGAGAGAGCCAAATTCAGGAAACTGGTCCACAAGTTACCTCCCAGTTCCACATAATATCAAACGGCAAAAATCTCCCAGAGATCTCCATCTCAACACCAACACCCATCTTCACTCGACAGCCAGCAAGCTACAGTGCTGGACATCCTATGCCAAACAACTAGCAAGACAGGAACACAACACCACCCATTAGCAGAGAGGCTGCCTAAAATCATAATAAGTCCAAAGACACCCCAAGAACACACCACCAGACATGGACCTGCCCACCAGAAAGACAAGATGCAGCCTCATCAGCAGAACACAGGCACTAGTCCCCTATACCAGGGAGCCTACACAACCCACTGAACCAACATTAGCCACTGGGGACAGACACCGAAAACAATGGGATAGAAAATGGGAATAGGAACATACATATCGATAATTACCTTAAATGTAAATGGATTAAATGCTCCCACCAAAAGACAAAGACTGCCTGAATGGAAACAAAAACAAGACCCATATATATGCTGTCTACAAGAGACCCACTTCAGACCTAGGGACACATACAGATGGAAAGTTAGGGGATAGAAAAAGATATTCCATGCAAATGGAAACCAAAAGAAAGCTGGAGTAGCAATTCTCGTATCAGACAAAATAGAATTTAAAATAAAGACTCTTAAAAGAGACAAAGAAGGACACACCATAATGATCAAGGGATCCATACATGAAGAAGATATAACAATTGTAAACATATATGCACCCAACATAGGAGCACCTCAATACATAAGGCAAATACTAACAGCCATAAAAGGGGAAATCTACAGTAACACAATCATAGTAGGGGACATTAACACCCCACTTTCACCAATGGACAGATCATCCAAAATGAAAATAAATAACGAAACACACGCTTTAAATGATATATTAACAAGATGGATTTAATTAATATTTATAGTACATTCCATTCAAAAACAACAAAATACACATTTTTCGCAACAGCTCATGGAACATTCTCCAGGACAGATCATATCTTGGGTCACAAATCAAGCCTTGGTAAATTTCAGAACATTGAAATCATATCAAGTATCTTTTCCAACCACAACGCTATGAGATTAGATATCAATTACAGGAAAAGAACTGTAAAAAATAAAAACACATGGAGGCTAAACAATACACTACTTAATAACGAAGTGATCACTGAAGAAATCAAAGAGGAAATCAAAAAATACCTAAATACAAATGACAATGCAGACACGATGACCCGAAACCTATGGGATGCAGCAAAAGCAGTTCTAAGAGAGAAGTTTATAGCAATACAATCCCACCTTAAGAAACAGGAAACATGTCAAATAAAAAACATAACCTTGCACCTAAAGCAATTAGAGAAAGAAGAACAACAAAAAAAAACAAAGTTAGCAGAAGGATAGAAATCATAAACGACAGACCATAAATAATTGAAAAAGAAATGAAGGAAAGGATAGAAAAGATCAATAAAACTAAAAGCTGGTACTTTGATAAATAAACACAATTGATAAACCATTAGCCAGACTCATCAAGAAAAAAAGGGAAAAGACTCACATCAATAGAATTAGAAATGAAAAAGGAGAAGTAACAACTGACACTGCAGAAATACAAAGGATCATGAGAGATTACTAAAAGCAACACTATGCCAATAAAATGGACAACATGAAAGAAATGGACAAATTCTTAGAAATGCACAACCTGCCAAGACTGAATCAGGAAGAAATAGAAAATATGAACAGACCAATCACAAGCACTGAAATTGAAACTGTGATTAAAAATCTTCGAACAAACAAAAGCCTAGGACAAGATGGCTTCACAGGCAAAATCTTGCAAACATTTAGAGAAGAGCTAACACCTATCCTTCTCAAACTCTTCCAAAATATAGAAGAGGGAGGAATACTCCCAAACTCATTCTATGAGCCCACCATCACCCTGATACCAAAACCAGACAGGATGTCACAAAGAAAGAAAACTACAGGCCAATATCACTGATGAACATAGATGCAAAAATCCTCAATAAAATACTAGCAAACAGAATCCAACAGCACATTAAAAACATCATACACCATGATCAAGTGGGGTTTATTCCAGGAATGTAAGGATTTTTCAGTATATGCAAATCAATCAACGTGATACATCATATTAACAAATGGAAGGAGAAAAACCATATGATCATCTCAATAGATGCAGAGAAAGATTTCAACAGCGATTTATGATAAAAACCCTGCAGAATGTAGGCATAGAAGGAATTTTCCTCAACATAATAAAGGCTGTATATGACAAACCCACAGCCAATATCATCCTCAATGGTGAAAAAATGAAAGCATTTCCATTAAAATCAGGAAAAAGACAAGGTTGCCCACTTTCACCACTATTATTCAACATTGTTTTGGAAGTTTTAGCCACAGCAATCAGAGAAGAAAAAGAAACAAAAGGAATCCAAATCAGAAAATAAGAAGTAAAGCTGTCATTGTTTGCAGATGACATGATACTCTACACAGAGAATCCTAAGGATGCTACCAGAAAACTACTAGAGCTAATGAATTTGGTAAAGTAGCAGGATACAAAATTAATGTACAGAAATCTCTGGCATTCCTATACACTAATGATGAAAAATCTGAAAGTGAAATTAAGAAGACACTCCCATTTATCACTGCAACAAAAAGAATAAAATATCTAGGAATAAACCTACCCAAGGAGATAAAAGACCTGTATGCAGAAAATTATAAGACACTGATGAAAGAAATGAAAGATGATACAAATAGATGGAGAGATATACCATGATCTTGGATTAAAGAATCAATCAATCAGTCATTGTGAAAATGACTCTACTACCCAAAGCAATCTACAGATTCAATGCAATCCCTATCAAACTACCACTGGCACTTTTCACAGCAGTAGAACAAAAAATTTCACAATTTGTATGGAAACACAAAAGACCCCGAATAGCCAAAGCAATCTTGAGAACGAAAAATGGAGCTGGAGAAATCAGGCTCCCTGACTTCAGACTATACTACAAAGCTACAGTAATCAAGACAGTATGGTACTGGCAGAAAAACAGAAATATAGATCAATGGAACAGGATAGAAAGCCCAGATATAAACCCACGCATATATGGTCCCCTTATCTTTGATAAAGGAGGCAAGAATATACAGTGGAGAAAAGACAGCCTCTTCAATAAGTGGTGCTGGCAAAACTAGACAGATACATGTAAAAGTATGAGATTAGAACACTCACTGACATCATAGACAAAAATAAGCTCAAAATGGATTAAAGACCTAAAAGTAAGGTCAGAAATTATCAAGCTATTTGAGGAAAACATAGGCAGAACACTCTATCCCATAAATCACAACAAGATCCTTTTTGACCCACCTCCTAGAGAAATGGAAAGAAAAACAAAAATAAACAAATGGGACCTAATGAAACTTAAAAGCTTTTGCACAGCAAAGGAAATCATAAAAAACAACAAAAGACAACCCTCAGAATGGGAGAAAATATTTGCAAATAAAGCAACTGACAAAGGATTAATCTCCAAAATTTACAAGCAGCTCATGCAGCTCAATATCAAAAAAACAAACAACCCAATCCAAAAATGGGCAGAAGACCTAAATAGACATTTCTCCAAAGAACATATACATATTGCCAGCAAACACATGAAAGACTGCTCAACATCATTAATCATTACAGAAATGCAAATCAAAATTACAATGAGATATCGTCTAACTCTTGTCAGAATGGCCATCATCAAAAAATCTACAAACAATAAATGCTGGAGAGGGTGTGGAGAAAAGGGAACACTCTTGCAGTGTTGGTGGGAATGTTAATTGATACAGCCGCTATGGGGAATGGTATGGAGGTTCCTTAAAAAGCTACAAATAGAACTACCATGTGATGCAGCATTCCCACTACTGGGCATATACCCTGAGCAAACCGTAATTCAAAGAGAGTCATGTACCAATATGTTCATTGCAGCTCTATTTACAATAGCCAGGACATGGAAGCAACCTAAGTGTCCATCTACAGAAGACTGGATAAAGAAGATGTGACACATATATACAATGGAATATTACTCAGCCAGAAAAGGAAATGAAATTGAATTATTTGTAGTGAGGTGGATGGACCTAGAGTACAGAGTGAAGTAAGTCAGAAAGAGAAACACAAATACTGTATGGTAACACATATATATGCAATCTAAGAAATAAATAAATAAACAAAGGTCATGAAGAACCTAGGAGTAAGATGAGAATAAAGACACAGACCTACTAGATAATGCGCTTGAGGATATAGGGAGGGGGAAGTGTAAGCTGTGAGAAAGTGAGAGAGTGGCATGGACACATATACACTACCAAACATAAAATAGATAGCTAGTGGGAAGCAGCTGTATAGCACAGGGAGATCAGCTCGGTGGTTTGTGACCACCTAGAGGGGTGGGATAGGGAGGGTGGGAGTGAGGGAGATGCAAGAGGGAAGAGATATGGGAACATATGTATATGTATAACTGATTCTCTTTGTTATAAGGCAGAAACTAACACATCATTGGAAAGAAATTATCCTCCAATAAAGATGTTAAAAAAAAAACAGATTGTTTTGGCTCTTCAGGGTCTTTTGTGTTTCAGTACAAATTGTGAGATTTTTTGTTCTAGTTCTGTGAAAAATTCCGTTGGTCATTTGATAGGGATTGCACTGAATCTCTAGATTGCTTTGAGTAGTATAGTCATTTTCACAATGTTGATTCTTCCAATCCAAGAACATTTTGTATCTCTCCATCTGTTTGTATCATCTTAATTTCTTTCATCAGTGTCTTATAGTTTTCTACATACAGGTCTTTTGTCTCCTTAGGTCGCTTTTTTCCTAGGAATTGTATTCTTTTTGTTGAAATGGTAAGTGGGTGTGTTTCCTTAATTTGTCTTTCAGAATTTTTATCATTAGTGTATAGGAATGCAAGAGATTTCTGTGCATTAATTTTGTATCCTGCTACTTTATCAAATTCATTGATTAGCTCTAGTAGTTTTCTGGTAGTATCTTTAGGATTCTCTAAGTACAGTATCATGTCATCTTCAAAGAGTGACCACTTTACTTCTTCTTTTGTGATTTGGATTCCTTTTATTTCTTTTTATTCTCTGATTTCTGTGTCTACAACTTCAAAACTATGTTGAATAATATTGTGAGAGTGGACCACCTTGCCTTGTTCCTGATCTTAGGTGAAATGCTTTCAGCCTTTCACCTTTGAGAACAATGTTGGCAGTGGGTTTGTCATATGTGGCCTTTATTATGTTGAAATAAGTTCGCTCTGTGCCTACTTTCTGGAGGGTTTTCATCCTAAATCAGTGTTAAATTTCGTTGAAAGCTTTTTGTGCATCTATTGTGGTTATCATATGGTTTTTCTCCTTCAATTTGTTAATATGGTGTATCACATTGACTGATTTGCATATATTAAAGAATCCTTGCATTCCTGGAGTAAACCCCACTTGATCATGGTGTATGATCCTTTTAATGTGCTGCTGGATTCTGTTTGCTAGTATTTTGTTGAGGATTTTTACATCTATGTTCATCAGTGATATTGTCCTGTAGTTTTCTTTCTTACACCTTTGTCTGGTTTTGGTATCAGGGTGATGGTGGCTGACTGGTTTTGTTATCAGGGTGATGGTGACCTCATAGAATGAGTTTGAGAGTGTTCCTCCCTCCACTATATTTTGGAAGAGTTTGAGAAGGATGGGTGTTAGCTCTTCTCTAAATGTTTGCAAGAATTCACCTGTGAAGCCATCTGGTCCTGGGCTTTTGTTTGTCGGAAGATATTTAATCACTGTTTCAGTATCAGTGCTTGTGATTGGTCTGTTCATATTTTCTATTTCTTCCTGGTTCAATCTCAGAAGCTTGTGCTTTTCTAAGAAATTGTCCATTTCTTCTAGGTTTCCATGTTTTTGACATATATTGGCTTGTAGTAATCTCTCATGATCCTTTGTATTTCTGCAGTGTCAGTTGTTACTTCTCCTTCTTCATTTCTTATTCTATTGATTTGAGTCTTCTCCCCTTTTTTCTTGATGAATCTGGCTAATGGTTTATCAATTTTATCTTCTCAAAGAACCAGCTTTTATTTTTATTGAGCTTTGCTATCATTTCCTTCATTTCTTTTTCATTTATTTATGATCTGATCTTTATGATTTCTTCCCTGCATACTAGAGCTAGTTTTCCTCTGAATGACATTATTTGTGACTGCATTTGTGGAACAGGGCAATCTTAGACCGTCACACGTTCCTGTGTTAACCTACCTCTCAAGTCATCTTAGACTTTATGAAGCGGCCTGTAATAACAAATGAACACTTGACTGGGAATCAGAAAGCTTGTGTAATAATAACAGCTTTGCTCTTCAGTAGCTCTGTGACCCTGAGGAAGTTTCAACTTAAATTCTTTAGTTGTACATCAGTATTTGAACCAGATATTCCATGGATACATCTCACTCTATGATCTTATGAACTCAATTTAAAAATACTTAAAAATAAAATACTCTAAAAAAAACCTTTTGGAATAATGAGTCCATTAATCTGGCTGAAGTATACCATCTTCAGCTCAACACAATGTGGGTTTTCTCCTGAATACAACTCTTTGTAATGAGTTAGTGTGGGTTAGAGAAACATCAATAACAAAGTTGTACAGGCTAGAGACATAATAATAATTATTACAAGTATAATTAAATATTCTTAGGTGTTTGCACTGTTCCAGGCACTGTTTTAATTAATCAACCTTTTAAAATGAGTATTGTTTTACAGATAAGGAAATTGAGGCTCAAAGGGTTAAATGAGTTCATTTGTAACAAATTTATAGTTGCCAAAGGGAAAGTGGGGAAGGCATAAGTTGCCAGATTGGGATTGACACATACACACTACTATATATAAAATAGATAATAAGCATCTACTGTATAGCACAGGGAACTCTACTCAATACTCTGTATATGTGAATAGAATATAAATAATTGTGGAGATATATATATATATATATATATATATATATATATATATAACTGATTCACTTTGCTGTACACATGAAACTTACAAAGCTTTCTAAATCAACTATACTCCAATAAAAATTATTTTTAAAAAGGGTTAAATAACTTGCCCAAGCGCATGCAGCTAATGTGCAGAAAACACAGGTTTCTAACACAGTTCTCCCTGATGTTGAACCTGAATCACTTAAGCACTGCCTTTCAGGGAATAAACTGGATGTGTTCAAGTCACATCATCTTTCCTTTTCAGTCTCTACCAATACATTCAAAAATCAATTTTGATAATTTCTCATTAATAAAAAGTAAGAACTCTAAGGCTAAGGAAAAATGCAGAAATCCACCATAGATTTTAGACACATAGAACATACTTTTCATATATCTACCACAAGAAAGTTGAAGGTTGTTACTTACTAGCTTCTGCATAGGTCCTATTATTATTAATAATGTATTTTGGAATGGTATTGACAAATAAAAGTAGTTGAGGAAAAGCAGAGTTACTTCAAGTCTTGAGGTAATTTAGAGATCAGTTGTAGTTTTCAAATTCTGCCAAGCTCCCTTTCTATTCATGTTTTTTCCATCAAACAGTGAAACCATTCTATCCAAATAAATTATGTTTTACTTCCTGATACAGACAAGAAGAACCAGAGCTTCAAAAGCATGTATCAAAATAGCAGCAAGATTGTGTCACTTGTTCAAGACACACAGAAACTTGCTGTTTGAAAAATACAAATGTTTGGCTAATTGAGTTTTAAGACACTTTCCAGTTGCATGAAAATCAAGTTTCTTTTTTTTCTCTAACCTGAACCATATGATTATGTGTTCTGATGATAGACAGATTGCTCTCTTTTCCTTTACATTTTATCAAAGAGAGTGTTAAAATTACTTTTACAGTAATAATCCTCCCAAGCCTAAGGAAGTCATAACATGCTAAAGAAAATATTCAGAGATGATATATCATGCAGGAGAAGATATCTTCCCTTCTGAATTCTGCAATTCTCATAAAAATATATTATGCAAAATAAATCTTGCAGTGTAAATTATCTTTTAGAAAATGTTATTCTTCAATTTCATTTCCAAATTATCCAAAATGAATTAGGATTTCATATTTAGCTGTCAACACAAAATTCTACCTCCCAAATATAGATTGGATTTTGAGAAGAAAAACAGTACAAAGTGGTAAAAGTCCAGTTTCTTTTATACTCCTCCAGTTAATATAGCATTCTGGATTCACATATACTCACTAGATTGTGCAAAACTGACTGATTCTTAGAGAACCCCTTAAGTTGTTTTATTTTACTGTGACATTTTGTGGATAATTTAAAGGAATTAAGATTCCCTTTTAAAAAGAAAGAGAGCAAGAGAGAGAGAGAGAGAGAGAGAGAGAGATCAATAGCTCTAATAAAATATACTAAATAGACCCAGATATTTCTATTCATTCCATACAGTTGTGCAAGGTCATGGTTCTTTGAACAGCAAGATAGGTTATGATTCAGTGTTACCAATAATACGCAACTGATTAAAATAAAATTATTGGATTTAAGCATGAGATGTATGACTATGACGTTACTCACTAATCTTTTTTTAGCTTTGAGATTAAACTATGAAGGAGTCTTCTGATCCAAGATAACCAGGTTGACACCCCATTTACCATGAAGACAAACATATTGCTGTCATCAATGGAACATGAACAGCAATGCCAATCAGGAAGGATTTCTATTTTTTGATGCTGCTCATGTGAGCAGAAAGGTAAAAGAAAATTGAATTAAAGAACCAACTTTTCTTCACTAAATACCCTTATTCACAAAAAAAGTAGTGAAAAGTTACATGGGAGTGAGCACCTCACCCTATCAACATAGAGTAATTCTCTGCTCTGCCCCAGACTATATCCAACTGCATACTTTTCATGTCTTACAGGCTTGTCAAAATTAATACATCTAAAACTCAAGTTTTAATTATTCTTTTTAAGTGTGTTTCTTCCTCCGGACTACTTGTGTCAATAAATGACACATGACCCATCCTATTGCTCAAGTCAAAAACCCAGGTGCCATCTTTGATTTCATGTTTCCTCTACACTACCTCAAATCTATCATGTCCTATTGGTTTTACCTACAAAATATTTCTTGAATATTTTAATTTTTTTCCTATTCTATTATCATTATCCTTGTCCATGATTATCTCTCACCTGGACAACCAAAATAGTTTAACAGGTCTTCCAACATAATTTCTGATCCTTTCTCATCCACCTCCATGGAGCTGCCAGAGCAATATTATTTATTAATAAAATTGTGAGCTATAGAATTGCTTTAAAGCCTTAGGTGTCTTCCCATTGCTCTTGAAATGACTGTTTCCACTACAGCCCCCACCTCCAGACAATCAGTAATCTATAATCAATTATTTTTCCTGATAGTAAAAAGAAACTAAGGACTCAAAGTCCTGGCTAAAAGATTCAAAGTTTGAGGAAATTAAATAGTCCACTAAAGATCCACCAGGGTTCTCTGTTGAATTCCAGATCCTCAGAACGCTGAGAAAGGAAGTATGGATGATTTCCTGATGGAGAAACTCACCTACAGAAAGAAGGTCTAACAACAAGCTGAGGTATAAAGAGAAAGAAGAGAGAGAAAACTTCCAAAAAGCTTCAGCATGGAAAATTTGTGGGTCCATTCCCAGATTCGAATTTTGATCTGTACACTTTCTTCTACTCTTATCCATTTGCACTAGTCCAACCTATATAATATGTAGAAGGTTATTAATAGGCAACCATTTGATTTCTACAAGTCTGAGGGGAAAAGGAAAAGATTCTAGAAACAAAAACACAAATGACTTTTCTTCATTCAACCTTGGGCCAAAGCCACAGGCATAAGCTAGTGACATGACAATCCCTTTTTAGGGCAAGATATGTAGAGATGGGACCAAAGCTAACAAATCAAGATATCCATATCCAAATATTCCCATACACAGCCCCACTGGCCATCTCATTCAAAATATCCCCTAATAAATATTTCATAAAACCCTTTGAACACAAATGCTCCTTCTAGTGAGGCTACATAAACAAATGCAAAATGAATGGTTTTGCAGTTCCTTCCTTTGGCCATTTTGGCCTTTCTGATATCAAAAAGAAATTTTTCTTCTTTATAGAAGTTAGGGGAGAGGGAAGTCTTTTCAATACCAACTCGAATGTCAGAGCTACAGAGGCCTCAAATATATCACTGAGTGGCCTCTTTACCATGTCAAACAATGAATTTATCATCTGTGACAAGGAGAATTTAAGTCTCTGGGTACTCAAACTGCTTTTCTCTACTGAAGTCATGATAACTGCTAAATTAATTTAGTTTAACTTTTTTCTCTCATGAATATTTTATAGTTCCTTCTTCAGGACATCTAGATTTTCAAGTACATTGTCTTATTAAGCTTACACATTTTAATTAAAAAAAAATTTGAGATCGAATGTATATGCCATTTAAATGTCTTCCTGTCATCCTCTCGTCTGCAGCACAAATAGTAGTGGTCATGGTTTAATGTCATCTGTCATGTTAGTGAACTCTACATGAGGAGGATTTCCTTTTCACAATGTAAAAAATTTAGGTCTCTATATTGTGATTACCAAAGTACAGATTCCTTTAAAGAAAATGTCTGACTTAAATGGATAGAACTTATCTGATTAGAAAAATTTGATTATTTTAAAACTCAATTCTATTGTGCTTTCAAAGCACAATGTACATAATTTCACAAAGTGTCTTGAATTATGAAATAACTTAAAAGTCTCATTCATTATTGTTGAACCAAATACTCTTCAAACATACCACGTATTTTTACATTATTGAAGTTGTACTAAACAAATACAAGTCTTCTGAGACAGGGAGGAAAATATAGATCATAAAGGTAGACCAGTGTTTTCAGCTGGAGGCAGTTTTGCCCCCCATCCTCCCTGGGGACATTTGCCAATGTCTGGAGACTTTTTTGATCATCATAACTGTGATGGGGTAGAGGTAGGTTGTTTCTGATATCCAGTGGGTAGAGGCTGAGGATACTGATAAACACCCTAAAATGCATAGGACAACTCCTCACAACTCAGAATTATCTGGTCCAAAATTTCATTAGTGCCAAAGCTGAGAAACCCTGAGTTACACAAATCAAGAGAACTGAACGAAGAAAGAGAAGAATGAGATGTTTTTCTCATCAATAGACAGCTCTTAGAGGAGTACCATGTATGGCTGTGGATACACAAACCCAGAACATGATTTCAAATTCACGAATTCAGGAATAAGGTATCAAGGATGAAATAATACAATGAAAATTGTGAGGAAAAGTAAAAATTGTTTGACAATCACACTCATAAACTGTTCAACTTCACTACAAACTTGAAATGTAAAAAAGCATCTTCCTCCTCATCACCATAATCACCATCTTTCCCATGTAATGGTTGAGGAAACTAAGCTGATAGAAGCCAACAGCCTAGCCCAGATCACTCAGAAGAGTCACAGTGACAACGTACATCTAAATTTTCTGACTCTTAATCTAGTGCTTTTCTCACTATATCATGTATATTTCTATCATATCCCTTGCAAAAGAAAACCTAGAACGTATGTGACACTTCAAACCTGTTGTTATGAGAAATACTGGCAATGAAATAAGGAGTTTCAGAAATGGTAATAGCATGGTGTTTACACTTGCCTCTTGCAGGTTCTGCAATAAGACCCAAGAATTTCTACAACCCTTTAAAATTCTACTGCAAATGAGTGTGTGGGGTGTCTCTGATAGCAGATGCTCTAGAAGGTAGGTAAACGAGTCCCATCACCAGACACAGAGCATCACCAGAATGACATCACAATGCCTATTCACCATCAAGATAATAAAATCATCACTGACTCTGGCTGAAGAAATATTTTATGGATCCATATTCATAGATACCACCTTAAGCCCATTGAAGGGAGGTTGTTGGATAAATAGAGCAAAGAATAGATTTGGCATCTATTGGCTTTAGGAAATCACTGTAAGGGGACTAGAGGAAGAAGCTCTTTCTAGACCTGGCTTTTTCGCTGACTTACTGTGTAGCTTTAAAGTAAATTATATTTTCTGTATTTCAACTTTTTCATTTGTAAACTGAAAAAAGTAACTACCACTTAGATGTGGTTGTACAAATAAAATGAGACAAATTTATATGAATACATCTTGATAAGAAAAGCCAACAAACAGATATACAATGTCATTATTAACTATTGTCTGTGCTCTTAATACTGATGTTGTTTTCAGCTAGGCTTTGGGCAGTGTGGCCCCTAAAATATGTGTTCAAGTTACTGGTAAAAGAAAAAACACTTTTCAAACTTTAAATATCGTGCCAGATTCAAATGAGTTTTGCCAAGAATGATGTTGGTTTTAAAACTGTCCTGTGAAATACTGACTGTAAGAAAGAGTTCCCTGAGAGAAGTAGGTTATAACCAATAAAGGGGATATATTTATATTGACACCTCATTCAGAACAACTCTTATAACAGACCCTGTTGATTTCCTTCATAGCAAGTATGCTTATAGCTATGTGTTTGTAGCAACCTTTCTCTAGCTAACAGACTCTTAATTTCATTTTGAATGCAATATGCTCAGCTCCGTGATATGAACTGAAGGGTCTCAGCCATCACAGCAGCCCTATGTCCCTTACAGAGTAGCATGCAACCTAGTGCTGACCAGTGACCTATAAGGAAAAATCTACTGGATGGAGGAGATTTTTGTGACATGTTATCCTTTATGATTAATTAAAACAATAGAGATGCAAACAGAGAGGACTCTTTTGTTTCCTTCCATGTTTCCTACTTTGTAACATAAATATGATGAGATATCTGGAACTGTAGCAGCCATCTGTCAACCATGAGGCAAAAAGCTTGAGGTCCAACACCATCATGGTGAGAATGGCAGAGTGGGAGGATGAAAAGAGAATGAGTCCTTGATGACATTATTACGCTTCCTAGCCAATCCTGGAACCACTGCGCCCAGATGGGTTGTTAAGTGTACACGGAATGTTCCCTTGTTTTAACCCAATGTTTATCAGGTTTTTAGTTACTCATAGCTAAGGTATCCTAACTAATACACCCATGTACTAATTCTACTTGTGCCCTCTAGTGATCTTGTAAGCCTGTTTTTATATAAAGTTAGCATATCTCCATTTCTTTTATAAAAACATCACATTTTGCTAATGGAAGAAAAAAGACCTAGGATATAAGACATTGGGAAAGTAACAACCACTTCTGCTTCATGGATCAGAAATAATACGACATTGTTTTTTCCATTTCTGTATTTTGCTAGCACTGATTCCTCTGCTGGGAAACCACTTCCTTCTTTATCTAGCTGGTCACATCTTCATATTCTCAGCTAGAGACTACTTTTATGAAATCTTCTTCCAAGCAGAATTAGATGATTTCAACTTCGGGTTCCTATATATGTCAAGCAGGTCTTTTCTTTTGGTAGCAAGAAACAGAACACATGCTCAAATTGGCTGAAGCAAGATGGGGAATTAGAGGCTCACATGACTGGAAAATCCAAGAAGACATCTGCCTTAAGTCAAGCCCTTAAGTCAAGGGCTTAAATGAGGTTGTCAGGATTCAATCTTGAGATCACTCCTTTCTGCTGTCCACTGTGTTGGTCCATTCTTAGACAGGACCTTTTTTCATGTGCAAAGATGAGAACCACAAATCTGATTCATTCACTCAGATGCTCCGGTAGAAAAGTAACTATATTTCTATAACCACAAAAATGTCCTGGACTTGCTCTTGTTGGCTTAGCCAGGGTCATGGGCTCATGGTGTGGCCAGGGGTATGGAATACCTGATTAGTTTAGTATGAAGCTGGAGGTGGGGAGAGCCCCACACAAATCCAGTGGACTGAGAAAAGGAAAACAATTGATTCCCCAAAGGAATTCCTAAAAATGGGAAAATGGTTGAGGACGGGAAGAAAGCATGATACCGTGCACACACCACTACGTTATACCCCATTTATTAATTAAAAAAAAGATATTGATTGTTTATTATGTTCCAGGCACCACTGTTTCTCTCCCCACTAAGCTGCACTCCTCAAAGGACAATGTCTTATTTAAAGCATCTTATGCTCCCTCTTACAGCACACAGCACATTGTACCATTTGAGTATTTGTCACCTTACACCAAATGGTAAACCCTGAAAATGGGACCTCATCTTACTCCTCTTTCCATTTTCAAAACCTCCTACAGTGCCAGATTGGCACACAGTTTACTCACTGAGTTTTTATTGAATGAATGTGCTAGTGCTCAAGTACTCTGGGCAGAACTTGAGTTGTAATTAATAGTCAATAAGTGCAATTACCCTGTTAATCTCTAAATAGTGCCCAAGATGTATTTTTCAGATTTTGCAGACCCCTAGCAAAAGCAGAGATGCTGAACAGAATGAAACTAAAAAACTAAGCACCGTTTAAGTGGCCACCCACATAAAGAAGAGAGAGGAAGTGGAGTGGAGAGATCACAGATGTAAAGTTGTGTTGCTACTAACTTTAGCCAAAGTCACACACTTAAACATGGGAAACATTTCAAACTTTGAAGGTGATGAGACAGGGAAAGAGTGTTTTCAAAAAGGATGCTGTAACAATTCATCAAAAACAAAGTAGGTCTTAACTCTCTCAAGAATGTAGGTCACAAATTGAACAAAAATAGAAATCTAAGCTCCTTGGACAAAGCCAGAGGCAAGAAGCCAAAACACTAACATAAAAACCACTCTCACTAACCTAAGTAAGCAGCAGGAAATCGCATCATTTGGACTTGGGTCCAGGCCAAACACAGTTCCCAAGGCCCAGCTCAGGCAGGAAGTACTCCTGCCATCTCTCTAACAGCTCAAGTCTGAAGCAGCAGCCAGAGGAAAGCAAACATCTAGCCAAGCTCTATATCAAGAAATGAGACGAGATGTGGAGATCAAGCTTCACAGCCCAACAAACACAAAAACCAAAACTAAAGAATAGATATGTTGGGTCAAGATTCCAAAGACAGTAAGAAAGTGCCAGTGCAGAAAAACAAGTTTAAAAGAATCTTAAAAATTATTTTTTAGGCTCCTTGTCTTGTATGTGCATATTCACATACCTATTTGCATATTTCAACTATTACAACAGCTGCTTATCTAGTGAGGGTTTCTGTTTCAACCGTGAAACATATACAGTAACATGTCTTTGTAACATTTGTATTCATATAAATCCTTTCAAACCTCAAGTAATCAAATTATTATTGGATTCAAAGATTTAGGGCTTGCAATCCATTACTTTTCCTGTGTTTTCTCGCTTTTATTTATTTAGAAAGAAGTGATAAGCAAGAAAAGATATATGACACAAATGAGCCAAGAATAGCTGACCCACACCACCAAAAAAAAATCATTATTCTTTTCGTTTTACCTTTCCATGCATTCAAAACGTGCAAGGTTTTACCACATACATTTTTGCTTTTGAGACTATGGCACTCATAGTAACCTGTCATCCACTTAGTTTATAACATCACTTTTCCCCTCATTTTGCCTGAAGTTTATGACATATTTATCATTTAAAAATTGTTTTAATATTCCAATGGGAATAAACAGAAAGTTGTATATATCCTGCAAGAGGAAGATATACTAATCTGAATATTTATACTGGCCTTTTTGAAAAAATTTTCTTCCCCAGCCTCTGAAGTACCATGATTCCACCATCACTGCCATTTCCTGAAGCCACACCAGCATGACTTGAGGGGGTCCACACCATGAACACAGTGTCTCAAAGCGCCCAGTGCAGGACTCACACCTGGGAATGGGAAAAAGAGGAAAACAAAACAAAACACAGATGCTTACTTATGTGTTCCTTTAGTTATCTTCCATAAACTTTCTGTTTGTCTACATTTTATACCTAGGTGCTCATAAAGGGAAAGAACCTTCAATGTTTAGTTCATTTTGTGAGTCATAACAAACCATAGTGGAAACAGACAAGTGTTTTCCAGTTAAGGAGCCCAGAGGAATTGAAACGAACCCTTCTCAAGTCTCCTGAAGCCAATCTCTAACGGAAAAAAAAAGGCTCAGGACATCTATTTTTTTTAGTTTCCCATCTTCCTCCAAAAAATTAAATAAATATTGACCTCCTTTTACCCAAGACAAATCCACTTCCTCAGACTCTTTATTTTCTCTTTCTCATGCCCCCTCCCACCCCACACACACACCTTGGTACTCTCACACCCTTATAAAAACATCTGTCACTATAGAACCCTGCTCTGCCTATCACAAGTCCAAAAACTCTACATGCAACTTCCTCCTCATTCTCTCTGCCTTTGCATATACTAGTCCCTTTGTGAGGGAAACCCTAGCCTAGCCTCCACCTTCCCCTTACCTCTCTGCTGAACTCTACTCATTCTTTCTGAATTCCACTGGGAATTCCTTATGGAGCCTTTCTGTATTCTTCTACAGAATGAAGCACTTCAACCTCTGTCCCCAGTGGCCCTTTGTCCATGCCTCTTCTATAGCATGCATCCCACTGTACTATCATTTTATGCTTCTGCCCCCTCCCCAGCTAGATTCATCACAGATGTGCCTGGTCCACCCTTAGAGTGTCCTCCATGCCTGGGTCATAGTCTGGTATTACAAGATGCTCATTTTTTGTTTATAGAAAGAAGTAATGTATAAATCAAGTAAAGTTGTCTGTTTACAAAGAACAAAGGCATCATTTACTCTTGGCTTGGTTGAAGGCCTATGGTAACAGGGATAGTGAAATTTCCATCAAACTTCATAAAATGGCAGCTTGTTCAAGGGATTACATTCCCACTACTTATATTAAATATTTAAGTAGACCCCTGTCACTAGTTCTCACCAAAACATGTAAGCAGAAGATATGTTACTTTCAGAACAAGGCAGTTAAAAACTGCTGGATCTTTCCTAGTTTCTCTTCTCCATGTGCCACCTGAAGCAAAGAACTCTGAAGTTCAAACAGGATAGTGAAGCAACAAGAAGGAAAGAGTCTGGTTTGAATCTCCCTGTGAAGGAAAGCCAATCACAAACCAGGAATCCCTTCCTTAACCTGTTGTTTCAGTGAAAATTAAAATGTTATTATGTTAAGCCATTGTATTTGAGGGGGGTGGCATTTGTTAAAGCAGCTCGCATTGCCCTTACTAATATACTTACTATATAGTGACTTCTCTAAGGGATGTAGTCTGGTGTCCATAAAAAAAAAAAAAAAAAAAAGCCCATCTAACAATTTACCCTAATGTGTTTCATACTGGAAAATCCCTAATTTTCTTTTCAAGTGATATTCTTGGAAGTAATTAATTGAATAAGGGGCCCTCCAGCATAGGGTCTTGGGATAATGGTGCTGCTCTTGAGAAAGGTCTTATTGATATGAAAAAGAGGTAACCAGTGGGAAAACAACCCTGCTGGAGTTGCCATGTTTGATTGTGAGACTGTATAATTACTTTGGGTAGAGTCAGTGACAAAGCCAAAATGCTGAACATGGCTAAGGAAATAGATGGAAAGAAACTGGGTGCTTTGGAAAGCTGTCCCACTGCTGGAAATTTTGATGTGTCTGATAGCAATATTTTTACTTATTTTTAAGCCACTTTGAATTTTATTTTCTTTTTCTTGCAAACAAGGAATCCTAACTGACACAAATACTAAACTTACTATTAAAAGGACTATATTTCAGCTCCAAGGTACCCTTGACCAAGAAAGAGACACTCTCTAAAGTTGAATTTCCTCATTTTTAAGGTTTAATAATTTGTATGTTTGCAATGTTATTACAAAAAAAATGATATATTATACATGAAAGCACCATGTCCAGGAAGAACATTCTAATGTCCTCTAAGGGGCCAGAGAGATAACATAAATGAAATGTTCAAGGCAATACATGCTAGCCTTCTTTTATTTTGACCAAGCATAATAATTACCTAGATATACTGCTTTTTAAAAGACAGTAATGTCAAACAGAGAACAGAAAGACTAGATCCTGTTTATTAACCACCTGTTTTTAATTAGTGGAAAAATTTTTATTACTGTAAACTCTTAAGGACTGTTTTATTTCTCTAAAATGTTATTAAATGCTCTAATCCATTCCATTCTCCTTATACCCAACCCCTCAAAATTCAAGTACATTTAAAATAAAAACAAAATTCATGGCAAATAGCTTTAAGTTGTGGTGGTTTTAAAACAGTCTTAAGTTCTTTGACCTTCCTCCCCTTTGAAATGGGGGCTACATCATCTCCCCTTGAACCTGGGCAGGATTGTTTCTGTTTCAACAACTAAGCATACTGATAGTGATGCCATGTGTCTTCAAAGGTTAAGTTTTTTGTTTTTCTTTTTTTTAAGGAATTTTTTCTTTTTAAAAAATTAATTAATTAATTATTTTGGGTTTGGCTGTGTTGGGTCTTTGTTGCTACACACGGGCTTTCTCTAGTTGTGGAGAGTGGGGTCTACTCTTTGTTGTGGTGAGTGGGCTTCTCATTGCGGTGCAGAGCAATGTGCAGAGCACAGACTCTAGGTGTGTAGGCTTCAGTAGTTGTGGCATATGGGCTCAGTAGCTGTGGCTTGTGGGCTCAGTAGTTGTGGCGCATGGGCTTAGTTGCTCCAAGGCATGTGGGATCTTCCCAGACCACGGATCAAAACCATGTCCCCTGCGCTGGCAGGCACATTCTTAACCACTGCACCACCAGGGAAGCTCAAAGGTTAAATATTTAAAAGCCACAGTATATCTGCCTTTTTGTCTTAGAACCTTGATCTCTCATCATTCCCAGAGATCCTCCTTCAAGGGACCCAGTCACCATGCTCTGAGAAGTTCAAGCCTCATGGAGTGTCCTGAAACATCATATAACAGCAAAAAGCTATTCGCCTGAGGTCCTGTTTAAATTCCTGACCTACAGAATCTGTGACAATAACATGGTTGTTGTAGGACACTAAAAGTTCTACAGCAATAGATGGGGAAAAGACAAAAAAATTTGATCTCAAGTTAGTTGTTTAGTTAAACACTGAGCTGAAAAATTGTAAATATATGCTTTAGATGTTCTGATTTTACTCACGGAGTCATAGAATTCAAAAGTTAATAGATTTTATGATTTTACTCATGGAATTACAGAATTCAAAAAGTGAAAGGAACTTATTATCAAGAGCTAAGTATCTCATTTAATCAATTAGGAAAGCAGAACCTAGGAAGTTTACATAACTTACCAAATCTCACACACCATATAATGGCAGACCTATAAACAGAAAATAAAACTTTTTTTTTTTTTTTTTTCTGTACGCAAGCATGTGGGATCTTGGACCGGGGCACGAACCCCGTGTCCCCTGCATCGGCAGGCAGACTCTCAATCACTGCGCCACCAGGGAAGCCCAGAAAATAAAACTTTTGATGTGCAGTCAATTTAGATTTGTTTGTAAAATGAGGATTAAACTTATTTTCCATACTTTTAAAAGAGAATAAATTAGGAGTTTGGGGTTAACATATACACACTATTATGTATAAAATAGATAACCAACAAGGACCTACTATATAGCACAGGGAACTCTACTCAATATTTTTTAATAACCCATAAGGGAAAAGAATCTGAAAAATAATATATATATATATATAATATAATGTGTATAATGAAATCAGTTTGCTGTGCATCTGAAACTAACACAACATTGTAAATCAACTATACTTCAATTAAAAATTAAAAATCAAAAATTAGGGCTTCCCTGGTGGCACAGTGGTTGAGGGTCTGCCTGCCGATGCAGGGGACATGGGTTTGTGCCCCAGTCCTGGAGGATCCCACATGCCGTGGAGCGGCTGGGCCTGTGAGCCATGGCCACTGAGCCTGCACGTCCGGAGCCTGTGCTCCATTACAGGAGAGGCCACAGCAGTGAAAGGCCCGCGTACCACACACACAAAAAAAATTAAAAAAGAGAATTATAGCTAAGTAGCTGGTATGGTAGGTAAAGAATATCCCCTTCTATTGTTATGGGAATTAACACTTCTTTTAGGCAAGATGAAATCACTTATGAGTGATAAAAAAGGAATTTTTAAAAACTCACCTGGAGCTTTTGGGAAGATGGCGGAAGAGTAAGACGCAGAGATCACCTCCTCCCCACAGATACACCAGAAATACATCTACACATGGAACAACTCCTACAGAACACCTACTGAATGCTGGCAGAAGACCTCAGACCTCCCAAAAGGCAAGAAACTCCCCATGTACCTGGGTAGGGCAAAAGAAAAAAGAATAAACAGAGACAAAAAGATAGGGATGGGACCTGCACCAGCGGGAGGGAGCTGTGAAGGAGGAAAGGTTTCCACACACTAGGAAGCACCTTCGTGGGCGGAGACTGTGGGTGGCGGAAAGCTTCGGAGCCAGGCGGGAGAGCACAGCAACAGGGGTGCGGAGGGCAAAGTGGAGAGATTCCCGCACTGAGGATCAGAGCCGACCGGCACTCAACAGCCCGAGAGGCTTGTCTGCTCACCCGCTGGGGCAGCCGGGGCTGGGAGCTGAGGTTTGGGCTTCGGTCGGAGCGCCGGGAGACGACTGGAGTGGGCAACGTGAACACAGCCTGCAGGGGGTTAGTGCGCCACAGCTAGCTGGGAGGGAGTCCGGGGAAAAGTCTGGACCTGCCGAAGAGGCAAGAGACTTTTTCTTCCCTCTTTTTTTCCTGGTGCGCAGGGAGAGGGGATTATGAGCGCTGCTTAAAGGAGCTCCAGAGACGGGCAGGAGCCACACCTAAAGCACGGACCCCAGAGACGGGCATGAGACGCTAAGGCTGCTACTGCCGCCACCAAGAAGCCTGTGTGCAAGCAGAGGTCACTATCCACATCCCCCTTCCGGGGAACCTGTGCAGCCCGCCACTGCCAGGGTCCCGGGATCCAGAGACATCTCCCCCGGGAGAAAGCTAGGCACGCCTCAGGCTGGTGCAACATCACGCTGGCCTCTGGCTCGCCCCACACTCCGTGCCCCCCCTCCCCCCCGCCTGAGTGAGCCAGAGCCCCCGAATCAGTGACCCCTTTAACCCCGTCCTCTC
>NW_020172982.1:2508898-2509159 GCF_003031525.2 Neophocaena asiaeorientalis asiaeorientalis | reverse complement strand
CAATCAACTTGATGTACCCTGCATCTGTGGAATACATGAATAGACAACGAATCATCCCAAATTGAGGAGGTGGATTTTGAGAGCAAGATTTATTATTTTTTTCCCCTTTTTCTCTTTTTGTGAGTGCGTATGTGTAGGCTTCTGTGTGAGATTTTGTCGGTATAGCTTTGCTTCCACCATTTGTCCTAGGGTTCTATCCGTCCATTTCTTTTTTTATCTTAATAATTACTTTTTTATTTTAATAACTTTATTATATTTTAT
>NW_020172982.1:2459745-2508820 GCF_003031525.2 Neophocaena asiaeorientalis asiaeorientalis | reverse complement strand
ATCTCACACCAGTCAGAATGGCCATCATCAAAAAATCTAGAAACAATAAATGCTGGAGAGGGTGTGGAGAAAAGGGAACCCTCTTGCACTGTTGGTGGGAATGTAAGTTGATACAGCCACTGTGGAGAACAGTATGGAGGTTCCTTGAAAAACTACAAATAGTACTACCATGTGACGCAGCATTCCCACTACTGGGCATATACCCTGAGAAAACCATAATTCAAAAAGAGTCATGTACCATAATGTTCACTGCGGCTCTATTTACAATAGACCAGAGGTGGAAACAACCTAAGTGTCCATTGACAGATGAATGGATAAAGAAGATGTGGCACATATATACAATGGAATATTACTCAGCCATAAAAAGAAACGAAATTGAGCTATTTGTAATGAGGTGAATAGACCTAGAGTCTGTCATACAGAGTGAAATAAGTCAGAAAGAGAAAGACAAATACCGTATGCTAACACATATATATGGAATTTAAGATAAAAAATGTCATGAAGAACCTAGGAGTAAGACAGGAGTGAAGACACAGACCTACTGGAGAATGGACTTGAGGATATGGGGAGGGGGAAGGGTAAGCTGTGACAAAGCGAGAGAGAGGCATGGAAATATATACACTACCAAACGTGGAGTGGTTAGCTAGTGGGAAGCAGCCGCATAGCACAGGGGGATCAGCTCTGTGCTTTGTGACCGTTTGGAGGGGTGAGATAGGGAGGGTGGGAGGAAGAGAGACGCAAGAGGAAAGAAATATGGGAACATATGTATATGTATAACTGATTCACTTTGTTATAAAGCAGAAACTAACACACCATTTTAAACAATTATACTCCAATAAAGATGTAAAAAAAAAAAACTCACCTGTACAAAAAAGGAAAAACCTTCTTTTCAAATTCAAGATCTTCTACTAACATACACCATCCATGAAAATGTAGTTCAAAAAAACCCAGTTAGTAAATTGGCCAACTATAGAGTCACTTAGGAAGTAAGAAAAATAAATTCAGTTTACAGGTAAATTGTAACAACAGACCAGTTTACAGGTCTATTGTTTGAATGTTAAAGAAATTCTACTGATAAGAGAAGTAATGATAGTCATTGTTTCATAGACATTATGTCCCTATTTTCTTTAATGGCCTGTTATGAACATAGTGAGAGAAAATCTCTGTATAAAAGGGATGGTTAAAACCTTGGCAGAGGTTGGATAGATGCTCATCAAATGTATTTCTTCTTCCAAAGCACAGAGATAAACTGTATTACTTGGTCCTCTAGCATATAGAGGCCAGAGTGATAATTCTGTGCCAAAAAAATATATCAGAAGCAACATATCACTTTGGACCAATACAGTAGTGTCAAGTAGACTCTAAAATTATCCCCAGTGATACCCGCCTCCTGGTTTTCACACCCTTATATGAAATTCCATCCCTTTATATATGGGCTGGCTAGTGAGTTTCTTCTATCCATTCAAAAATATCCTCCTCCTCCTCCTTCTCTTTCTCCTTCTTCTTCTTCTTCTTCTTCTTCTTCTTCTTCTTCTTCTTCTTCTTCTTCTTCTTCTTCTTCTTCTTCTTCTTCTTCTCCTTCTTCTTCTTCCCCTTTTCCTTCTCCTTCTCCTCCTTTTCCTCCTTCTCCTTCTTCTTCTCCTTCTCCTCCTCCTCCTTCTCCTTCTCCTTCTCCTTTTCCTTCTTCTTCTCCTTCTTTCTTTCTTTCTTTCTTCTTCTTCTTCTTCTTCTTCTTCTTCTTCTTCTTCTTCTTCTTCTTCTTCTTCTTCTTCTTCTTCCCCTTCTTCTTCCTTTCTCCCTCCCTCTCTCTCTCTCACCTTTATGAAGCAAGCTGCCATGTTGAAAGAGGCCCAACAACCTTAGTACAACAGGACTCAAGGAACTGAATCTTCCAGCAGTCATGTGAGTAAGTTTGAATAAGGACTCTTTCCCATTTGACCCTTCAGATGAGACCCCAGCCCTGGCTGACACTTTTCTTGCAACCTGAGACAGATCCTGAAACAAAGGACCCAGTTAAGCCATGTCTAGATACCTGACCTTCAGAACCTGTGAGATAATGTGTGCTGTTTTATCCTGCTAAATTTTGGCATAATTTGCTATGCAGCAATAGGTTACTAAAAAGGCAGTTAAGAGTAGACGTACTTTATTATGCTTCTCCTTCCTTCACCCATCTGCTGACTGGATGACACCATGAAATCAGAGCAACCTTGAAACCAGGGGTTAAAGATGATGGAGCCTCAACATGAAAGCAAATTAGACCCCTGAAAGGCTCAGTATGTCAAAGATCTTCCCCCTTGAGAGTAAGCTGTTAGTTGGTTAAGCCACTAAGGTTAGGGAATGTTTGTTACAGCAGGTAGCTTAGCCTGCCCTAAGAAACTTAAACTAAATGGACAGTTTTTCTTCTGGCCATATGTTTACCAGATAGTTGCCAGATGTAATTAAAGCTGTATTATCTCTTATTAACACTAATTTTTGCTCTTCAAAAATCACAAAACTATTCCCTGAAGGTCTTATATATATTTTTTATCTTTGTTCCTACCAGTCCCTCTCCCTGGAATGTCTTCCTTGCCAATTTCTGTGCTTAGAGAGATCTTACTAATCCTCAATGACTATCTTTAATATTTATTCTGATGTATCTTCATTAGTTCCAGGCAGAATCACATCTTATTAGAGTTAAATCTATATGAGTCTATTAAAAAGACTTTAACAGCTTCCTGATTAGTGCAACTTTTTACAAGGAAAATTGGTAGCATCTATTGGCATTTAAAATGTACATATTGCTTAATCTAACACTTCCATTGCTAGAAATGTATTATAAGGATACAGAGCTTTATTATAAGTGTATTTAAGTATCCATTACAGCAAAAGTTTAGGATTGGAAAAAAATAGAAATAACCTAAATAGTCATTAATAGGGAACTGGTTAATAGGCTATAGTAGATGTACATGATATATATGTACAAATATGTTTTCATATTGATGAAATATCAATTTCCAAGATAAATTATTTAGTAAAAATAATGAATTATAAAATGCTCATACATGGTTTTATAAAAAATGTACAAACACACATAAATACATATGAGCTTGTATATATATGGAAATTATGAATGGATACATAAGTAGTTGTATCTTTGAAAGGGGAAAGGAAGTAACGTTAAAGGTAAATTTTTATGAGCATTCATTACTTTAATATTTTTTAAAGTTTTTTCCCATTTTTTTATTGAAGTATAGTTGATTTACAGTGTTGTGTTAGTTTCAGGTGTAGAGTACGGTAATTCAGCTATACATGTATATAAATATATATATAATATATATTCTTTTCAAATTATTTTCCATTATAAGTTATTATAAGATATTGAGTATACTTCCCTGTGCTATACAGTAGGTCTTTGTCATTTAACTATTTTATATATAATAGTGCATATATGTTAATCCCAAACTCCTAATTTATCTCCCCCCGTTTCCCCTTTGGTAACCATAAATTTGTTTTCTATGTCTGTGGGTCTATTTCTGTTTTGTAAGTAACTTCATAGGTAAACAACAAGCCATAGTAACTGAAACAGTCTTCCAGGTAAAAGTGACCATATTCATATATATCTATACACACATATACATATATATACATATATATGTATACACATATACACACACGTACATACCTATGTATCATACATATAATCATACAGCAAGGAACCTGGGGGCCCTGTTCATTATTCATGTGTGAGACAGGTTAGACCAAGAATAATTCTTGAAGGGAACCTTAATCCTAACTAAGAGAAATACCCCAGCCTACCTCCACGGAGTGCAGAGTAGGCATTTTATTCCATTATACAGCCTTATTTAGTTCTCCTTTTTCATGAGGATGTCACCAGTTTGCCTGATTGTGAAAACTCCTCTCTCAACTGCATATCTAAAATACCTGTGCTGCCCTCCAAGGATGTTTTTATGTAGATCCTGACATTCTTGTCCTGCAGAACTCAGAAGCACTGTCTCTAGGGAACAACCCTTAGTAATCTTCTCCATGGAAGTGTACCTGCACACTTCCAATTCTTATGGTCTAAACATATTTCTCATGGTGGCCATAAAGGCCTATAGCAATCACTGCTATCCCCTGCAAGTCTCCAGGAAATGTCTATCTCAGCATCTCTGAACACAGGCAGATTTTTCTGTGCAATGATCCATTATAGCGTGGTAATTAACAGCATAGAATCTGGAGCCAACATATCTGAATTTGATTCCTGGCTCTTCCATTCACTGACTGTAACCTGATGTAACTTAATAAGCTCTTAGTTTCTTGGTTTCCCCATCCGTAAAAGAAAATTAAAAACAGCACCTAAATATAGGATAGTTTATTAGAATTTAATTATATATGCCAAGCCCTTTCACCAGTGTCTGCCAAAATTGGGGCTCAATAAATATTAGTCATTAGTTTTCAGAACACTTATAAAGCTGTGAAATGAAGATGTTCCAAGAAACTTTTGGGGTGATAGGTGGAAAGGGAACAAAAATTTCCATCACTTCAATCACAGATGTACTAGTTTGTGCCTTCAGCCCTAACAAAACTGTGGAACAGGATGACAAGGTTACATATCCAGAAATGTGTGCCCACCTCCCCCACCTTCCAAGCCTGTCCCGGGGCTATAAATCTTTCCCTGCCATCTGCCACTTCCACAGGTTGTGACTTTGTAAGGTGCCAGCCAGAAGGCAAATCTGAAGTCTGAGAGACACAATCCATGAAATCATTTACACTAATTAACTCTTTAGCTCCAATTAACTGAGCAGATTGGCTATCTCCTCATCGTTGTGTCTGTCCATTTAACAAGCCACAGTTATGGGCCCAACACATGCCTGGCTCTGGGATGCAGATGTCAACTGGAGATGGGGGCATGGTTTGTACCATTGCAGAGAACACAGATCGAGTTGTGGTATAAGGAAATCGAAGAGGGTTCAGAACACAGGATATCATAAAGGGGAGGGGAGCTGGTATAAAAGGGGAAGGTATTAACAAATCCACACTCACCACACATATATTTAAGAGAGGCAGACAGGACTAGAAGGAAATTCCAAAATAATTCTCATTTAAAATTTTGAATCGAACTGTCCCTAAGTGAGCCTACAGAGTGCCAGATATAAATTACTTACCACCAAGTTCTGGATTCCTAAGATATGAAAATTACCAACACAAGGCAAAATAGTTATTATATTACAGTACTTCCATAAATCTGAGAAGAGCCAGGAATAGAGAAAGGGGAAACCTGAAAGTTATCATCAGCAGGAGAGACTTTTAGATAAATAATGGACTGAGAAAACAGAGAGGTCAAACATCCTTTATATATGCAGAGAAACTTCCTGATTTGTATTTGGGCACATAATCTAATGAAAAGACCTCTAAAAATGTATATAGTGACAACTAACACCTGCATGCCACTGCAAACTATGCTTTCATGTGATTTTTTCCCCTTTTTCCTGAAACCATCCTATGAGCTGTTCAGTATTCCCACTTTCACCGAAAAGGGAACTGAGTCTCAGAGAAGTTAAACTAATTGCTCAAGGTCACACACCTAAAATCCTGCTGAGTAGGAAACTTGAGCCCAGTTGCTCTATTTTCAATCCAATGTTCTTTTCTCTGTGCCAGCTTCTTTACTCCCTAAAGGGAGCTGAAAGGCATTGGTGTTATGTTCTTTCAAAGTTCACCTATAAATTATACAACTCTGTAAAAATTCACAATTCTGTTAAAGAATACTCTTTCATCAAGATGGCAACCCAAATACGTTTTTTTTTTTTTTAATCATTTTTCTCTCCTAATAGCAAAGATTCTTTTAGAGAGAAGCTCCAGTGTTGACATCCATCCAATCAAGGAATAAAAGATGCATGAACTGCTATTCCACACACACACACACACACATCCAGGGTTCCTTTTCCTTCCTCCGTTCAACAGGCAAAGCCAATTTGGTCTGCATCTGATGCCTCGTTCACATTTCTTTGGAAGGCGTAAGCGAAGACATTACTACCAACTGTTCTGAGCAGCTGTAGAAAATCATTAACCCAAATTGCTCATTACACCTTTATAGACACTGAGCAAGTCAGCCTGCTAAACACATATATAAATATAATGGGTAATAATGGTGATGGGACAAGATAAAACTAAGTGAGGCTGAAGGGGTAGAAAATAGCTGCAGAAGGAAACTCTCCCCATTTCACATTCCTTGGCCATAAACAGCACAAAGCTTCAATTAAAGAAAAAAAAAAAAAAAAGGTTTGGAGCAAACTTACCTCACCACACCTCAATCAGAAGCTTGGCTTCTTTTCACAGACTGCATTATTGTACACTATAAAGAGGAAAAATCTTATTTGGGGCAAAAGAACAGATTAAAGAGAAGCTTTTTTGCAAGCATTCAGAAAAATTGAAAGTAGCTGCCTTTTTATGGCTGCGAAGTTATCTCCAGCAAACAGGACAGACGTCAGCAAGGGTGAGGGGCCCTGCTAGCGTTGCCTTTCTGCAGAAGGACCTTGAACGAAGGATTTGCTGCCAGTTAGAACGCAATTTGATCCAGGCTAGCTTTCCATCTCTGGAGCTGCTCTGAGTGGCAGTTTGAATTGCCCTGCCAAATCCCTCTGCTTTGCTCTTTCTAAAAAAGAAAATGGAGAAAGATGTGGCAAGTCAGAGCAACTCCACGCCTCAACAGATTGCTCTGCCACTGCAAATGTTAATATTTTTTAATGTCAATGTGGAGGCTCCTGTTTGAAATTCAATGGGGAGCTAAAATTAATGTAAGCCTGCTTAGGAATGTCAAATGAGTGTTCATCATATTCCAGAGAGTGTTTGTGCAACAGGAAAATGATGGCAACGGAAAGTGGAGGGCTTATTTTGATAATCATAGTAAAATTTTTTTTGAGGAATGAAAGCAAGCACTTGAAGTTCTTTGTGAAAAATATATAATTTGTGGGAGAAATTGTTAGAAGAATAGGTGTGCTTCTTGCTGGGAAAACCGACAGCTTATGAAAAAAGTAAAGAACACATGCAAAGACCTTATCCAATATTGGGAAGTTTGATTTGGGGACAAGAATATTTTTGGAAAAAATAAAAAGTACCCCAATTCTCCACCCCTTCCTGTCTGCACATCCCTTGAAATATAACGTGTATCTCTTCCCATTAAGATTTGGAGTCTTTTTTCCCCATCCTTTGAATTGGACTGGCTCTGTAACTGGCTTTGGCCAATAGAAGCAATAGAAGTGACCCTATGCCAATTGCAAGCCCAGGCCTCAAGAGACCTTGTGCGTTTTCACAATATCTCTTGGGATCTCTCAACTGGCACCAGAAAAAGCTTAGGCTGCCTGCTGGATGACACCAGAGCTGAGTCACCCCAATTCCTAGACCAGCCAGCTCTCAGCCAAGTGACTGCAAGCACAGGACTGAGGAAGGTCTGTATCAGTCAAGCCCAGCCCGCATCAGCGGAACTGCCCAGTTGTGCCATAGATTTTGAGAAATAACCCTAGACTTTGAGAAATAATGAACAGTTGAGGTTTTTAAGAAACTAAGTTTGGGAACATTTTGTTTTACAACGACTCTAACTGAAACAGTATCTACCTATAAAATACTAAACTCAGCCTTAGGTAAATTCCTGAGGAAAAACTAGACCCCAGGGGTACAGGAATAGAAACAACCCCTCTTACATAACAATTCTGCGGTTATTTCTTGGCAATTGGAGAGGGACATGAATGTCTATAAAAGGTTATGCCATGTAGTCAACACTAATCTATGTCCTTTTGCAACACACAGTCTATTTTCTTCCTTCCGTAGTTAAAAGTTCAAATCTAATTTAAAGAGTAGGTTTTCTCCTAGAAACCCAGCTGAGGCCTGAACAGGACTTAAACTGAAATGAGGTCTCACTTGGCATTTTAAGGCTATAATTTGACATAATTAGCCATTCTTCTTGATGTCACGTGTCATTGCATCCAGATCTTGAGTAACTGGTAAAAGAGAATTTATGAGGTTCTTCAATGTTCTAAATAGGGCAGGGGTGGGAGGGAAACAAAATTAGGAGTGAATACTAACAATGAAAACCAGAGCTTACTTTGCTCTGCTGAAATTAGCTGTGAAAATTGATTTGCCTTCTGGCCTTCTTAAACTTCTTAAAGACAACAAGCCCTCAGTTTCCTTAATTTACCTTCTTTAAGGAGAACCTTAAAATTCTTACCCACTAAGAGCTAAATGAATGGAAATCTAAGTCATTGTTTCCTTATGAAAAACCCAACCCCTGATATAAGCACACTCTTTCTCTTCCTTCCTCCTTAAGTTCTAAATCATCCATTATATGTAAAACAGGTGTACATTTAGCGTCATAAGAAAATGTGAAGTCTGGTTTTGTCACTTGGTTAATAAAGTGATGTGGGTCATGCCTCAGAATGTGAATTGAAAATTATATATATGAAATTATAATTCAGTTCATCTATTTCCCTACTATCAAATATAGTTTTCATCTTAAGAGACAGAAATTCCTTTAAAACAAATTGTGGAATAAGAAATTGCTCTTATGGGAAATTTCAGTTCACAACAATAGCATTGGGTTTTGTGCTTACATGTTTTGCAGTTGAATGATATCTTCCAATTACACCGCATTTTAAAATTTACAAAATAGAGAGTGTTTTCCTTCTGGTGGGCTAGCACCCTCCCAGGTGCAAGATCAGCAAATTCCGTCTCATCTCTGATGCTTCCTTCCAGTCCCCATAAGCAATCAGTCAGCTGTCAAGTTGTTAGGGGCTATAGATTTTTTAAAAATGTATGATGGCAGGTATCCATTATTATGGTATCATACAGAACATTTTCACTGCCCTAAAATTCTTCTCTGCTCTGCCTACTCATCCCTGTCTCCCCAAAACCCCTTTCAACCAGCGATTTTTTATTGTCTTATGTACCACAGTCTAAGGGTAAATAACCCATTCACCAACTGAAGGACACCTTGGTTGCGTCCAAGTTTTGGTAATTATGAATAAAGCTTCTATAAACATTCTTGTGTAGTTTGTATAGACATGAGTTTTCAAGTCCTTTGGGTAAATTACCAAGGTGAACAACTGCTGGACTGAATGGTAATAGAATGTTCAGTTTTGTAAGAAACTGTCAAACCATCTTCCAAAGTGGCTGCACCATTTTGCATCCCACGGTGATGAGTGAGAATTTCCCTTGCTACACATTCATTTGGTGTTGTCAGTGTTTTGGATTTTGGCCAATCTAATAGGTGTGTAATATTATCTCACTGTTGGTTTAATTTGCATCTCCTTGATGACATGAAGTGGAGCATCTTTTCATATGCTTATTTGCCATCTGTATATCATCTTTGGTGAGGTGTCTGTTAAGGGTTTTGGCCTAAATTGAGTTGTGTGTTTTCTTACTGTTGTGTTTTAAGAGTTCTTTGCATATTTCAGTCCTTTATCAGTTGTGTCTTTTGCAAGTATTTTCTCCCAGTCTGTGGCTTGTCTTCTCATTCTCTTGATGGTCTATAGATTTTGCCTCCACAATACCTGTCATTTGGGGGGCTTTTTCTTTCTAGTCCCACTGTCTTTGTTCAGCTCCTAATTTCTATCCTCTTGTATAGACAGGAATTCTGTAAAAATGGGAAACACATAATGCAGAAATATTATCTTAGAACAGCAGGACAGACTCTGATTTCTCCTCAAGATAATGAGGTGGCCTTGCTCATAGTTAAGTTTAGCTCAAGAACTGGTCTGAATTGATGAATGCAAACATCCTCTCAAACAAAAGCACCTAGAAAGTATGGTCCTCAGAACCCATGAGTTAGAATTAGACCAATACAGGATCTTAGGCAACATATCACATTGTCAGATTCTCTGGGAGGAAGGGCTCAAGAATCTGAAGTTTTGCAAGTCCCTACCTGCCTCTCTCCATGACTCTGAAACACACTGCAATTTGAGACCCATTCACCTAGATTGTGAGTAATAAATTCCTCAGGAAAAGCAATGTTAGCCCCATCGTATGAGGGCAGTGGGACAGCAGTGCCAGCTTTACTCAGTGGGGCAGGCTCCTACCCAGATGGAGACTTACCTATTTATAAACCACCCCCCACCTCAGCAGCACAGTCTTTAGGGAACCAGCAGCCAATCAAAAATCTGCCAAAGCCTAGCACATCTTCTCTTTCTTGTACATATTTTACTTCAATAAACTTTCTGTCTTGTCATAGCCTAAGCAATTACAAACTTAAAGCATTTCTGAGTGCTTTTCTCTTGGTTAGAAAACTGACTTATAGCTCCATATATCTAGAACTCAGATTTTAAAATTGATTCCTAACTGGTCTCTCTCCTTCCTGATCAACTGAACACTTGATCCAAATTTATCTTAGAAAAAAGACAAATTAAAAGTTACATGAATGAGAAAGGAAGAAGTAAAATTCTCTTAATACACAGATGATATGTAGAAATAATATAACAACATGCATGGAAATTAAAATCACCTTTGTTATAGTGATGATTTACAGGGAGAGCAGTGATATCTAGGAGTCAGGGAAGAGATTCTGGAGATTCCATAACAGTAAAATTTTATTTCTAAAAATAAAAAAATTTTAACAATGTATAGCAAAATATAAAAAATTGCTTTGTCTGGCATTATATAATGTTTTAGAATTTATCTATATTTTGAAATAGTTTCACAATAAAAAGTGAAAAATAATTGTGTGCTTTTATATACATATTATTTTTCTAAGTAGATTATTTTTATTAAAATACAGTTGATGTACAATACTAACAATATGTTAGTTTCAGGTGAGTTGACATTTGCATACATTGCAAAATGATATCCACGGTAAGTCTAGTAACTATCTGTCTCCATACAAAGTTATTATGGTATTAAAATAAGCCATGGTATTTATTTTATAACTAATAAACCATGACATTTATTTTATAACTAGATGTTTGCACCTCTTAGTCCCCTCCACCTATTTAGCTCCTCACAGTACAAGCCTCCCCTCCTCTGTATCTATGAGTCTGCTTTCATTTTGTTCTGTTTTTTAGATTCCACATCCAAGTGAAATCATTCAATTTTTGTCTTTCTCTATCTGACTTATTTCACCTAGCATAATACTCTCTAGATCCATCCATGTTGTCAGAAACAGCAAGATTCTTTTTCTTTAATGGTAAGTAATATTTGATTGTATATATATATCACATCTTCTTTATCCATTCATTTTTCTGACAGACACTTAGATTGCTTCCATATCTTAGCTATTGTAAATAATGGTGTAATGAACTGAGGGCTGTATATATCTTTTCAAATTAATGTTTTTGTGTTCTTCCAGTAGACACCCAGAAGTGCAATTGCTGGATCATATAGCAGGTCTATTTTTAATTTTTTAAGGGACTCTCATGCTCTTTTCCATAGTGGCTGCACCAATTTATAATTCCACCAAGAGTGCACAAGGGCTTGTTTCTCTCCACATTCTTGCCAACACTTATTATTTGTTGTCTTTTTGATGATAGCCATTCTGACAAGTATAAGGTGGTATCTCATTGCGGTTATGATTAGCATTTTCCTGATAATTAATGATGTTGATTATCTTTTCATACATCTTTTGGCCAACTGTATGTCTTCCTTGGAAAATGTCTACTCAGGTCCTCTGCTCATTTTTAAATCAGGTAGTTTTTTGATATTGAGTTTGGGTGAGTTATTTGTATATTTTGGATATTAATCTCTTATTGGATATGCAATTTAGAAAAGTTTTCTCTCATAAATAGGCTGCCTATTCACTTTGTTGATGGCTTCCTTTGCTGTGCAAAAGCTATTTAGTTTGATGTGGTCCCATTTGTTTTTGCTTTTGTTTCCCTTTTCCTAGGGAAACAGAGACAAAAAATGTATTGCTAAGACCAATGTCAAAAGAGTTTGCTGTCCATGATTTCTTCTTGGAATTTTATGGTTTCAGGTCATACATTGAAGTCTTTAACTCATTTTGAGTTTAGTTTTGTATATAGTGTGAGAAAGTAGTCCAGTTTGATTCTTTTGCATGTAGGTGTCTAGTTTTCCCAGCACCATTTATTGAAGAGGCTGTCTTCCCCATTGTTATTTTTGTTCCATTGTCATAGATTAATTGACCATATGTGCATAGAGTTATTTCTAGGCCCTCTACTCTGTTTCATTGATTTATGTGTCTGTTTTTGTGTCCGTACCACACTGTTTTGGTTACTACAGCTTTGTAGTATAGTTTAAGATCCGGGAGTATGATACCTCCAGTGTTGTTCTTCTTTCTCAAGATTGCTTTGGTTATTTAGAGTCTTTTGTGTTTCTATGCACACTTTAGATTTGTTCCAGTCTGTGAAAAATACCACTGGTGCTTTGATAGGCTTGCATAAATCTGTAGATTGCCTTGGGTAGTATGGTAAGTTTTAACAATATTTATTCTTCCAATCCATAAATGTGATATACCTTGGGCTTCCCTGGTGGTGCAGTGGTTGAGAATCTGCCTGCCAATGCAGGGGACATGGGTTTGAGCCCTGGTCTGGGAAGATCCCACATGCCACGGAGCAACTATGCCCGTGAGCCACAACTACTGAGCCTGCGCATCTGGAGCCTGTGCTCTGCAACAAGAAAGGCCGCAATAGTGAGAGGTCCCCACACCATGATGAAGAGTGGCCCCTGCTTGCCGCAACTAGAGAAAGCCCTCGCACAGAAACAAAGACGCAACACAGCCAAAAATAAATAAATTAATTAATTAATTAAAAAAATAAAATAAAAGCATCTTTTAAAAAATGTGATATATCTTTTCATTTGTTTGTGTCATCCTCAATTTTTTTCATCAAAGTCTTATAGTTTTCCGAGTACAGGTCTTTTACCTCCTTGGCTAAATTTATTTCTAGATTTTTTTTTCTTTTTGATGAATTTGTAAGTGGATTGTTTTCTTAACTTCACTTTCTGATAGTCTTTTGTTAGTACATAGAAACACAGAAGATTTCTGTATATTAATTTTGTCTCCTGCAGCTTTACTGAATTTATTTATTAGTTCTAACAGTTTTTTGGTGGCATCTTTAGGATTTTATATAGCGTTATGTCAATGGCAAACAGTGACAGTTTTACTTCTTCCTTTACAATTTTGATACCTTCTCTCTCTCTCGTTTAAGTACTGTGGCTCATACTATGTTGAAGAAAAGTGGAGAGAGTGAGCATTTTTGTCTTCTTCCTGTTCTTTGAAGAAATGCTTTCATTTTTTCACCATTGAGTATGATTTTAGCTGTCATGTATGGTCTTTATTTTTGAGGTATGTTCTTTCTATGCCCACTTTGTTGAGAGTTTTATCATAAATGGATGTTAAATTTTATGAAAAGTTTTTGTCTTCATTTATAGAGATAATCATATGATTTTTATTCAATTTATTAATGATTGATTGGTGGATATTGAACCATCCTTGCATCACTGGGATAAGTCCCACAATCATGGGGGATGATCCTTTCAATGTATTATTTAATTTGCTTTGCTAATATACTGTTGAGAATTTTTACATCTATTTTCATCAGTAATATTGGCCTGTAATTTTATTTTTTGTGGTGTCTTTCTCTGGTTTTATTATCAAAGAGATGCTGGCCTCTTAGAATAGGTTTGGAAGCATTCCTTCTCCTTAATTTCTTGGACTAGTGTGAGAAAGATAGGTGTTAACTCTTTTTTTTAATGCATGACAGAATTCACCTATGAAGCTGTCTGGTCCTGAACTCCCATGTCTTTTGGGAGTTATTTTTATTGCACATTCAATTTCATTACTGATAATAGGTCAGTTTATATTTCCTATTTCTTCCTGATTCACTATTAGGAGATTGCACATTTCATGAAATTATCCATTTCTTATAGATTGTCCATTTTATTGGTGTATAATCATTCATAGTAAACAGTTATAATCCTTTGTATTTCTGTGGTGTTGGTTGTAACATCTCTTTCATTTCTGATTTCATTGATTGGGCCCTCTCTCCTTTTTTCTTGATGAGTATGGTTAAAGGTTTATCAATTTTGTTTGTCTCTTCAAAGAACCAGCTGTTAGTTTCATTCATCTTTTCAAATTTTTGTTTCTATTTCATTTATGTCTGCTCTGATCTTTCTGATTTCTTTCCTTCTATTAACTTTTGGTTTTATTTGTTCTTTTTCTAGTTCCTTTAGGTATAAGGTGAGATTGATATTTTTCTTGTTTCCTGAGTTAGGCTTGTAGCACTATAGACTTCTCACTTAGTACTGCTTTTGCTATGTCCAATAGATTTTGGATTGCTGTACTTCCATTTTCATTTGTCTCCAGGTATTTTTTTAATTTCCTCTTTGATTTCTTCAGTGACCCATTGGTCATTTTGTAGCATGATGTTTAACTTCTATGTTTTTGCATTTTTTGGAGTTTTTTCCTTGTAGTTGATTTCTGGTTTCATATCATCTTTGTTGAAAAGATGCTTGCTATGATTTCAACCTCCTTAAATTTATTGAGCCTTATTTCATGGCCTAGCATGTGATCTCTCCTGGAAAATGTTTCATGTTCATTGGAAAAGAATGTGTATCCTGCTGCTTTGTGATGAAATTTACTGTATATTATTATGTTAATTCCATCTGGTCTCATGTGTCATTTGAGAGCAGTGTTTCCTTATTGATTTTCTGTCTGGATGTCCTGTTCATTGATATAAGTGGGGTGAAAAGTCCCTTTCTACTATTATATTACTCCAAATTTCTTCCTATATGTTTATGAATACTGCTTTATGTATTTAGGCACTCCTATATTTAGTGCACACACACACACACATATATATATATATATATACAGTTGTTATTATATCCTGTTGTTAGATTGATCTCATGATCAGTCAATAAGACTGTTCTTTGTCCCTTGGGACAGTCCTTGTTTTAAAGCCTATTTTGTCTGATATGAGTATTGCTACCCCAGTTTTTTTTTTTTTTTAATTTCTATTTGTGTGGAATACCTTTTTCCATTCCCTCACTTTCAGTCTGTGTGTGTCTTAGATCTGAAGTGAGTCTCTTGTAAGTGGCATGTATATTGGCCTTGTTTTTTGATCTATTCAGCCACTCTGTCTTTTCATTGGAGCATTTAGTTCATTTACATTTAAAGTAATTATTAATAAGTATGTACTTACTGCCATTTTGCTCATTGTTTTCAAGTTAGAGAAGTCCACTTAGAGAAGTCCCTTTAACATTTCTTGTAAAACAGGTTTAGTGTTGCTGAATTCTTTTAGTTTTCCTTTGTGTGTAAAACTCTATCTCTCCTTCACATCTGAGTGATAACCTTGCTGGCTAGAGTATTCTTGGCTGTAAGGTTTTCCCTTTCATTACTTTGAATATATAGTGCCACTTCCTTCTGGCCTGCAGAGTCTCTGCTGAAATGTCAGCTGACAGTCTTATGAAATTTCTCTTTTACATAACTAGTTGCTTTTCTCTTTCTGCTTTAAGATTCTCTATCTTTAATTTTTTGACATTTTAATTATAATGTGTCTTGGTGTGGACCCCTTTGAGTTCATCTTGTTTGGGACTCTCAGTGCTGTATGGACCTAGATTTCTGTTTTCTTCTGCAGGTTAAGGAAGTTTTCAGCTATTATTTCTTCAAATAAGTTCTCTGCCTCTTTCTCTCCATCTTCTTTTGAAACCCATATAATGCAAATGTTAGTAGACTTGATGTTGTTCCAGAGGTCTCTTAAACTATTATCATTTCTTTTCTTTCTTTTTATCTTTTTTCTGAAAAGCTTTGAATGATTTCTACTACTTTTTCCTCCAAATTGTTTTGTATCATCTAATCTACTATTGATTCCTTCTAGTGTATTTTTAATTTCAATTATTGTATCCTTCAACTCTGGTTCTTCTTTATAGTTTCTAACTCTGCTGAAATTCTCACTGTGTTCATCCATTCTCTTCCAATTTTAATGAACATCTTTTATGACCATTACTTTGAATTTATTGAGTAGATTGCTTCTCTCAGTCATTTAGTTATTTTTCTGAAGTTTTATCTTGCTTCTTCATTTGGAACATGTCCCTCTGTCTTATCATTTTTCCTAATTATTTGCATTTACTTCTACATGTGTTAGGTAGGTTGATTACATTTCCTGATCCTGGAGAAGTGGCCTTATGAGGAAATGTTCTATTGGGCCCAGTAACATGCCTGTCCTTCAGTCACCAGAGGTATATACTCTAAGGTGTCCCAAATGTGTGCTGCATGCACCCTTCTGTTGGGCAGGACCAACTATTCTGGGTGGGTGGTAGGTGGGTCTGACGGCCAGCCCAGTTGGCTACAAGGCCATGCCTTGTGCAGTGGCTATGGGCCTGCTGGATGGTGGGGTAGACCCCTTGCATGGTTGGCTGTGCAGCCGAAGTGTGTGGGGTGCAGACCTGCTGCCAGCCCACTGGTGGGTGGGGTGGGTCCCTGACTGGCTGTCTGCATGCCTCAGGTGGTGGGGGTGGACTTGGGGATGGATCACTGCACAGCTGTGTTCATGTTCCAGGACATGGGTACTCAGGGCTGGGTCCCTGCATGGTTGTTTGTGCAGCTTGGGTGGAGGTGGAGGGTGAGATCTTGGAGCCAATGCTGACCGATTGCTGGGCAGGGCTGTGTCTCCAACACTGATAGGCTAGAGGACAGATTCCAAAATTATACTCACCTGCACTTGTGTTATTGCAGTAGAAGGAGCTCTCAAAAATGGCTTCCACCAGTCTCTCTGTCCCCAGGGGGAGTCTCAATTGGCCCCTGCCTCTCTAGGAAGCTCTCCAACATCAGCAAGTGGGTCTGAACAGGCTCCTTTCAAACTACTGCCTCTGTGCTGGAACTCAGAGCATGTGAGATTTTGTGCATGCCCTTTAAGAACTGAGTCTCTGTTTCCTATTGATCTCTGGCTCTCCTGATCATACGTCTCTCTGGCTTTCAAAGCCGGATGTTCTGGGGGCTCCAATTCCTGGTGCAGAACACCCAGACTGGGAAGCCCAATGTGGGGCTTGGAGCCTTCACTCCTTGGAGAGAAACTGTATGATCGTGATATTTCTCTGGTTTGTGGGCTGCAACCCTGGGGTGTGGATACTGACTATACCAAGTGTCTACCCTTCCCACCCATCTCATTTTGGTTCTTTGTTATTGTCTTTAGTTGTGGACAAAGCTTCTCTTCTTGTCTTCAGGTCATTCATATAGATAGTTGCTCTGTAAATAGTTATAATTTTGGTGTGTCCCTAGGAGAAGGTGAGCTCAGAGTCTTCCTACTCTGCCATGTTGGCCAGCTCTCTAAGTAGATTATTGTTATGTTGTAAGCTTCTTAGGAAATGGATAAATTTGTGTTGAGGACCATTTTGTGATAGCCTCACACTAAGTGCTTTATATAAATTAACTCATTTTCGGAGTCAACATTTGGCTCCTGAGGGCAAAGATTTCAGTAGAGACTGACTCTTAAGGAATTGAAGAATAACTGCCCACTCCTTAAGTGTGGGTGGCAGGTAATAACTTCCTTCCAAAGAAGAGAGTATGGAAAGGAGGATAAAAGAGTAACCTTACAGAGGAGAAACCTGACAAACAATACCCCAGCCAGGTGATCAAGCTTAACTTCATCATAATAAGTCATGTTAATAAGAATGGCACTTTACCATCTGTGGTCTTCCTCCCCTGAGAACCCATTATTCCAGTCTAGTCATGACAAAGGCATCAGATAAATCCAAAGTGAGGGACTTTCCACAAAATACCTGACCAGGGTTCCTCAAAAAGTGTCATCAAGGGCTTCCCTGGTGGCGCAGTGGTTGAGAGTCCGCCTGCCGATGCAGGGGACACGGGTTCGTGCCCTGGTCTGGGAAGATCCCACATGCCGCAGAGCGGCTAGGCCCGTGAGCCATGGCCACTGAGCCTGCGCGTCCGGAGCCTGTGCTCCGCAACGGGAGAGACCACAGCAGTGAGAGGCCCGCATACCATAAAAAAAAAAAAAAAAAAAAGTGTCATCAAAAATAAAGAGAGTCCAAAAATCTGTCCCAGAATAGAGAAGTTGTAGGGAACATAATGACTAAGAGTAATGTGATATCCTGGGACAGAAAAAAAAACGTTAGGTAAAGCTAAAAAAGTCCTAGAAAAGTATAGACTTTAGTTAATAACAGTGCCTCAGTATTTGTTCCTTAGTGGTGACAAATGAATGCTACTAGAGTAAGGTGTTAACAGTGGGGGAACTGGATGTGAAGTATTTGACTCTTACTTTTGTCATTTTTCTGTAAATCTAAAGTCATTCTAAAAATTTAAAGCTTCTCTTTAAAAAGTAGGGAGTAAAAGATACACAAAAAAGTAAACATGCAACTTATAACTGTTGAGTAAACGAACAAATGAATGAATGAATAGAAGAGCAAATTAGTGAATAGTGGCCAGAGCCAAATTTTAGCTAATGTCGTCAGTAGTTTAAAATCATTTTGTGATCAATTTTGTGGCAAATAAACAGAAACACTTCTGCTTCTTTAACTGAGTTTTGGGAGCTTTAACTAAACAATGGAATAAAAGAAAATAACTCCTGAGTTTTAAAGATTTCTGCTTATTTTTTCAAGGTGTGATATTAGCTGAATATTTATAGCTATGTCAACACAGAGTTTCAGTGATACATAAATACATGGGTAATGTATATCTTGTATATGCAAATTTTGAAGGTTTTTATAAAAGTGAAACAGAATTTAAAGTTAGAAAAGGAACTCAACGTTGTTGAAGAAGTTAGAACAATACTCTTTATGAGAGAGGGATTTGATTGTCTTTCATGTGCACATCTATTCACATATAAGGACCACACAGACTAATCACAAGCATCACTTTTATTTTTGACACTGCCAGAGCCTACAGAGAAGCCACAGAAATACTATTTACCCTTCCCATGCCCTATCTGTCAATTGGATGTGGTAGTCATTTCTACTTGCTATACTAAGAGGTTGTAGTTTAATTTCTTAAAAACTGCTTGAGAGATATTTTAAGATGCTTGATTCAAAGCCTGAGTGTGCAGTCAGTTTCCAAAGGCAGACTTAAATCAGCTGTTCCAATTGTGAAGGATACTGAAATCCTTTACTATTCTCTGCATCTCCTTCATATCAGATTCCAATAAATGTTAAGTTTTTCTTTATTTTAATTATAAAATTAATCTGTGCTCAAGTGGCATCTCTCTCTTCGTACTCACATTGCAACCTCCATTAGCCTGGGTCTTCCTCTCACCTGGTACCATTATTAAAGTCCCAATAATGGTCTTAAAACAGGTCCACAAATATTGACACCTCTCTAGTAATGAGGTGAGGCCCAGGCCCTCTCCCTTGAAATCTGAGCAGGCTTGTGACTCATTTGTAACCAACAGAATGTGGTGACTTGCAAGACCAGGCCAGAAAAGGTACAGCTTCTGCCTTGCTTTCTGCAAACATAGAACTTGGAGCTCTGAATCACCATGTAAAATATCTCTTTACCTACAATGTGAGGAAACCAAGCCAAGCTACAAGAAGAGGGCATGTGTGGTCACTGGCGTTAGCTGACCCAGTATCCCAGTCCCCCTGCTCCAGCAACAGATATATTAGTGCACAAACTTGCAGACAATTCCAGGCTCCAGCCATGGAGTCACCCCCAGCCTCAAGTCATTTCAGCAGAGTCCCAGACAAGCTGGACCAGAGGCCAACAGACCCCCTGTGCCTCATCTGAATTCCTAGCCCTCAGAATCCAGCATCATAATACAATTGTGGGTTTATGCATTATTAATGGTCACCAATGTCTCTAAATTCCAAGACCAGTTTTTCAGTCCCCATCTTTACTTGACCTCTCAGCAACATACCACAAGGCTAACCCCCTCCCCTTTTGGAATATTTCCTTCTCTTGACTTTAGGAAAAATCAATTTTCCAAGTTTTCATCTCTTCTCTCTAGTCCCTTCTTCAGGTCTCTTTCCTACCTCTTCCGTCTTTATCCAATGGCTATATGTTTGAGTTCCCAATGGGTAAATTAGTTCTGTTGTTACTTTAAATTCTCTTAAACATCTCATCTATGGTTATGTTTATATGAATCATGTATACTCCAGTGATATATTTTCAAAGTGATGCCTCCAGCCAAACCTAATTTCCAGAGATCCAGTCTCACACATTCCAGCTATCCAATGGACATTTCCACATGGCAACCTTAAAGCTATTTTAAACTGAACATGAACCAAACTGAATTTTTGGTCTTCTCCTTCCCCAGCCTGTACCTGGTACAGTGATTCCCATCTCAGCCCCTTGGTTGCCCATGTTAGAATCCCCAAAACCATTCCCACCACCTCCCAATCCTCATTAACCACAACCAATCTATCACCAATTTTTGTAAACTCTTCCTCCAAAATATGGTCCAATCCATCAGCGTTTCTCCATCCCCACTAGCCGTTCTTAATCCAAGCCACCATAATCTTTTGACTGGATACCTTTAATATCTTCCTGACTCAATTTTTTCCTTTCATTCTTGCACTCCCATAATCTCCTACACCCAGAATGTTCTCCTTAAAATACACATCTGACTCTGTCTCCACGCATTTTTATAATCATGCCACAGTTTTCCATTTTATTTAGGGTAGAATCCAAAGTATTTGCCATGGGCTATAGGCCTCTGAATTGTCTTTGGTCTAGGTTTTCCACTAGCTTAGTATCACTCTTACTTCCTGGGCCCCAGTATCTCTGACCTTCTTTCTCTTTCTTGAAATAATCGAACACTTTCCCACATCAGAGCCTTTTCTCATGCTGGTTCACCTGTGAGAAATGCATTTCTTCTACATTTCTTCACCTGGGGAGACTCTACCTATCCTTCTGAATTCAACTTAAGTACCATTTCCTCAAGGAAGCCTTTTATGATCACCTCCCCAGACTCCACACACACCACATAAATCAATTCCCTGTGCTATAACATGCATCCCACACATCATTTTCCCTTTTAGCTTTATCATAATGTGTAATTTTATATTGATTTTGTGATTGTTTTTCTCCTTCTTTAAACTGCAAGCTCTATGAGAGCAAGAATAGTGACTTTCATTCACAATTGTGATCCCTACACTTACAATATTTCCTAACACATTTTAGATATTCAGCAGATATTGTTTGAGTGAATTAATCCATGAATAGGTCAATAAGACTGGCTACTTGCAGAGTAGCTAAGTTATTAGATTTTAGGATAGCATCATATTAGTGCCTGAATATGAGAGACAAAGTCAATTAGAAGAATCAAGAAGAAATGCAAAGAAGTCCAAAATGTCTTGTTAAATTCATATGCCTTATTTGAATATTATTTTAAAGTATTTTGAAGAGAAAGAACACAAATTATCAAATTTAATTGGACCACATTATAAGAAGAAATTTTGGTTAAAAAATCAAACATGAAATGTGTTGGTAAAAGGCTGACCAAAATGCATTTTAATAAGACATCTAAGCCTTTGAAGAATCGAGTCCCAGGAGTGGGGGTGGTGAGAAACATTGAGGTCTTCTGCCCTGGGTCATGGATAACTCTTTTCTAGAGTATTTAAAACTAAAATATTTCACCACCAAAAGGATTAGTTTTCTCATCCTCTACTAATGATTTATCATTAGCTCTCTTTTCATTTCTTATATCCTGATAATCTTTCTCTACTTTTATTTTCAAGTTTTCTAAACATTTTTTATTGTTTGTCTCATGTTGACAACATATTTTGGGGGGCCTTTTTTTTTTTTTTTTTTTGCTGTACGTGGGCCTCTCACTGCTGTGGCCTCTCCCGTTGTGGAGCACAGGCTCCGGACGCGCAGGCTCAGCGGCCATGGCTCACGGGCGCAGCCGCTCCGTGGCATGTGGGATCTTCCCGGACCTGGGCACGAGCCCATGTCCCCTGCATCAGCAGGTGGAATCTCAACCACTGCGCCACCAGGGAAACCCGGGGGTCCTGTTTTATTTAAGCTAATAAGAAAAATCTTTATCTCTGAGTTGATTAGTTTAATCCATTGTTATTTATTGGAATTACTGTTATATTAGGACATGTAAATAATTTTAATATCTAATTTCACATTTTCCACTTACTGTACTTGTATCTTTTAGGGACAGATTTTTTTTTAAATCTAACTAAAAAGTTACACACTGTTTCTTTGTTCTTATGGCAGTTGCACTTAAATGCTTGCACTTATGTTTATGGACCCCCACAGAATTTTGAACTTTTTTAATATGTATCTTCTCTAACACAAATGCTAATATGATCTCATGGACATTTCATCACTGCTTTCATGCTGATCATGTCTAGATTCAATTCTGTATCTATTTCTGCCTTTTTCTCCTTGCCATTATATCATTATTTATGCATATTTATTTGTGACTTGATCATCTCTACTGCCCAATCTCTTGCAGAATCATTTGGACTACGTTTCCTTCTTATTCAAGTTTTTCTTTCCACAGTTCTGTCAATGTGGTATTCAGAGCAGCAAACAGCCTGAGGTATGGCACGTTCAAGGATATTTTTATTATCCCCACAGATTTAAGTGAAAATTTGACTTGTTGTTAAGATCTAAATCAAAGTTCTTTCCTTCAGTACTTTATTTATTTATTTATTTTAATTAATTCAATATATTTATTTTTGGCTGTGTTGGGTCTTCATTGCTGTGCAGGCTTTCCAGTTGCAGTGAGCAGGAGCTACTCTTCCTTAAGGTGCGTGGTAGTCTCATTGCAATGGCTTCTCTTGTTGCAGAGCATGGGCTCTAGACACATGGGCGTCATTAGTTGTGGCGCATGGGCTTAGTTGCTCCACTGCATGTGGGATCTTCCCAGACCAGGGCTCGAACCCATGTAGCCTGCATTGGCAGGTAGATTGGCACCACCAGGGGAGCCGCATTCCTTCAGTAGTTTAAAAACAACATTTTTCTTGCATCCAGGGCTCTTGTTGAAACGTTTAACAGATATATAATTTTTGCTTTTTTAGTCAATATTCTCCTTCTCTGGCAATGTTTCAGGACATTCTCTTTATCTTTGATAGCCTTGCATTTCAGTATAATGTGTCTAGGTATAGGTTTTCATTATATCCCCACTGGGTCTGTTAATTTCTTCCAATTTATGATCTTCATTTACCTTTATTTCTGAAAAATTTTTTGCCACTTTCCATTTAAAAAAAATTCTTTCAAAACTTATACAGATGTTGAATAATTATTTAAATCCTCCATATTTTTAGCATTTCTCTTATGTTTTATATGATTTTCTTCTTTTTGTGCTGTTTTCTGAGACACTTTTCAATGTTATCTTCCAATTCATTAACTCATTCTTTAGCTATACCTATTTTAATATTTATCCTAATTACAGCATTATTTCTCCTCTTAGAGTTTTCATACCAAAAACATTATCTACTTTATACCTTTTCCTGGAGATGCTGATAATATTTATTTGCCTCTTTAAATACATCATTTTAAATCCTCTGCCAGCCTGTTCAATTGTGCTTCTGATTAAATATGTTGTTCAATACGTTGTCTTTCTTTGTAGAGGTCTAAATAGTTTAGCTTCTGGGCTCCTGTTCATGGGGAGCTATCAGGTACTTGGTTTAGTGACATGTATTATGACATACAATGAGAAAAGCCCCAGCCTACATCAGCCTTGTGTGTTTATAGAAAGAGGAAGGACACCATGGAAACCTTGGTGACTCCTTATGCTTGCTGTCTCCTTGCCAGGCAATCTTACAGTTTACCTTTTAAATGCTTACCAAGAAGTATCTTTGAAAGGAGAAGGTAGACTCTCATTCTGAAGCTAAAAAGGAAAAAAAAAAAAAGGAAGTAAATGTTTGAGGGTGGCTTGTCAATTCACACCTGTTTTCATCATGTCTTTGCCACCACTTTCATCAGTAAATGGACAAGCAAAGTTGTTCAGGGCAATGCAAGGAAGATGTCAAAAGCAGAAGATATAAAGCTTTCCTCCACTCTACCTTCTTCCTGCTGTCCCTGGCCATTCTGTGTTCCAGACTTCACCTACCCACAGTTCCCAACACACACACACACACACACACACACACACACACACACACACACACCACACACTTCACCAGTTCAAGGCAGCCTTCAGCTTTATCATGATCTCTGCTTGTTCTGTGTCCATGGCCCTCTCTTTCTTCAGTAGACTTTCCTGAGCTATTGTGGAGCAGAGAGAAAGCAGCCGGCTCTAATATATCATCTTGACAAGACACTGAATTTGCTGTTTTATTTCTCTAACCTAATATTCACTCCCTCCCGTATTGGTTTATATTGGAAACTTCTTCACATTAAGGTGGAAAAAGAAGAACTTTTTCCTATGCTCCAGAGTAGGTAGAGAATTGTTCAACTTATCACATATAATTCTAAGCCTAAGCGAAATGTCTCTTTTATAAGTGAACCTCAAGATATAGGTTTAACAGAAAGCTTCTGATGAGGAACAAGATGGTTTCTCCAATGTCTTTTGTTGGTTGTGTAGTGACTGGTCTCTGAATCACTGTCTGCCCTCCTCCTCCATGCACTACATCCTGGAAAGCTGACTTCTGTGGACAGTATCAGTGATGTTCCCTTGTCTGCTGACATCTGGCTGAGTTTTGCTAATGGAGACACTTATAAGAAGTCAGAGCAGAAGGAAAGAAAGAGGTTTTTTATTTCCTTTTTTCCTTATTGGCAGTGGCTGTGTTCTTCTACCAAAGGCCACAGCTGCCCAGACAAACTGCCCTACTGCTACAGTTTTCATTATTCTTAGTAATGACTCCTCTCTTTGGCCCTCACCCTTGGGGTGGTAACAGTATCCTACTAGTACCCACAATGGATTATTCCATTCTGTTTTGTGGGTTTTCCTTCACCCTGCCCACACTTGCAAATAGTCCATTCATTAAATTAACCACCCTTTTTGAATTGCCATCTGCTTTTAGCTGGGCAGGCAGGTGTACAGCATCTTTTTGTTCCCTCTAAGAGTGTGGATAGTTAGAGAATCATGAAGAAAATCTTCAGTGCCCAAAGGTATGAAGACAAAAGTTAAATGCTTATAGAAAAACCAACTGAAGTAATAAAGCACCCTCAAAATAACTTATCCCAAAATGGTACAACAGACAGTCTAAGGAAGACTTTTAGTTAGGTTAGGATTCTGGCTCACATCTAAGCTAAAAAACCTGGTGACAACCTGATATATCTCTTCTACCTTATCCCAAGATGATTTTTTTTTTTTTTTTTTTTACTTTTGGTGGCAATCTCTTTCAGTTCTGTCGTGTACTTCTTTTTCATCCATGATCAAAGGCCCAGAAGTCTACTCCTCAGTGCAGATTTCAGGAATTCCACAACATGCTTAGTTATTTTTTATCTGTATTCAGACAATTCTGAAAAAGATTGCACCTCTCCCATACACCCAAGCTGATCTAAAAAGAAATAAGGCAGCCACATGAGGGAATTGAAATAGGGGGTGTGGGGAGATGGGGCTCTCTAGTATGAGGAAAATCCAGAGAAAAACCACAAGTTTCAAAATTCCTTCCAAATACTGGACCATATAGGGAAGTAAAGAACATGGAAATCAGTCCAACTCTGAGGGGGTGGAGGTGAAACGTCCATACCCTCCAAATCATCAACCTTTCAGGTGGTGACTCCACTCAGGGAAAGAAAGGTGGGGGGGGAGGAATAAATTAAAAGCAAATATTTAGAAGTACAAACAAAAATTTACAAAAGCAAGTTCTCCTCAGTTGATAAACAAAAATGCTCTCCATAGCGTGCCACATACTTCTGAATCCTTTCTAAAAATGGGTGTTTCTATAACGTAGAGACTGCTTTGTTACTGTGATGTCCTTGTCTTGAAAACTTAGACAACCCAGACTGGGCAGAGGGCAGGTTTTGGTGAAGAGACGAAAGAGAAAGAGATGTTTCTGTAACCGAGCAGGACCCTATGAGGCCTTCCCAGAATAGACCAACACCCACGTCGTCCACCTGCCTTTTGTATGTAGAAAAGTTTTAGTCAAAGAATAAATTTAATCAGAGAAGTGAGAAAATGCAGAAAGAAAGGAAATCAGTCAAGCAAGACAAAATATTAATAGTTTAGCGATTTAAACAGAGTCAAGGACCTTTAGTTCTTCCTCAAGGACTATAGAGAATATTCTGAGCCACGTCTTTTGAGCTGTTTTGCAGGTACTAAACCCCCACCAGGTGGGAGAAGTTAACTGTCTGCTGCCCACGAGCATGTAGACCTCAGACCAGTTGGAACCAGAAGGTTGACGATGCCAACTCCCCATTACCTCACCACCAGCCAATCAGAAGAATGTCCACGAGCTGACCACGCCCTGCTCTTGAACATTATGGCTCCTCACTACCCCCTCCAGGGCAGGGCACACAGTTTTGAGGGTATTAGCCTGCTGTGTTCCCCTTTGCCTGGCAAAGTGATAAAGCTATTCTTTTCTACCTCACCCAAAACTCTGTCTCTACCTTTCTATTTGGCATAGGTGAACACAGGCCGAGTCTCAGCAGCAGTTCTCCATAAGGTTTGAAAGTTGTCTTCCAGCATCTCTACAGAGATTCCTGGGTCTCTGTGTGGTTATGTTTCTGGTGTTGAAGGGAGTAACTGTTAGCCACACAGGAGAGAAAGGAGGGTTAAGAAGAGGAAAAGAGAACTAATGATGTGGTAGCAGCCAGGCTGGCACTCATCTCTGGGGCAGACCCTGAGGGGAGCATACCAAAGCCTTCCTCAATAGAATCAGGAACACACAGAACACAACACTGCTGATTACTTTTTCATTTACTTTGCTCAAAAGATATGGCCCATGGAGACTCTTTTCCTCTAAAAGGGCCTTCCGTATTCTTCAGAGATGTTAGTAACAGCCCACAAGGACAGCTGCTCAGAGAATTTCTCTTCACTGCTGACCCTCAGAATAACGAAGAGAGAGAATAGATCCAAGAGGGAGGGAAGACATGGAAGAAAATAGTGAGAAAAGAAGAAAGGGAGAGGGAGAGATGGTAAGGAAGAAGGGAGAAGGCTCTAGAAGGAAAGGAGAGGGAGAGGCAGCAGAAGAGACCCCAAGAAACAGAGCAAGTCTGACCTTCCCGATGTCACTGCTGTTGCAGCTGTTGACATTTATTCAGCTCAGGACACATAATCTAGTGTCTTCATCCAACTTGACTCTTTCAGAAGCACCTTGGATTTTCGGTGATCCCCAAGCATTCCAAAAATAAAAAGCTAATGAACATTATGAAAGTAATTTTTAATATTTACTGCATATATACTTCTGCCACTATTTCTTTTTGCCTTTCCCTAACTATGGGTAGAGATTCATCCTGAGAGATGGTACGAAATGAGAGCTGAACTAAGAGAATGGGGACAAGTGGTGGCTGGGCAGGCTATGCCACCTCCACAGGACCTTGTGGAATTCCTGGGCAAGGTGATCAACTGGTCCCTGTTTGCTGAGCACATTCATGTTTTTAGCACTGAAAGTCCCACATCCTGGGAACCTCCTCAGTCCTGGGAATATTGGGAAGGCTGGTCATCCAACCTGAAAAAAAAGCTAACTTTCTTCCCCCTTTAGATGAGACAAGAAAAGTGAAGAAATGTAAGACCTGAATGTCCTTCAAGGAGCACCAAGAACATATTGCCCCCAGTGAGGATAGAAGCTCAGAGATACCAGAATATCTGCCTAAGCTGAAATTAAAAGAGAACTCTTCTCTCCCAAGCATAAATCTGAGAGCGATCTAATCATGCTGTGAGGAAAGGCTAATATACAAGGAAGTAGAGTAAGGCAGAATTTTTGCCTCCCAGGAAAGTCAGGTCAGGGCCAGTGGGAAAGAGGATGGGAAAGGGGGTGGGAGGCTTCTAAATGTGAACCTGCTATAGCTGTATCTTCACTCTGAACTAGGTCTCTCCCATGTGTACCAGACCAGGGGTTCCTAACTGCCTGCCCTGAATGACAGCCAGTTTGTCCTATATTTTGATGTTATATCCTTCCTACATTTGGTGCTAAATTGCCCTTAATTTATGAAATAAATGTGATGCCAGTAAGTTATTATGTCCATAACTGCACTGAAAAACAGGAAGAGGCCACAGTAAACTAGAGAGAGGAAGCTATGAAAAAGGGAAAATATAAAAAAATCCTATTGGAGGAAACCACTGCCTAGAAGATGACTGCTGCAAAAGATGAACGTAGCATCCAGATAGTTATGGGCCTCATTCGAGGTGGCCAAGAGCAAGTGAGAGGGACCAATTAGGGTGTCTCATCAGGAGCAGCCAGGGACTCAACCCTTCCCTGTCTCTCCCCACTTTGGTTAGGTCCACAGCAAACAGGAGTTGCCTCTAGGCATTTGCATCTGAGGACAGAAACGATTTGGAGAAGCTTCGCAGTGCTCCTGGCTAAAGAAATCTGAATGAAGTATTACCTTAGTTAATAATTATGTATCTTTGTTTTTTCTTTAGTTGTGACAATGTGTCACACTAACAAAAGATGTTAACAATAGGGGGAACTGGATGCAGGGTAGACTGGAACCCTCTGTATTATCCTTGCAACCTTTCTGAAAATATAAAACTCTTCTAAAATAAAAAGTTTGTTTTAAAAAATACCCTCCACTTACTCCAGTACAATCTTAAAATCATTAAGTGCTATGCCTCATTTCCAGATAACTCTTGGGTCAAAGCAGGAAAAAAAAAGAATAAAAGAGATAAAACACTATCTTACAATTTAGAAATGATGAACACTAGAACCAAGTACAAAATACTGCAGGATACAGCAAACCAGTTTTCAGGGGAAAATGTAGAGGCTTAAGTGTTTTTCCTAATTTCTTTCCTTCCAGGTTTATTGAGATACAATTGACATACAGCACTGTATAAATTTAAGGTATACAGCATAATAACTTGACTTACATTCATCATGAAATTATTATCACAATAAGTTTAGTGAATATCTATCATCTCATACAGATACAAAATTAAAGAAGTAGAAAAAAAATTTCCTTTGAGAACACTAGTATTTACTCTCTTAACAATTTTCATATATAACATACAGCAGTATTAATTATATCTATCATGTTGCACATTACAACCCTAGTACTAATTTATGTTACAACTGGAAGTTTGCACCTTTTGACCACCTTCACCCAGTTCCCTCTCCACTAGCCCTCCACCTCTGGTAACCACAAATCTGATCTCTTTTTCTATGAGTTTGAGTGGTTTTTTTGGTTGGTTTTGAAGTATAAATGACCTACAGCAGTATGTTAGTTCCTGTTACACAACATAGTGATTTGATATTTCTATACATTTCAAAATGACCACCATAAGAAGTCTAGTTATGATATGTCACCATACAAAGATATTACCTATGTATTGACTATATTCCCCACATTATACATTTCACTACGTCATTTGTTTTGCAAATGGAAATTTGCACGACTTAATCTCCCTCACATACTTTTTTCCTCCACCCACGCCCCTCCCTCTGACAACAACCTGTTTGTTCTCTGTACAGATAACTGTGTTTCAGTTTTGTTATGTGTGTTCATTTGTATTATTTTTTTAAATTCCACATAGGGTGAAATAATACAATATTTATCTTCCCCTGCCTGACTATTTCACTAAGAATAATACCCTCTAGGTCCATCCATGTTGTCACAAATGGCAAGATTTCATTTGTTTTTATTGCTGAGTAATATTCCATTATATGTATACCACATCTTCTTTATCCATTCATCTATTGGTGGAATCTTAGGTTGCTCCCATATCTTGGTTATTGTAAATAATGCTGCAATGAATATTGGGGTGCATGTATCTTTCGAATTAGTACTTGATCATGGTGTATGATCCTTTTAATGTATTGTTAGATTCTGTTTACTAATATTTTGTTGGGGATTTTTGCATCTATGTTCATCAATTTTCTTTTTTTGTGGTGTCTCTGCCTGGCTTTGGTATCAGGATGATGCTGGCCTCATAGAATGAGTTCAGGAACATTCCTTCCTCTGCAATTTTTTGGAATAGTTTGAGAAGGATAGGGGTTAATTCTTCTCCAAATGTTTAGTAGCATTCATTTGTGAAGCCCTTTTGTCCAGGACTTCTGTTTGTTGGGAGTTCTTTTTGTTACTGATTCAATACTATTACTGGCAATTTGGCTGCTCATATTTCCTATTTCTTCCTGGTTCAGTCTTGGGAGATTGTACTTTTCTAGGAATTTGTCCATTTCTTCTAGATTGTCCCTTTTATTGCATACAATTGTTCACAGTAATCTCTTAGCATCCTTTGTATTTCTGTGGTGTTGGTTTTAGCGTCTCCTTTTTGTTTCGGCTCTTATTGATTTGGGGCCTCTCTCTTTTTTTCTTGATGAGTCTGGCTAAAATTTTATCAATTTTGTTTATCTTTTCAAAGAATCAGCTCTTAGTTTCATTAATTTTTCCTTTTTTTGTCCCTATTTCATTTATGTCTGCTCTGATCTTATGATTTATTTTTTTCTGCTAACTTTGGGTTTTGTTTTTAATTTTTTCTTTTTCTAGTTCCTTTAGGATTATTTATTTGAGATTTTTCTTATTTCCTAAAGTAGACTTGTATCACTATAAACTTTCCTCTTAGAACTGCTGCTGCTGTTTCCCATAGATTTTGAATTGTGTTTTTGTTTTCATTTGTCTCCAGGTAATTTTTTTAAATTCCTCTTTGATTTCTTCAGTGATCTACTGGTTGTTTAGCAGCATATTGTTTAACTTCCACATGTTTGTGTTTTTTGCAGTTTTTGTCTTGTAGATGTCATAGGCTTGTGGTCAGAAAAGATCCTTAATATGATTTCATTCTTCTTAAACCTACTGAGACTTGTTTTGTGGCCTAGCATGTGTTCTATCCTAGAGTATGTAGGTATATAAAACAAATATACAGAGAGAAAAACTCTTAAGTTCAGATGCATTTTAATCACCCTTCATTTTTACTTTCCCCACCACGTTTATCTTTCCTGACATCATATATTTTTGCTTTGTGTATCACTTTACTACTTACTGTGGTTATAGATGATTTTACAACTTTTGTTTATTAATCTTCCTTCTAGCTTTACATGTGGTTGTGGTTGATTTACTGCTTTTACTGTATATTTGCCTTTACCAATGACATTTTTCCTTTTGTAATTTTTATATTTCTAGTTGCAGCCTTTTTTTCTGCTTAGGGAAGTCCCTTTAACATTTCTTATAAAACTGGTTTGGTGGTGCTGAACTGTTTTTGCTTTTGCTTGTCTGAAATTTTGACGTTCCCAACAAATCTGAATGAAAGCCTTGTCAGGTAGAGTGTTCTTGGTTGTAAGTTTTTCCCTTTCGTCACTTTAACTATATTGTGCCACTCTTTTCTGACCTTCAGAGTTTCTGCTAAAATGTCAGCTGATGGCTTTATGAGGGTTCCCTTGTACATAATGTGATGTTTTTACCTTGCTGCTTTTAATATTCTCTCTTTATCTTTTATTTTTGCCATTTTAATTACAATATGTCTTACTGGGGGTCTCATTGGGTTGATCCTCTGTGACTTTATGTGCTTCCTGAAACTGGATGTCTGTTTCTTTTCCCAGGTTAGGGAAGTTTTCAGCTATTATGTCTTCAAATATGTTCTTTGCCTCATTCTCTCTCTCTTCTCTTTCTGGGACCCCTATAACGTGAATGCTAGTACACTCGATGTTTCAAAGGTCTCTAAAATTGTCCTCATTTATTTTCATTCTTTTTTCTCTGTTTTACTTCATTGATTTCCACTACTCTGTCTTCTAGCTCATTGATCCATTCTTCTGTATCATTTAGTCTACTGTTGATTCCTTCTAGTGTAATTTTCATTTTAGTTATTGTATTCTTCATCTCTGTTTGATTCGTCTTTATATTTCCTTTGTTATAAAAGTCTAACTTTTCATTCTGTTCATCCAATCTTTTCCCAAGTTCTTTCATCATCTTTATGATCATTATCTTGAACTCTTTATTGGGTAGATTACCTATCTCCAATTCACTTAGTTCTTCTTTTAGGATTTTACCTTGCTCTTTGTTTGGAACATATTCCTCTGTTGCCTCATTTTGCCTGATTTGCTGGTTTTATTTCTATGCATTTGGTAGGTTGGTTCAGTTCCCCAACCTTAGAGAAGTGGCCTTTTGTAGGAGATGTCCTATGAGTTTCAGTAGTGCACTCCCCTCTGGTCACCAGTTCTATATACTCTAGGGGTGCACCCTATGTGGGTTGACTGGGTCTTTTTGTGTGATGGGTTGACTATTGTGGGCAGTCTTTTAGATGTGGTTGGTTGCCAGGCTCCGCCTGTGCAGAGGCTGCTGGCTGCTAGTGGGTGGGGCCAGGTCACAAGACATCTGGTTGTGAAGCCCTGGGGGATGCCAGATCTAGTGCTGGCTCACTGGTAGGTGGAGCCTGGTTCCAGCTTGGGATCCTGAATCAGGTGTTGGCCTGTTGGTGGTGAATCCAGTTCCTGACACAGCTGGTTGCAGGATCTGGGGTGTCCCAAAGCTGGTGTCAGCCCACTGGCGAATGGGGTTGGATGCTAGAGCTGCTGGCTGAGGAGTCCAAGATGTCTCTCAGTTGGTGTTGGCCTACTGGTGGGCAGGATTGAGGCCTACTCTCTCTGGCTGCAGGACCCAGGGACTCCCACAGTTTGTGTGTCAGCCCACTGGTAGGCAGGGCTGAGACACAGGAGGTTCTGGGGCAGGTCCCTGTGCACTGGTGGTGAGTCTGGTCTTGGAGTTAGTGCTGACCAACTGGTAGTGGAGCTGGGTCCTGGGGTCTCTGGTTTCTGGGCCCAGGGGTGTCCCCAGGCTTACTGCCAGTGTACTGGTGTGCACAGCCAAGTTCTAGGCCCTGTGGTGGACAGGGTCCTATCCTGTGGTGGCTGTGGTTTAAGGGGAGTCTTAATGCAGCCAGCCTGCTGGTTAATGGGAATGTGTACCTACTCAGCTACTTCCTTGGCCTGAGGTGTCCCAGTACTGGTGCTGACAGTCTGGTGGTTGGGGTTGAGTTCTGACACTAAGAAGCTGGAAGGAGCATTCCACAATGGCACCTGCTAGCTCCAGTGTCCACATGGTAGAACAAGCTCCACAAATGCCTGCTGCCTGTGTCTGTGCTCCCAGGGTGAGCTCTGTTTGCCTCCTGCCTCTCTGGGAGGCTAAGATCAGCAGGTGGATCTGACCCAGGCTCCTGTCAATTTACTGCTTCTGCCCTGGGTTCTGGAGTGTGTGAGATTTTGTGTGTGCCTTTTGAGAGTGGAGCCTCTGTTTCCCACAGCACTCTGGGTCTTCTGAAATTAAGTTCTGTAGCCCTTCAGTGCCAAACATTCTGGGGGCTTGTCTTCCTGGTACAGGATCCCCTGGTTGGGGAACCCAACATGGGGTTCAGACCCCTTGCTCCTTGGGGTTCAGACCCCTTGCTCCTTGGGGAGAACCTCTGTAATTGTAATCATCCTCCCATTTGTGAGTTGCCTGCCTGGGGGTATGGGTCTTGACTATACTGCATCTTGCCCCTACTACCCACCTCATTGTGGCTCCTTTTTATTTAAATTTTTTTAACCACAAAAATGGACAAGATGGTCAAGACTAAGTCAACAAAGGAAATTTATAAGACAGTGTCATTTCTGAAGATAGATGGAAAACCTCAAACTAATGATAAGCAAATGAATTAAGCAATAATAAACATTAATAATAGCAATACATAATATATATGCATATATAATGTAATAATAAAATTTACAGAGTTTAAATTAGTATATCTATCAATGTAATCACTTTTAATGTATTAAAGTAGATAAAGCTTCTCATTGCCCTAATAGATACTGTGAAATCTTTAAATAAACTAGAATAGCAGCATGGTTTTGGTAAATAAATAGCAAATAGATGAATAGACCAAGATAAAGAGTACACATAAAAAGAAAACTGATGTGTCTATGGAGAACTTGGTATATAATAAATGCCATTATAAGTCAGTGGGGAAAAACAGCCTATTCCATAAATGGTATTGGGACAATGTTACCCATGTGAGGAGTATTCAAATCTCTGCCTCATACTGTAATTTCCAGAGAGATTAGAGACCATCTGGAGATCCATCAGAAGAAATTGGAGGTGAATACATTGTTACTTTATGTTGCAAATATTTTCTTAAACAAGGTTTTAAAAAAAAAACTAGTAAATAATAAAGTTAAAAATAGGGGAAAGAAAGACAAGTTTCACTACATAAAATCTGAAATTCCTAAATGATAAAACAAACAATAAAGTTATAAGGCAAATGATGGTTTGTGTAACCTATTGGGAAAATTATGGTAGATGGACACTATGAAGCACATGTGACACCAGGTAGCTGAACACAGAGTAACATGAATGGATCTGAGAAATATATTCCTGAGTGAAAAAGATGAGAAACAGAATGATATGTGTAACTCATCTCTATCAGTTCAACTGGGAAAACTGAAAATAGACTCATCTACGTGGCAGAATCTCTCAAACGCTCAGGAACTGGTAATGTGTACTTCTGGAGGTGGTGGTTGCTAAAATAAAGATTGGCTGCAAGTTCTTTAAGAGATAATTTGTTCCACATATCACCTCTTCTTCAGCAGCCAAGCCACAGAGGATGATCCCATACTCTGACAAAAATAGCAAGCTTAGTCTCTGGAGAAGATAAAATCAGAGGGTGGCTGAGCTAGAAGACACTATAATAGTGTTAAGGTGACCTATCATATTGAAAACAGAGGCATTAGTAAATATGTCAATAAGCAACGCTTCCTAGAGCCTTCCCTCACTCAGCTCCTGGAGCGCTGGAGAGCAGGCCTTATGATACTCTGGCTAAGAGCCAGGAGTTCTCTTTTCTGCAGAGTCTGGGCATCCCAAGAGGAAAGACCAAAAGATGTTGCCCTTGGAGACTGCACCACATAAGAGCCAGAGCAGGCTCAAGGTTGGCAAGCCCCTGCTCTCAGCGAACTAGGGGTTTACAATTGCCTTTTTCACTGGCACATCCTCAAATACACAATTTCTGAGACATTTTTTTTAACATGGAAGATCTAAGCAAGCAAGTAGCCAGAGACTGTTCAGCTTAAGGAAAACTTAACAGCGTGTGTGTGTGTGTGTGTGTGTGTGTGTGTGTGTGTGTGTCTGTAATTTTATGTGTTGAGAGAGGTATTTTAACCATGAAACAGACAAGCTGCCATATGTTTTTAAAAATGCGGAGGGCAAATATCTGTTAGATATTAAAATATGATAAAATATATAAACTCAAAAGAAAGTTTGGAAAATAAAATGAGGAACTGTCAAGAAAGGAAAGCAAAAAGTACAAAGATGGAATATAGAGGAGAAACAACAAGAAAACTGGTAAATATCCAATCAGTAAGAGTTCTAGAAATTGAGAACATTGAAAACCAAACGGGAAGTAAAAATAAAACAAATCACAAACAATCAGGTATCAAAATGCCTTGTAATTCTCAACAGCAACAATGAAAGCTCAAAGACAGTGAGGTAATGCCTTCCAATTACTGAAGAAAACTAGTTTTCCAACAGGAAATCTGTACTCTACAAAATTTTCAAATGTCAATACAAATAAGATATTGTCAGTTCTCAAGTTTTCTAAAATGTTTCCTTCCATTCACCATTTCTTAAGAAGCCAGTGTGCTCAAGGAAAATGAAAGAATAAGGCAAGAAATGGGAAGGAACTAGGAAAAGGAAGTTTCAACAGGGTAGCAAAGCAAAAGAAATCCCCCAGGATGCTAGCTAATTGCCTGACACAGGGAAGAGTCATTCGATATCAAAGTAGGTCAAAAGACTGTAGTAAAGATTTCTCAAAAAATGAGTTTGATAAAATTCCTGATGCAGCCAAAGTCTTACTATCTAGACAACTTTTGGAGAGTGTAAATTGAATTAATGCTAAGTATGGAAATTTAAAATCAGTGAAAAAAGAAACCAGTATTTAATTTTATGCAGCAAAAGAAAGTGTACAGGGAAAAAAAGGTTTTGTATTATTACATGATTCACCCTTTAAAAAGTGCTTACAGAATAATAAAAAATGCAAGCGCTGAATATGGATGTATTCAAAATTACTACATTGGGAGAATGGAAAAATGTGAAAGATTTAAGTGTGACATGGGAGTGAAGTTGGGGGAAAGGAGAACTAAATCCTCATTACTGTAAGAGGTTAATTCAAACATGTTGTTTAAGTATATGAAAGTAAATACCAAAATAAATGGTCAAGGACTTGGATGCGGTTGCTGGCAGGGAGGGAACCACGGGGAAAGGAAAGCAGAAGTTTGACTTCCTTAAAGATTACACACAAGGATATGTGTAACCCTCCTTATATAGCCCTTTATGATTATGTATAGTTCAATAAAACGCTTAAAATAAGAGTAAAGAAAAGTTGGTCTAACCTCATTTGTAAGGAGAGAAATGGCAATTAAAATAAGATACTATTCTAGCAATCAGATTTTCAGAGTGAAAAATCTTTGAAATTATCAAGTGCTGGTGAAGATTCATGGAAACATACATTCTCATAAACTGCTGTTGAAGGGATAAATACAGGCACATCGGAGAGCATTTGGTGATAGTAAAACAAAACTGAAGGGCTTCGCTGGTGGTGCAGTGGTTAAGAATCTGCCTGACAATGCAGGGGACATGGGTTCAAGCTCTGGTCCGGGAAGATCCCACATGCTGTGGAGCAACAAAGCCCGTATGCCACAACTACTGAGCCTGCGCTCTAGAGCCCCCGAGCCACAACTATCGAGCTCGTGTGCCACAGCTACTGAAGCCTGCTCACCTAGAGCCCATGCTCTGCAACAAGAGAAGCCACCACAGTGAAAAGCCCACACACCACAGTGAAGAGTAGCCCTCACTCACCACAACTAGAGAAAGCTCGCGTGCAACAGCAAAGAGCCAACGCAGCCAAAATAATAATAATAATAATAAATAAAATAAATTTTTAAAAATCCTGAAAATCTACTACTCTAACATTTAATACAGCAATTCTACTTTTAAGTATATATAAATATCTAAAATACTTTTCAGTATTTACTCCAACAAAATCGTTAGGACAAATATACAAGAAGACGTTTGTTGCAGTATTTTCCATAAAAGAGAAAAAGGATAAACAATTTAAATATTTGTCAGTAGGGAAATATTCAATAGATAAGTAGAATATAGCATGTCGATATTATGGAATAATCTGTCAAGGACAAAATTAGATTGCTACAGAGAGAAGGCTTTCAAACTTTTAAATTGTGATTTACAGTAAGAAACACATTTTACATCATGACCTCTGACACACACATACACTTTTAAACAAATGCGTCTTTATATTTTCCATTCTATATTATTCTATTCTAATTTACTTGTTTCTCTTTAATAAAAATAGTGTTGGTATGACTCACCAAACTGATTTCTTAATAGAATTGAGAACAGGTTTAAAGATGATCCAGGTCAAAATATACACTGAGGAAGCCACTAGTCACCTAAGGTTATTGAATCCTTGAAATGTCAGTTAACCTAACATTTCAGCTAATCTGTTTGAGATGTGCTGTAAATGTAAAATATTCATCAAATTTCAAAGACGTCATTTAAAAAAGAGAGAGATATAAAATATCTCAATTATTTTATATTGATTATAGGCTGAACTATTTTAGCTATATTGAGTTAAATAAAATATATTAATACATTTTATTCACCTATTTCTTTTTACTTCTTTAACATGCCTATTAGAAAATGTTAAATTATATATATGGCTTGCATTATATTTCTATTGGACAATGAGGGTCTGGGGTGATATGGATTCTGTCTCCCCAGTTTCCTTTGCATTATATGATTGTAAATTTACCAACTTTAGTAGCCACAAAGGAATAAAATATTTAGACTTACAGTCCAGAAACATGGAACTAGAAAATGCTCCCCAAGCTACATTCTGATCATTTGGTTTCCCATAAAATTGCCCCCAGGGAAAGAATGTCCTGATTAGAGTGACATGAATTTTTAGTTTGCCTGAACATTTCTGGTTTTGATTCTAAATCACTTAAATAAATTTTTTTGGTCAGTTCTTTGTGAGATTTGTTAGCATGAGTCATCATCTCTGAATTAACTCTAAGACAGACTTTATGGGCTTGTGGAGCTCACGTCAAGAACATGGGTCACAGTAAAATCATCAAAAACTAACTCTCAAGCTTTAACATGTATAAAAATTACCTGAAGGGCTTGCTGAAACAGATTTCTAGGCCCAATTTCCAGAATGTCTGATTCAGTAGGTCTGGGGTAGGGCCTGAGAACTTGTGTTTCTAATAAAATATTCAGGTGATCATTTTCGTCCAATCAATACATGTTAAGAACTACTGATCAAGGTAAATGTCATTTTTTAAGAGGGACTACGTGGCCAGTCAACCTTACTCACATGTTGACACCTCTGCAGTATAGTATATCTTATTTAAATTTCTGTATCACTAATTTCTGTGAGTTTTTGTTTGCTTTTTTTTTTTCTGAGTCATTTAAAATCACCAGGACTAATTTTCCTCACAAAATGTGGGATTTCTTCTATATGCAAAAAGTTGTCTCTCCCAAAGATCCATTTTCCTTTTCCTCTTCAGTAAAAGAAACCCATTTCAACTGGGTACATTGCCAATAGTAGTACTAGTCTCTCTTGCCTGACCCCAGACCTACTGAATCACAGGCAAACAGAAATGTTGCATGGGACCCCCAGGCAGGCACATACAGCTGGCGAGCGACTTTCTTTTTGTTTCTCTGACATTTTTTTTTTTTTTTAATCATGAAGTGATTTGGAGGATTGAAGCCATGCACAGGAATGGTACAGAAAAATAGACATCTGCTGTCTGAACATGCTGTAGAGACAAAGCTCATCCCTGGAATGCACCTCTTCAGATTTACCTTACATTAGAGAGAAAAGCGTCTCAATCTAATCTAATTTAAATTATTGTTTTTCCTCCTTTAGGCAGCTAAACCAATTCAGGGAAACATGCTATGAACAGGTCAGCCAATGCTTTCAAATACAATTCTCCTATTACAGAATGTCCATTAAACCTGATAACATTGATAATACTAATTTTTTCCTACTGATTAAAGGTGTTCTTGATGACATTATGTATTCACTTGTGTTTCCAGAGTTTTTAGACATCCTCTATTTTACAAGGCATTCCCAATACACTTTGTGTGCTTTGGCTACAGAGGAAAGTGAGCCAAAAAATGTGGGCGTTTAACCCAGCTGAATTAAGATCCGGGAAAGGGCTGAATTTCTGCACAGATTCTATTTTTTTTCTTAAACATCTTTATTGGAGTATAACTGCTTTACAGTGGTGTGTTGGTTTCTGCTGTCTAAAAATGTGAATCAGCTATATATACACATATATCTCCATATCACCACCCTCTTGCGTATCCCTTCCACCCTCCCTACCCCACCCCTTTAGGTGGCCACAAAGCACTGAGATGATCTCCCTGTGCTATGTGGCTGCTTTCCACTAGCTATTTATTTTACATTTGGTAGTATATATATGTCCATACAACTCTCTCACTTTGTCCCAGCTTACCTTTCCCCCTCCCTGTGTCCTCAAGTACATTCTCTACTTCTGCGTCTTTATTCCTGCCCTGCCCCTAGGTACCTCTGAACTTTTTTTTTTTTTAAGATTCCATATATATGTGTTAGCATACAGTATTTGTTTTTCTCTTTCTGACTTACTTCACTCTGTATGACAGACCCTCGGTCCATCCACCTCACTACAAATAACTGAATTTCGTTTCTTTTCATGGCTGAGTAATATCCCATGTAAATATGTGCCACATCTTCTTTATCCATTCATCTGTCACTTAGGTTGGACACTTAGGTTGCTTCCTGTCCTGGCTATTGTAAATAGAGCTGCAATGAAAATTGTGGTACATGACTCTTTTTGAATTACGGTTTTCTCAGGGTATATGCCCAGTAGTTGGATTGCTGGGTCATATGGTAGTTCTATTTGTAGTTTTTTAAAGAACCTCTATAATGTTCTCCATAGGGCAGTGTCAGTTTACCTTCCCACAAACAGTGCAGGAGGGTTCCCTTTTCTCCACACCCTCTACAGCATTGTTTGTGGATTTTTTGATGATGGCCATTCTGACAGGTGTGAGGTGATACCTCATTGTAGTTTTGATTTGCATTTCTCTAATGATTAGTGATGTTGAGCATCCTTTCATGTGTATCTTGGCAATCTGTATATCTTAATTGGAGAAATGTCTTTTTAGGTCCTCCACCCATTTTTGGATTGGGTTGTTTGTTTTTTGATATTGAGCTGCATGAGTTGCTTGTGAATTTTGTAGATTAATCCTTTGTCAGTTGTTTCATTTGCAAACATTTTCTCCCATTCTGAGGGTTGTCTTTCCTTCTTGTTTATGGTTTCCTTTGCTGTGCAAAAGCTTTGAAGTTTCATTAGGTCCCATTTGTTTATTTTTTATTTTCTTTCCATTTCTCTAGGAAGTGGGTCAAAAAGGATCTTGCTGTGATTTATGTCATAGATTGTTCTGCCTATATTTTCCTCTAAGAGTTTTAAAGTGTCTGGCCTTACATTTAGGTGTTTAATCCCGTTTGAGCTTATTTTTGTGTATGGTGTTAGGGAGTGTTCTAATTTCATTCTTTTCCATGTAACTGTCCAGTTTTCCCAGCACCACTTATTGAAGAGGTTGTCTTTTCTCCATTGTATATTCTTGCCTCCTTTATGAAAAATAAGGTGACCATATGTGCATGGTTTTACCTCTGAACTTTCTATCCTGTTCCACTGATCTATATTTCCGTTTTTGTGCCAGTACCATATTGTCTTGATTACTGTAGCTTTGTAGTATAGTCTGAAACCCAGGAACCTGATTCCTCCAGCTCCATTTTCCTTTCTCAAGATTGCTTTGGCTATTCGGAGCCTTTTGTGTTTCCATACAAATTGTAAAATTTTTTCTTCTATTTCGGTGAAAAATGTCATTGATAGTTTGATAGTGATTGCTTTTAATCTGTAGATTGCTTTGGTTACTATACTCATTTTCATAATGTTGATTCTTCCAATCCAGAAACATGGTATATCTCCCCATCTGTTTGTATCATCTTTAATTTCTTTCATCAGTATCTTATAGTTTGCTGCATACAGGTCTTTTGTCTCCTTAGGCAGGTTTATTCCTAGGTATTTTATTATTTTGTTGCAATGGTAAATGGGAGTGTTTCCTTAATTTCTCTTTCAGATTTTTCATTATTAGTGTATAGGAATGCAAAAGATTTCTGTGCATTCATTTTGTATCCTTCTACGTTACCAAATTCATTGATTAACTCTAGTTTTCTGGTAGTTTTCTGGTAGTGTCTTTCGGATTCTCTATGTATGGTATCATGTCATCTGTGAACAGTGACTGCTTTACTTCTTCTGTTCCAATTTGGATTCTTTTTATTTCTTTTTTTCTCTGATTGCTGTGGCTAAAACTACCAAAACTATGTTGAATAATAGAGGTGAGAGTCAGCATCCTTCTCTTGGTCCTGATCTTAGAGGAAATGATTTCACTTTTTCACCACTGAGAATGATGTAAGCTGTGGGTTTGTCATATATGGCCTTTATAATGTTGAGGTAAGTTTCCTCTATGCCTACATTCTGGAGGGCTTTTATTCTAAATGGGTGTTGAATTTTGTCAAAAGCTTTTTCTGCATATATTGAGATGATCATATGGTTTTTCTCCTTCAATTTGTTATGGTATATCACATTGACTGATTTGTGTATATTGAAGAAGCCTTGCATTCCTGGATAAACCCCACTGATCATGTACTGTTGCATTTTGTTTGCTAGTATTTTGTTGAGAATTTTTGCATCTATGTTCATCAGTGATATTGGCCTGTAGTTTTCTCTTTTTGTGATATCTTTGTCTGGTTTTGGTATCAAGGTGATGTATGACCTCATAGAATGCATTTGGGAGGGTTCCGCCCTCTGCTATATTTTGGAAGAGTTTGAGAATAATAGGTATTTACTCTTCTCTAAATGTTTGATAGAATTTTCCTGTGAAGCCATCTGGTCCTGGGGTTTTGTTTGTTGGAAGATTTTTAATCACAGTGTCAATTTCAGTTCTTGTGATTGGTCTGTTTATATTTTCTATTTTTTCCTGGTTCAGTCTCAGAAGATTGTGCTTTTTGAAGAATTTGTCCATTTCTTCCAGTTGTCCATTTTATTAGCATGTAGTTGCTTGTAGTAATCTCACATGATCCTTTGTATTTCTGCAGTGACAGTTGTTACTTCTCCTTTTTCACTTCTAATTCTATTGATTTGCGTCTTCTCCCTTTTTTCTTCATGATTTAGTTAATGATTTATCAATTTTGTTTATTTTCTCAAAGAACCAGATTTTAATTTTATTGATCTTTGCTATCATTTCCTTCATTTATTTTTCATTTATTTCTGATCTGATCTTTATGATTTCTTTCCTTCTGCTAACTTTGGGGCTTTTTTTCCTCCTTTCTCTAATTGCTTTAGGTGTTTGCTTAGGTTGTATATTTGAGATGTTTCTTGTTTCTTGATGTAGGATTGTATTGCTATAAACTTTCTTCTTTGAACTGCTTTTGCTGCATCCCATAGGTTTTGGGGCGTTGTGTTTTCATTGTCATTTGTTTCGAGGTATTTTTTTATTTCCTCTCTGATTTCTTCAGTGATCTCTTGGTTATTAAGTAGTGTATTGTTTAGCCTCCATGTGTTTGTATTTTTTACAGAACTTTTCCTGTAATTGATATCTAGTCTCATAGCGCTGTGGTCGGAAAAGATACTTGATATGATTTCACTTTTCTTAAATTTACCAAGGCTTGATTTGTGACCCAAGATATGATCTATCCTGGGGAATGTTCCATGAGCACTTGAGAATAATGTGTATTCTGTTGTTCTTGGATGGAATGTCCTATAAATATCAATTAAGTCCATCTTGTTTAATGTATCATTTAAAGCTTGTGTTTCCTTATTTATTTTCATTTTGGATGATCTGTCCATTGGTGAAAGTGGGGTGTTAAAGTCCCCTACTATGACTGTGTTACTGTCGATTTCCCCTTTTATGGCTGTTCGCATTTGCCTTCTGTATTGAGGTGCTCCTATTTTGGGTGCATAAATATTTACAATTGTTATATTTTCTTCTTGTATTACTCCCTAGATCATTCGGTAGTGTCCCTCTTTGTCTCTTTTAAGAGTCTTTATTTTAAATTCTATTTTGTCTGATATGAGAATTGCTACTCCAGCTGTCTTTTGATTTTCATTTGCATGGAATATCTTTTTCCATCCCCTTACTTTCAGTCTGTATGTGTCCCTAGGTCTGAATTAGGTCTCTTGTAGACAGCATATATACGGGTCTTGTGTTCATATCCATTCAGCCAGTCTATGTCTTTTGGTTGGAGCATTTAATCCATTTGCATTTAAGGTAGTTATTGATATGTTTGTTCCTCTTACCATTTTCTCAATTGTCTTGGGTTTGTTATTGTAGGTCCTTTCCTTCTCTTGTGTTTCCTGCCTAGGGACTTTCCTTTAGCATTTGTTGTAAAGCTGGTTTGGTAGTGCTGCATTCTCTTAGCTCTTGTTTGTCTGTAAAGATTTTAATTTCTCTGTCCAACCCGAATGAGATCCTTGCTGGATAGAGTAATCTTGGTTGTAGGCTTTTCCCTTTCATCACTTTAAATATGTCCTGCCACTCCCTTCTGGTTTGCAGACTTTCTGCTGAAAGATCAGCTGTTAACCGTATGGGGATTCCCTTGCATGTTATATGTTATTTTTCCCTTGCTGCTTTAATTTTTTTCTTTGTATTTAATTTTTGATAGTTTGATTAATATGTGTCTTGGTGTGTTTCTCCTTGGATTTATCCTGTATGGGACTCTGCCCTTCCTGGATTTGATTATGTCCTTTGGCATATTAGGGAAGTTTTCAACTCTAGTCTCTTCAAATATTTTCTCAGTCCCTTTCTTTTTCTTGCACCTCTATAATTTAAATGTTGATGTGTTTAATGTTGTCCCAGAGGTCTCTAAGACTGTTCTCAATGGTTTTCACTCTTTTTTCTTTATTCTGCTCTGTGGTAGTTATTTCGACTATTTTATCTTCCAAGTCACTTACTTGTTCTTCTGCCTCAGTTATTCTGTTTTTTATTCCTTCTAGAGAATTTTTAATTTCATTTATTCTGTTGTTCATCATTGCTTCTTTGCTGCTTAGTTCTTCTAAGTCTTTGTTAAACATTTCTTTTATTTTCTCCATTCTATTGCCAAGATTTTGCATCAGCTTTACGATCATTACTCTGAATTCTTTTTCAAGTAGACTGCCTATTTCCTCTTCATTTGTTTGGTCTGGTTGGTTTTTACCTTGCTCCTTCATCTGCTGTGTGTTTCTCTGTCTTCTCATTTTGCTTGACTTACTGTGTTTGGAGTCTCTGTTTCACAGGCTGGAGGTTCGTAGTTCCTGTTGTTTTTGGTGTGTGCCACCAGTGGCTAAGTTTGGTTCAGTGGGTTGTGTAGGCTTCCTAGTTAAGGGGACTAGTGCCTGTGATCTGGTGGTTGAGTCTGGATCTTGTCTTTGTGCTGGGCAGGACGACATCCGGTGGTATGTTTTTGGGTGTCTGTGACCTTATTATGATTTTAAGCAGCCTCTCTGCTAATGGGTGGAGTTGTGTTCCTTTCTTGCTAGCTGTTTGGCATAGGGTGTCCGGCACTTTAGCTTGCTGGTCATCGAGTGGAGCTGGGTCTTAAAGTTGAGATGGAGATCTCTGGGAGAGCTTTTGCCATTTGATATTACATGGGGCCTGGAGGTCTCTGGTGGATCAATGTCCTGAACTCAGCCCTGCCACCTCAGAGGCACAGGCCTGACACCCGGCTGGAGCACCAAGACCCTGTCAGCCACATGGCTCAGAAGTAAAGGGAGAAAATAAGAAAGAAAGATAAAAATAAAGTAAAATAAAATAATTAATATACATTTTTTAATTATTAAAAATAAAATATTTTTTAAAATAATAAAAGAAGAGAGCAACCAAACTAAAAAACAAATCCACCAATGATAACAAGCACTAAAAACTATACTAAAGAAAAAAAAAAAAAACGGGCAGACAGAACTGTAGGACAAATAGTCGAAGAAAATCTATACAGACAAAATCACACAAAGATGCATACACATACACACTCACAAAAAGAGAAAAAGGAAAAATATATCTATATGTATAAAAATAAATTTAAAAAGGAAGAGAGCAACCAAATCAATAAATAAATCTACCAATGATAATAAATTCTAAATACTAAACTAAGATAAACATAAAATCAGAAACAAATTAGATGCAGAAAGCAAACCCCAAGTCTACAGTTGCTCTCAATGTCCACCGCCTCAATTTTTGGATGATTCATTGTTTATTCATATGTGTTTATTCCACAAATGAAGGGTACATCAAGTTTATTGTGGAGATTTAATCCACTGCTCCTGAGGCTGCTGGACAAGATTTCCCTTTTCTTCTTTGTTTGCACAGCTCCTGGGGTTCAACTTTGGATTTCACCCCGCCTCTGCATGTGGGTTGCCTGAGGGCATCTGTTCTTCACCCCGACAGGAGGGGTTTAAAGGAGCAGCTGATTAGGGGGTTCTGGCTCACTCAGGCCGGGGGGAGGGATGGATATGGAATGCGGGGTAAGCCTGTGGCGGCAGAGGCCGGCATGATGTTACAGCAGGCTGAGGCGCACCGTGCTTTCTTCTGGGGAAGTTGTCCCTGGATCACAGGGCCCTGACAGTGGAGGGCTGCACAGGCTCCTGGGAGGGGAGGTGTGTAGAGTGACCTGTGCTTGCACACGGGCTTCTTGCTGGAGGCAGCAGCAGCCTTAGCGTTTCATGCCTGCCTCTGGGGTCTGTGCTCATAGTCGCAGCTCACGCCCATCTCTGGAGCTCGTTTCAGTGGTGCTCTGAATCCCATCTCCTTGCGCAACCTGAAATAATGGTCTCTTGCCTCTTAGGCAGTTCCAGACTTTTTCCTGGACTCCCACCCATCTAGCTGTGGTGCACTAAACACCTTCAAACTGTGTGCACGCAGCCAACCCCAGACCTCTCCCTGTGACCCGACCAAAGCCTGAGCCTCAGCTCCCAGCCCCCTCCCGTCCTGGCAGGTGAGCAGACAAGCCTCTCAGGCTGGTGAGTGCTGGTCAGCTCCAATCCTCTGTGCGGAATCTCTTCACTTTTCCATCTGCACCCCTGTTGCTGTGCTCTCCTCTGTGACTCCAAAGCTTCCCCCCTCCACCACCCGCAGTCTCCACCCGGGAAGGGGCTTCCTAGTGTGTGGAAACCTTTCCACCTTCATGACTCCCTCCCACTTGTGCAGGTCCCATCCCTATTCTTTTGTCTCTGTTTATTCTTTTTACTTTTGCCCTACCCAGGTACATGGGGAGTTTCTTGCCTTTTGGGAGGTCTGAGGTCTTCTGCCAGCATTCAGTAGGTGTTCTATAGGAGTTGTTCCACATGTAGATGTATTTCTGATGTATCTGTGGGGAGGAAGGGGATCTCCACGTCTTACTCCTCCGCTATCTTGAAGGTCTCCTCCTATCTTGAAGGTCTCCTCCTGCACAGACACTTGCCAGCTGCTCTGCCTGAGGGCTGACCTCAAGTATTGACATTAGAATGGTAAAAACATCATGTAATCATTAACTAAGAAGCAATTAAAAATAGAATGAAACTTCCCCTTTGGGAAAGAGTCTGTGGAAGAGATAAGATAAAGCTGTACCATAAATGATGAGAGAAATATTTTGAATTATATGAAAAAGGATTAACTTGAAACTGTGCTCAAAAAAGCTTCTGAATTCAGTGCTTCTCTGTTGTTTCTTTTGTTGTTTTTGCTTTATATCATAAATAAGGAAGTGGTAAATCCAGATGGACACACATATTACTCTGGGTCAATCCAACCCCCAAGGGAAAATGAAAAGAACATGGAGTCCATAGAAATACGTGTGAATTCTTTAAATTCTTGTAATTCAAAAATATTAGAAAAGTAATTTAAGAGTATTTTTTAAATCCCCTTCAATTTAAAGATGAGAAAGCTAAAGCCCAGACAGTGGTGGTTTGTCTGAAATAAAGTGAGAGTTGGTACAGCACTGAGGTTTTCCATCTTTCAAAGCAATTTCACTTCTGCTATACCACTGACTTCCATTGCCCCCAAACTCAGTTCATCTGCATTTGACAAAGAGGAAATTCTGTCAGAATCATTCATGTTTTAATCTGAGGATAAGAGCATCATCTTCTCCAGCATCCACTTATGTATTTGGTGCTCAGAAGATATTTTGTGGATAAAAATAGCTTTTCTGCCTAATTCACAGGCATATCACTTAATAGTGTTTTTCCCTTGGAGATGCAAACTGAACACTTGCTCCATCAAAATTGTGGTTGATTCCCTTCCAGTCTGGAATGTTCCTTGTCTAATTAAATATTTAATACCCATTATCTGCTGCTTTTAGTGAAAATGACTGGGATTCAAGCTGCAATCTAGCCTCCCATCTGCTACCTATGACAAGGAGACATGGGCTGATGAAGGTCTAATACAGTTTTGCTAAAGGCTAAACTCAACATATCTGGTAAAGCCTCACAAAGGCCCTGGCCTCAAATTTCACTCAATTTCAATAGCCAGCCATGAAATCAAGGCAAGGGTTGATATAATACACAAGCATCAACCTCTGAGGGGAAAAAATCAGAATTATGAGCAACACTTGATGGAAAAAAAAATTTCAAAGCTACTAACTTTAAAAATTTCAATATGATTTGGATTTAAAAAAAGATGAATCTTTTGAAGTTTCTTAAAGAGCTTCTTCAATTTGGCTTTAACAGCATACAACAGAACCATAGAAGTTGTTTGTGGTATGGAAAAACATAAGGTATCCTCTTTAATTGACCTTTAAACCAAACTGTTAAAAATAATTAAATGAGGGGCTTCCCTGGTGGGGCAGTGGTTGAGAGTCTGCCTGCTGATGCAGGGGACATGGGTTCATGCCCCGGTCCGGGAAGATCCCACATGCCGCGGAGTGGCTGGGCCCGTGAGCCATGGCCTCTGAGCCTGCACGTCCCGAGCCTGTGCTCCGCAACGGGAGAGGCCACAACAGTGAGAGGCCCGCGTACCACAAAAAAAAAAAATAATAATAATTAAATGAAACACAAAATGAGACTTAAAACAGTGGGCTATCAGGCAGATGGAAGACAGGTAATTTTCTTCTTGTGTGAGTAACCATGCAGGTCTGACTAGTAAGGTTGGGAGGATGCAGCATTTATTATTGGAAGAAAAGTGTAAATGACATTTACAACTGTTGGCTGTGGAATTCCTTGGAGTGACGTAACAGCAGAATAAACAACAAAATATCAGAATTAACATTTTTTGTAGGAAAAGTGGCATTATTTGTGATATATACATATACATCTACTTGATGCTATACACTCAAAGAATATTCCTAATATAAAATGGTTATTTGCTGAACATTACAATAGTTCCATTTTTGCAAAATGATTTCTCAAAGGCACTAATATCTAAGTCAGCATTTCCTAAAATGTGTTCCACAGTTCTACATTTTTTGCATGATGCTATGAGGTGTCCCACAAAAAATTAAAGTACAATGTTTCTCTGATCAAATACCCTTTGGTTATTAGACAAGCGTGTTGAGCAAAATTAAGGTTGTTAACTACCGGATCCTAGAACATGTTAATGTGTACTATCTGTTTCCAAAAGAGGAAAATAACATGCAGAATCTTCCGACTATGTGGTCTGTTTTCTGTGGGCTGCAGCTGGGGTACAGTAGTCACTTTGTAAAATTTGATTAAATATAAGTGCACCATTTTTTCCCAAAGAGGTGAATCTGGCTTTTGTCATTGGTTTATAAAATGCCTGTCTTAGTGAGTATCCTTAAAATCTACACTGAAAAGAAAAAAAAAGAATCCCTTAGCTCTTTCTGTATATCCATCACTGGACACATGAAAACAGCAAAAAAAAATGTCACCTTGCCTTTTCCTCAAGCAGTGTTAATGAAAGGAAGACAGGAAGATACTTGGATAGAGGGTACACCAAATATATTTTTAACTTACAATAACTGTGATGTTGGCAGGATAATAGCTCATTTGTCATATGGAGAAAGAGGACCAGGAATCTAGGATCTGTGCATTGGCTGGATGGATCAGGCACTTGGATTTCAGAGGAGTCCCATTGCAAATAATACTTTATTAGGAGAAGTATATATATATA
>NW_020172982.1:2443344-2459649 GCF_003031525.2 Neophocaena asiaeorientalis asiaeorientalis | reverse complement strand
ATAATTCTATCTACATTTCTTTTCTGTTTTCCTGATGCCACTACATTTGCCAGAGTCCTCAATATACAGCCATTAGAATTTGTTACAGAAAGAACGTTAGTGAATGGCTCAAAGAAAATTAAGCAACTTGAGAAGGAATTTCCCAAACAGTTGCCTCCCCCTTCACCAGGTCATGGCATTCTCCCATAGTGTAAATGAGACATCCCTGCCCACTACTGAATCTTTTAATGTCCATGGCAAATAGATGTCAAGGCTGCTACCACAGACATGCAAGTGGTCGGGAGAAGAAAGGCCTGAGGCTTAGGTCTCTGAGTCCTTCTCACTTCCAGGGGCCATTGTCAGGCTCTATGGAGCTGCAGTGGGACCCTTCACAGCACACTGATCAATGGGCTGGAAGAAAGTCACGGAGGGGAACTTAGAGACCTAAATTTAATGGAAACCACGGTGAATCTGGAAGGCCAATAGATAACAGATGTGAGCCAATGTCCACCGAAGGTCCAGAAGATCCAGGAGTAACATTCCCACCACGGGTATGCAAGTCCTCATACTGTTAGATGCTCATTAGTAAGAAAAGCAGGCAGAGGGAGCAGCTGGCTGGACAACAGAGCAATTTTATCACAGAAAGACTATACCATCCATTACAGGATTGAACTAAAATATACACTGAAGAGGACTAAAATTTATTTTCCCCAACGAATTACCAAGTAGAGACTTAAAAATGAGAGTGAAAGATGAGATTTATTATAGACTAGAGAAAGACATTCTATTTTTCCTTCACTTCTGAGATGTAGTAGAAGTTGAATGTACAATCCTATGTTTATCCTTCAGGGTATACAGCATATGTCACCATTAAGAATGTGATACTTATTACCTTATGTGGGGTGGGGAAAAATAACACTGTCATCTCACATTAGAGATCAGAATCCATTTTTACCTCCAAGAATAAATTCATCATCTACGGAAAATGTATACTGGTCCAGTCAAAGCTCATCTCCTGTTTTATCACCATGTACTAAGGAAACTTGTTGCATTGAAGCAACCAATGAAGGGAAATTCAGTTCTGTTCCCTCTTGTATGAAATGACTACAAAATAGCCCCAGATCATTCTACCATGTCATGGACCTGACAGAATCCAGATGTGTGTGAAATATCCCTCAACTCTCTGACATTTAAATAAATATGGCAAATAAAGAAAGGAACACAGTCTAGTTCAGGTGCCCAAGCATCTAGTTCTGTTAGAAATCTGCCCTGTGATGTTTGGCAATCTGGACTATCTTTTGATGTTTCTCCTCATGAAATGAAGCTAATAATTTTTTTTAATCTGTCCAGTGTTACAAGGATTACTAAGATGAAGAAGAAATAGATCCAAAAGAGATTCCTTGTGGCTATTTTCAACCAAAAATTTGTAACCTTGCCTTCAACAGGCCTCAGCAACCTGGCACAGTCCCTGCTAGACAATGAATCAACACACAGTCTGGAACACTTACTAAAGAAAGTAAATGATCTATTCTGTTTGGATACTCGCCCTGAATGGGAAGGGTGAGGGTCAATCATCATGGAAAGGAACTTTTCTTGGCGAAGACACATGGAAATTCTAAAATGATGTGAGTTCCTGTAATAACCACACACAATTTTGATAATCCAGTGAACATCAGAGAGCATTTCCTTCATCTAGAAAAACCACCAGAGAATAAGGAGAGGTCTTCATCTCACACCCTACAAAACTGGAGCTGCCAAATTCTACAATGAAAACATGACACATGGTAGAATCACACTGAAGTAAACCTTACGCTTGTACCATGAGTAAGAGGTTGTGGAAGAAACTGCTAACTAGATCTGATTACCTAAGGCTTATGGATGCCCAACTAGTACCTACATTCCTAGCCACGCTTTCAACTAGTGGCAGCCACGGGACAATTTGTGACCAAGCGGGTATGAAAGGAAATGATTTGTGCAACTTTCAAGTTTCGTCTTAAAGTGAATAAGCAATCCCTCATTCCCCTTTTCCTTCTTCCCACAGGCAGGATTTCAGGTAATATGGTAAATTAAATTGCTCTAGCTAAACAAAGGCAACACCCTATGGATGGTGACAGAATACAATACAAGAACCTTTGGTCCCTGTCATCATGAAATGACAAAAATAGACCTAAACTATTTATACCAGATTGTTGCATGAAAGAAAAAACTTCTATTTTGCTTACATCAACATTATTTTGGATATTTATGACAGTGTTCAAAGTGACCCCTGGCTGATGGAGGGGTGCTACTTCCCTGGGTGCCCAAGGTAATTCATTCAACAAAATTTTCTAATTCTGTGTTAGGTTTGAGGTTCTAGAGATAAAAATTGTATTGCTATAGGACGAGAGGGAATACTTACCATTCCAGAGCACTGTCCACATGTTTGTGCTCAGATACAAAGAGAACAAAGTGTAAAGTCATCAATTTCACACGTAGGGCTCAGCAATGGAATTTCGAACAAGTGATATTCATTGGTCTGGTAACTCTTTAAGTTAATCACTTTTCCTGATAATACTTGAAGGGGCTCTTTTAACATAGTAACAAAACAAAACACAAAAGTATTACCTCTGAAGGTGCACACACAGAACAGACACACACACACACACACACTATATATATATATTTTTTTACACATATATATGTGTATATATACACATTATACATACATGTGTATATATGTGTATGTAGATATATAACTTATATGTATGTGTACACACTATATTTATATACACATTATGCATATTTGTGTATACACACCTCACATATGTGTGCAATACACACACATAAATATAGGCAGCATCTACAAATACACTGGGGTTAATATCTTACTCCCTCTTTTAACTCCAAAATACCTCTTAACACTTCCCATTATGGTAGCTCACATCATAGTTATTTGCATACATCTTACTGCTGCTCAAAGACTGTAAATTCTTGACAGAAAAAATTATGACTCATATATATACTTTTGTGTCTGAATAGCAGCTTATACAGTGCTTGGAGCATAAAAGGATTTATTGTACATTTGTGAATAAGTGACTGACCAACTGAATGAGTGAGTGAGTAAGTGACTATTTGGAGAGTTGTGCTAAGGGAAGAGAGAAGGGAGTTGAATACAGATTTCCTTCCTGAGTGGGTATTTATGGAATAAACTGACTTATAACTAGAAAACGGAAACCACTAGACATAAAAGGTGACAGCCACTTAATCACAAAATACTTATAAATCCACATTAAGCCTTTCCAAGTCAGTAGGTTAAGTTCTTCAAACATAAAAATTTTTGTGTGTTTGTTTATTAATGGAAAGTACCTCCATTACAGAGAAAGAGTTCCTTGACCTGTACAAGTTAACCAAATGTGTCAAAGGCCAAAGTTATGTTTCTTTTCAACTCATAAATGCAAGTAAGCAGCTGCATTGGAGTCCACTCATTCTGCTGGAATTTTTTAATGTTCTGAGGGCCAATCTACCAAATTCACTCTGTAAAAATAATTGGCCCTGAGATCTTCGTAGAATGCCAAAGGAAATCATAGGTAATTCATGATCAAACCAAGTTCATCTTAGCGCTTAAAACTAGGTCTTCAATAACTTCTGCAAATATAAGTACCTGAGAACCATTTGGGACAAGCATACAAGGGACCATGCAAACACCAGTAGCCCGGGCAAGGACAACCTCAGGCAACCCCAAAGTCAATGACCTTAAAAATATTTACCTTCTACATCAATGATCAAAGGATAGTGGCTCTTGTCTCTGAGATATCCTTTATATTGCAAACGAAATATTTCTAAAAATAAAAAATGGTATGCCTATCACTCTCCTCTACAGGTAACATTCATATGAGATATTGTGCTTTGAACTTTATTCTAATTGATATATAGTGCAGTGTGCACATGCTTTTATGAAATAAGGAACTTGTATTTGATGATCTCTGTAAATTCCTTTCCAACTCTAAAATGATTTCTCCACAATCTTTCATAAATCCTAATAAAAATGCCATCCCAAGGAAAGTCAATACAACCTTACTTAAATTTTTGCCCTCTTCTTTTACATCTGCCTTTTCACAAAGTAAGTTATTGGTGGGGAGGGGCGTTTAGAAAGAAAATTTCAAAAAGTCACCGGTTACAAGGACATGTGATAGCAGGACTAACTTGTAAGGGAAAGAACTGTGATTTCATACAGCATTAATTGAGAATATTTCAGTTAATGGGGGCAATTTTATACAAACAAAGGCCTTAACCTTTTCAAATCCCATACAATTATAATCTAAGCATTTACCAGATTCAAACTTCAGTTTAACTAGTCTTCAATCTGCTGATATTTTTATATGCAGTTGCCCAGGATCCAAAATAATGGATATGTTGAACTCCACCACTCTGCCTGTTACGTCTGACCATGTACCATCCAGAGAAAATTCCTTTAAATAGTCCAGGATAGCTAGAGTCTGTCATACAGAGTGAAGTAAGTCAGAAAGAGAAAGACAAATACCGTATGCTAACACATATATATGGAATTTAAGAAAAAAAAAATGTCATGAAGAACCTAGGGGTAAGACAAGAATAAAGACACAGACCTACTAGAGAATGGACTTGAGGATATGGGGAGGGGGAAGGGCAAGCTGGGACAAAGCGAGAGAGTGGCATGGACATATATACACTACCAAACGTAAAATAGATAGCTAGTGGGAAGCAGCCGCATAGCACAGGGAGATCAGCTCGGTGCTTTGTGACCGCCTGGAGGGGTTGGATAGGGATGGTGGGAGGGAGGGAGACACAAGAGGGGAGAGATATGGAACATATGTATATGTATAACTGATTCACTTTGTTATAAAGCAGAAACTAACACACCATTGTAAAGCAATTTTACTCCAATAAAGATGTAAAAAAAAAAATTCACATTCACTCATGGAAAGAAAAAAAAAAAAAGTCCAGGATAGACAAGGTTCCAGTCATGTCTATTACTTTCCATGGTTTCTAAGCAATTGAAATTTTCCACCTATTCTGCCTAGGATCATTTAGGGCAGGAAACTTATTGCTAAAAGAGATTGGTGTGAGAAGCCATGTTCTACAGGATATTAAGCTCCCAGGCTGAATTTGGCATATCTGTAGTTTTCTGTGTGTCTGCTAAATCCTCAACCATTATTTTTCTAGAAGCAAAAGCGTCAAGTTTCTCTGTTAATCACTCTCTAAATGCATATCTATTCCCACACAGTGCATTTTTAAATGGAAATGAGCCTAATTATTCACCTGTTAGTGGGTGGGGATTGAGGAAAAGAGAAAATGAAGAGAATAATATTTCCCTTTCAACAGTTTGGTGCAGAATCTCTATGGTACAGTCCTGTGAATACCAATTTGGCCTTGTACGTCTGTGTGATGGGATAATAATTTTAGGTAATAACCAGAGTTTCTTTTCACCCACAATTCCTTGCTCCCATACCTATACCCCTATTCCCCACCCATGACCCATCTGACTGCACCTTGCAATCAGAAGTGTTTCTCCAACAAGGGAGGACTGTTTCAGCAGAAAAGCAAAGCAGGAGATTCCACATGGCCTCTGCTATGCTGAGATGGTATTTAGGTCTTCAGGAAATTAGACACGTTCAGAAAAAATGCTACATTTTCTTGTACACATGAAACTGGATGTGTGTGAAATGTGTACATATTTTCACCAGTAATGATGGAATTGTTGGTTTGTTTCCCCAATAACAATAATGAACTTTATTTCAAATGTCAGAACTACATATGCCATAGTAGGAATCAGGCAAACTGTAGTGGGCTTACTCTTTAGTTTCTTGAGACACACTGACCAGCTTTCCCAAATCCTGACCCTTTTCCAGCATTTTTAATAAGTGGATGCCGCAATGTGAGGCAACAGAGTGGAGAATCAGTGCTACTAAGGGAGTGTCATTCACGCCTCCATCCTTTCACCAAGACATCAACAACATTTCCCCAAGCTTGAAAGAGAAATTGCACTATATATTAAAAAGATGGAACTTGCTAAAGAGTTACTGAGATCCTACACTGCAGATGGTGCTCACCTAAAAAATAAGGAGCTTGGAATTTTATTTAGACAATTGAACGAATGACTTTATGCAGCCTGTTTCTCTAGGTCTTGTTTTCTTTCTCTAATATTTGGCTGAGTCATAGGAGTCTGTGAAGTAAAATGAAGTAATTTGATAACTCTCCTAAAACATTCAAGCACACTGAATTATCTGAATCAGAAATTCAAGAACATTTTAAAGAAATCTCAAAACGACAAGGCATGGTCTCATGTTTACCAACTTGAACTTTATTTTTTTTTAGTATTGCAGCTTCTTTTGTTTTTAAATTTCAAATATCTAGGCATTAAAATGAAGGCAATAAACCTGCTGAAGAAGGTAACAAAGCGTTGACTTTTGAGAAGACTGCTCTCTATTGTGGAAAGGGCCCTAGCATCCTAGTGTTTGATTAGTCCTCAAATCCTGATTTGAAATGCTTAACGACTCCTCCTTCTGAAACTTCCTCTGCCAAAATGCTGCGTTCTGAACCATGCAGATGAGTAGTAGTCAGAGTCTGGTGTCCAGAAAAGATTCAGGTGAAATTAACAGCCTAAAATTGGAATCATATCTTACCCTTCTAGAATGCCGGTAATGTTCTGTTTCCTGAGCTAGAAGGCAGACACATGACTGTGCCCTCTTTGTCATAGTACCCAAGGTTTTAATTTATGATGTGTGCACTTCTTTGTGGGTATTACTTCAGCTAAACTTAAAAAAAAAAAAAAAAACACTTTGCAGTTAGGAAAATCAAAAGACTCTCCACAAAAAGAAGCACTAACCCCGTGCTAGTGTTTGGACTTTGAAAACTGATTAGGGTGCAGCTAAATAAAATTATAGAGACCAACCTGATATTAAACATCACAGTCTAAAAACCACTTCCATGTCCATAGTATTAGTTCTGTGAGAGATTTAGTGCTTCCATTTTAAAGAAGAAACTAAATTTTAAAAGAGATAAATGACTTTGTACAGGGTGGTTAATTGAATAAGCTTCAGAACTCTATATTCCCAGCATTTTTTTCTATCTCTGAGTATCGTCCTCATTCCACAATTTCACAGCTAACTATGCTACATGAACCCTTATTAGAACTAATCCTGTCATTAGGTCAAAAGACAAAATCTGTATGATTGTTAGGTGTCAAAAAGGGTATTTGGTAAAGCCCAACATCTATTCTATACTTTAAAAAATGTATTGCTAACCCTTTTCAACATGATAAATAATACTAATCTCAAACTAGCATTTGACATTTTAATAGAAGTGTGATCGTAAAAGTGAAAACAACCTGACAATGTCTGCTATCATCACTATTCGACTTTGTCCTTTAGTGTAAGCTACTGCAATAAAGGATAAAAGGTATTAAAAAGAGACACAGTTGGACATTCTTAACTACTTGGAAATCCTGAAGCGTCTAGAATAACACTTCTAAAACTAATAACTAATAAGGTAGCTTAATAAAGTGAAAAAAATATATATATATAAATACTACTCAAGTCCTATGCAAGTTATAAAACTTCATTGAGAAATGAAAAAGATGACTTGAATAAATGCAGAAATATACCAAGTTCCTGGTAAATAACTTGCTGTAGAAGTGTTCTCTGCAACACTATTTATCATAATAATAAAAATGGAAAGCAACTAAATATTTGACAATAGGGAATAGGTAAATAAAGTATGATACAGTCATACAACAATATGGACAGCCACAAAAATGCATAAAAGAAAAGTATTTCATGGCTTGGAGAAATGTCCAAGGTGGACAGTAAACTTTTTAAATCACTAAACAGTTTTTTGTGAAAGAAAAGGAGTATGTTTTGTGTATACAAACATATAAACACGTACTCAAAATAAAACTGGGAGGCTATACCTCTAGATATGTTATGGATTATAGGTGATTTAAATTTAGTACTTTTTCTTTATCTGCATTTTTGTGTTTAACTGTATTTCCCTAATTTTATACAACATGTATTATATTTGTAATAAAAATTAAAACATAATTATCTTAGGAAAAATATAAATTCTCCTATTGTGGCTGGGATAGATTTCATGCAGTTGTATTTCCAAAAAGAAACAAGTAAAATGAAAAACAAAACCTCAGTAACATAAATTGGACTCTGTCTGTTGGAATTCTATTATATTTATATAGTCAAAAGTCACCATTGTTGTAGTCCAAAGTCACCATTATAGTAAAGATTTAACCTCAAACTTCAAAGCACAGTAAGAAGCTATATAGTTTTACCGCACATCTGTACAGTGTTTTAGTCTTTCAAAGATAATTTAATATTTGCTGAATTATTCTATTGTCACTCCAACCCTTTGAGATAAGAAATTATCCCCATTTACAGATTAAGACTGTAAAACACAGAAAGTTCTGGATAGTTAAACACATGGGTAGTTGATATTATTATTGCCTGCACCAGTGTACCAGTGGAACTAAATCCAGAACTTTAAGCACTAACTCCAGATGACTTTCAAACTAGATTTCACTTCAATTCAAATAATTATTAAGTTTCTCCAAGGTGCTAGGTCCTCTGTTTTGGAAATTGTGTATGGAAGTGATTAAAACATCATGCAAATTTAAAACAAATTCTGAGAGTATTTTAAATTCTTGAAAGACAAGAGCTAGGGTTAAATTGAGCTCTTATTTCAATAATGCACAAAAGTTGGAGTGCTGGTGTCAAATCATCCAAATATAGATTCAGTTCCTTAAAATGATTCACCAAAAGTATCCAGTCTCTGAAACAGAGCATCAAACGCAATCTAAAAATTATAATGTCTGGGTCCTAGAAAATTCATGGCAAAGGATTTTCTCTCCTTTAATAAACCCATCATCCTGACTTAGAGAGTTAACCTTCCTTTTAAAAAATTCATCTCATAAGTGATACATTTCATGCATACTTACGTAGTGACATACTTAAAACACAATCAATGTGCTTTCAAGAAACATACCCCAGCATGAGACATGATTCACTTTTTTTCTTTGTATGTAACATTTACTTTGGATTATAATAAGGAAGTGAGCAAAATATGATTTACAAAATCTGTCTCATGATACATTTAACAACCTTGCAAAAGCCTTACATGCATTATGCCTCACAATAAACATTGACATTTATAATCTAAAATTCTCATTTGTGCTAATGGCAGGCTCATTCTTTCACTTACGTAACGAAATTTTAATATAGCATGTGTATAAGAAGGGAAGGGGAGTATAAAATATATTAAGTAATTCACTTGGTTATTACACTACCAGAAAGATGACATCATTTTTCGTCTCACATTTCTCAAGCAATAGATTTTGCAGTGCAATCATCAACTGGTGGGAGTGTTTTAGGACTACCTAACACATCAAATTTGCTCAGAAAAGACAGAGTTCTGTGAGCAATTCCAATATTCCATTTCCTCAATATTCAAAATATTCCAGTGGAACATCCAAAGTAAACACTTGTTTTTCCCCTATCTAGATAAAGAATGCCTTCTACCTGTGGCTCTTCTAATGTTCTCAAGGACAACCCCCACTGCTACTTACCTGGTGAGAAATGGAAAACCTGTCACCCAAACAGCAGCTCCCTTCATTTTTTTTCTTTCTTCTATACATCCAACCAAGAAACTGATAGCATATTATTTTCTAAGACAATTTTTCCAAATGAACCACAGCACTATGAGGCATGAACACATATGAAGAAAGTTAAATAAGAGGGAGTATTTGAGGTAAAATTGAGCAGTTGACAGAAAGTGAATTTTCTGTCAAGAGTATGTATTACCTTAGTTCCAAAGAGCTCACAAATATGCAGAGGGGTAAGGCTGACTGTCACCAATTTGTGCATATGCTATTCATTTAAGCGTTTGATTGCCGGCATGTTTCTCTGTGGATGTTCAAGTTCCGCCTGAGCTTATTGTTTTACATTGAAATAAATATGCACTTTAGGTACAATGGAGCCTCACTGAAATATTGCCTCTGGGCACACGGTTTGAGGTTGCCTTACATCAAGATATCTGAGGTCTTCTAAAACATTCTGCCAACGACAGATTTTAAGACAGACTCTGCCTACTAGCGAATTTTAGACCACAAATTAAAAAAAAAGACCCTCCAAATTGTGATAAGTTAGATTATGTTCACCAAATACTTCCTCCCTTTTCCCCATACTGTGGGCAGAGTATACTTTTCCATCCCCGTTATGTTGGGCTTGAATATTTGACTTGTTATGATTAATGGTACCACACCATGACACAGTATTTTAAGCCATGATAAAAACAAAGGTTTGAGACTTCTGACATTTCCCTGTGCTATGGTCTGAATGTTTGTATCCCCCTAAAATTTGTATGTTAAACTCCTAACCCCCAAAATTGATGGTATTAGGAGATAGGGCCTTTGGGAAGTGCCTGAGTCATGAAGGTAGAACTCTCATGAATGAGATTGCCTTATAAAAGAGGTCACAGAGAAATCCCTAGCCCCTTTGGTCATAAGAGCACACAATGAGAAGTCTGCAACCTTGAAGAGAGCCCTCACCTGGCCATGCTGGTATCCTGATCTCTGACTTCCAGGCTCCAGAACTTTAAGCAATAAGTTTTTACTGTTTATAAGTCACCCAGTCTGTGGTATTTTGTTCTAGCAACAGGAACAGAATAAAATACCATGAAAAGAACATTCTTGGATACTTCACTGGTCCAGAGATGGTAAGAGACACATCAACCTGACTTAGAATCAGCCTGTGATTTGGAGTCAAGCCCAGCTGAACTCAGTCTAGATCAGCTGACCTAAGCCAATGTATGCATGTATAAGTAAAAGTAAATGCTTTGTTTTAAGCCACTGCTTTTGGGGTGTTTTTTTGTCCAACATTATTGTGGCCATAGCTGACTGATATGCATCTGGCAACAAACACATTGTTAAAGTAATTCTAACATATAGATAGGTCCATATACTGATTCTAAAGCAGTTGTAATATAGCAAAACTTTATTAATAACCACATCACCTGCATATAACTATAAATGTGATATATGTCAATCAATTACCAAGATAATACTCTGTTACTTAAAGGAGAAATGACTGAACGTTTTGAGTTAGCTAGGTATGCCTGGCTAGCAGTCCTCTTTCTAAATATATGAATTAAATACCTTCTCAGCCCAATTCAAAATGAGAAAAAAAAAAACCCTGATGGAAAATAAGGCAGGAAGTTTAATTGTGAATGACTATTCTGATGTGTTCTTATCCTGCTGCCTAGATAGCTAGTGGGGAGGATATTTTCTGTATTGAATTAACAGAAAAATAATAGTGATAAATAAATACAAATTAAAGGTGTTAAAAATAATTTGTTCATCAGTTTAGATGACATATTAAGAATCAGATTATAAGTATAAATCTAGCATGATATGAACATATCCAAATGAAAAGTCTCAAGTCTTAATACACAGGAAAAAATTATGTTCCTTTACATTGATAAAGTTAAATGTACAGTATAAAGGAAAAAAGTTAAATAATTTTTGAAAATTTTCTTTTAATTACTACTATAGCACCTTGATTATAATGACAAGGATAATTTCATATAAACTATAAAAATACTAATTATTTATTTTACAGTATCTTCTAAAATGTTGTTTAGTTTTAAAATTCATGAAAGAAGTGATGTCAACATCATGGTAGAATGAGATGCTCCCATTGTCTCTTCCCTTCAACATACAACCAGTAAAACACCCATAACTCAAGAAAAGTACCTCTGCCCAACACACCAGGACACTGAAGAATTCCATACATCTATACATCTAATGGTGTACAGAACACATAGAGAAGGCAGAGCCAGAGGAGGAGCAGAGGTGGCACCTGTGACACCAAACCCCTGGCAGTGGTGGCAGAGCCTGCAGCCCCAGAGAACCCAGTAGCAGCAGGAGAGGCAGTGCACACAACTCTGGCATCCCAGCTACAGCAGCACCATTGCCACAGGGAACCTGGTAGCAGGGTAACCAAGGCCTGCTACCCTGTCCCTCTAGCCATGGAGGTACCAGCATGACTCTGCTAACCCAACACCTGTAACAGCAGCACCCATTAATCCAACAAACCTGGACAATGTAGAGACACCCCTGACTCTGGCCTCTCCCCCACTCACCCTGTGGTGGTGAAGCAATGGAAGCACCTGCCATTCCAGTGTCCCAGGGAGGAACAGCAGCAGCAAATCACCAGCCACCTGGAGGCACAAGCAGCCTCAATATAGGCATTGAGCAAAACCTCTACCAGAAGCAGTGGGGTGGAACATACTAATTCTCAAATACAACTAGAGGCAGTTCAGGTAAGAGAAACCAAAAACTTGTGCTATAGTACCACCTACTGAAAACAAAAAAGGCCTTTAATTACTAACTTGTTGAATGGTTAGAATCAAGAAAAAATAAAAGCTTTACCTAAAGAAGAAACTTTTCACTACTTTAAATATGCTGGCAGACTAACAATGCATCAAACACCAGGAAAAAAATACAGTAATATGGTTTCACAAAAAGAAAATGAAAATTCTCCAGAAATTAAAGTCATGGATTAATGCAATCTAACTGATAGAGAGTTCAAAATGGCTGTCATGAAGAAACACAATGAGCTATAAGACAACTCAGAAAGGCAGTGCAATGAGCTCAGGAACAAAATTAATGAACAGAGAGGAGATTGGTTCAAGATGGCAGAGTAGAAGTACATGCACTCACACCCTCTTGCAAGAGCACTAGAATTACAACTAACTACTGAACAATCATCAAAGGGAAGACACTGGAACTCACCAAAAAAGATACCCCACATCAAAAGACAAAGGAGAAGCCACAATGAGATGGTAGGAGGGGCACAATCACAATAAAATCAAATCTCATTACCGCTGGGTGGGTGACTCACAAACTGGAGAACAGTTATACCACAGAAATGCATCCACTGGAGTGAAGGTTCTGAGTTCCATATCAGGCTTCCCAACCTGGGTGCCTGGCAACAGGTGGAGGAATTCCCAGAGAATCAGACTTTGAAGTCTAGCAGGATCTGAATGCAGGACATTGACAGGACTGGGGGAAACAGGGACTCCACTCTTGGAGGGCACACACAAAGTAGGTGTGCATCAGGACCCAGGGGAACAAGCAGTGACACCATAGGAGACTGAAACAGACCTAACCGCTAGTTCTGGTAGGTCTTCTGCAGAGGCGTGGGGGGTGGAGTGTGTGGCTGTGGCTCACCATGGGAACAAGGACACTGACAGCGGAAGTTCTGGGATGTTTCTGGGATGTACTATTGGTGTGAGTCCTCCCAAAGTCTACAATTAGCCTCACCAAAGAACAAGTAGGGTCCAGTGCTGGATTGCCTCAGGCCAAACAACCAAAGGGGAGGGAACTCAGGTCCACCCATCAGAAGACAAGCAGATTAAAGTTTTACTGAGTTCTGCCCACCAGAGCAACACCCAGCTCTGCCAATCACCAGTCCTTCTCATCAGGAAGTTTCCACAAGCCTCTTGGATGGCCTCATCCACCAGAGGGCAGACAACAGAAGAAAGAAGGACTACAATCCTGCAGCCTGTGGAAGGAAAGCCACATTCACAGAAAGATAGACAAAATGAAAAGGGAGAGGACTATGTACCAGACAAAGGAAAAAGATAAAGCCCCAGAAACACAAATGAAGTGGAAATAGGCAGCCTACCAGAAAAATAATCCAGAATAATGATAGTGAAGATGATCCAGGACCTCAGAAAAAGAATGGAGGCAAAGATTGAGAAGATGCAATAAATGTTTAATAAAAACCTAGAAGAATTAAAGAACAAACACCTAGGAGAATTATAGAACAAACAAACACAGATGAACAATACAATAACTGAAATGAAAAATACACTAGAGGGCTTCCCTGGTGGCGCAGTGGTTGAGAGTCCACCTGCCGATGCAGGGGACACGGGTTCGTGCCCTGGTCTGGGAGGATCCCACATGTCGCAGAGAAGCTGGGCCCATGAGCCATGGCCGCTGGGCCTGCGTGTCCAGAGCCTGTGCTCCACAATGGCAGAGGCCACAACAGTGAGAGGCCTGCCTACAGCAAAAAAAAAGAAAACAAACAAACAAACAAAAAAATACACTAGAAACAATCAATAGCAGAATAACTGAGGCAGAAGAACGGATAAGTGACCTGGAAGACAGAATGGTGAAATCCACTGCTACAGAACAGAATAAAGAAAAAAGAATTTTAAAAAATGGAGACTGCCTAAGAGACCCCTGGGACAACATTATACACACCAACATTCACATTATAGGGGTCCCAGAAGGAGAAGAGATAGGGAAAGGACAGAAGAAAATACTGGTGAAGATTATAGTCAAAAATTTCCCTAACAGAGACTCCAGACTGACCCTCACCCGCACTGCTGCGTTGGGTGTCTGGTTTCCAATTCCACAGGCTCGGCCGGCTGGGGCTGGGTGCCAGTGGCAGGTAGTGGCAGGCACCTGCTGAGCAACAGGAGCCCAGAGAAAGTGGGAGTGGAAGAAGCAGCAGAGAGGATGTCAAGGACGCTGAGGGAGAGAGGCTGGGAGTAAGGAAGGGTACCTGAAGCCTGCCCCCTACCCAGTGCCAGACTCTGTGGGTGCACTGGGTGAGCATGGTCAGTGGGCAAGTTTGCAAAAGTGTGGATGAAAGGCTCTTGGTGCTCCAGCCAGGAGTCAGTGCTGTGCCTCTGAGGTGGAAGAGCCAACTTCAGGACACTGGACCACAAGAGACTTCCCAGCACCACATAATATCAAACGCCGAAAATCTCCCACATATCTCCATCTCAACACCAAGAACCAGCTTCACTCAATGACCAGCAAGCTACAGTGCTGGACACCCTATGCCAAACAATTAGCAAGACAGGAACACAACACTACCCATTAGCAGAGAGGCTGCCTTAAATCAAAATAAGGCCACAGACACCCCAAAACACACCACCAGATGTGGACCTGCCCACCAGAAAGACAAGATCCAGGTTCATCCACCTAAACACAGACACTAGTCCCCTCCAACAGGAGGCCTACAAAACCCACTGAACCAACATTACTCACTGGGGACAGACACCAAAAACAACGGGAACTATGAACCTGCAGCCTGCAAAAAGGAGACCGCAAACACAGTAAGATAAGCAAAATGAGAAGGCAGAAAAACACAAGGCAGATGAAAGAGCAAGGTAAAATGCCACAACCCCTAACAAATGAAGAGGAAATAGGAAGTCTACCTGAAAAAGAATTCAGAATAATGATAGCAAAGATGATTCAAAATCTTGGAAATAGAATAGACAAAATGCAAGAAACATTAACAAGGACCTAGAAGAACTAAAGAGGAAACAAGCCATGATGAACAACACAATAAATAAAATTAAAAACACTCTAGAAGGGGGCTTCCCTGGTGGCACAGTGTTTGAGAGTCTGCCTGCCGATGCAGGAGACATGGGTTCGTACCCCGGTCAGGGAAGATCCCACGTGCCACAGAGCAGCTGGGCCCGTTAGCCATGGCCACTGAGCCTGCGCGTCTGGAACCTGTGCTCCACAATGGGAGAGGCTACAATGATGAGAGGACAGTGTACCGCCAAATATATATATATATATATATACTCTAGAAGGGATCAATAGCAGAATAACTGAGGCAGAAGAACGGTTGAGTGACCTGGAAGATAAAATAGTGGAAATAACTACTGCAGAGCAGAAAAAGAAAAAATAATGAAAAGAACTGAGGACAGTCTCACAGACCTCTGGGACAATATTAAATGCACCAACATTCGAATTATAGGGGTCCCAGAAGAAGAAGAGAAAAAGAAAAGGACTGAGAAAATATTTGAAGAGATTATAGTTGAAAACTTCCCTAATATGGGAAAGGAAAGAGTTAATCAAGTACAGGAAGCACAGAGAGACCCATACAGGATAAATTCAAGGAGAAACACACAAAGGCACATAATAATCAAACTATCAAAAATTAAATACAAAGAAAACATTAAAAGCAGCAAGGGAAAAAAATAACACACAAGGGAATCCCCATAACATGAACATCTGATCTTTCAGCAGAAACTCTGCAAGCCAGAAGGGACTGGCAGGACATATTTAAAGTGATGAAGGAGAAAAACCTACAACCAAGATTACTCTACCCAGCAAGGATCTCATTAAGATTTGATGGAAAAATTAAATCCTTTACAGACAAGCAAAAGCTGAGATAATTCAGCACCACAAAACAAGCTTTACAACAAATGCTAAAGGAACTTCTCTGGGCAAGAAACACAAGAGAAGGAAAAGACCTACAATAACAAACCCAAATC
>NW_020172982.1:2197500-2443192 GCF_003031525.2 Neophocaena asiaeorientalis asiaeorientalis | reverse complement strand
TTTCTGACCACAACACTATGAGACTAGATATCAATTAGAGGAAAAGATCTGTAAAAAATACAAACACATGGAGGCTAAACAATACACTACTTAATACCGAAGTGATCTCTGAAGAAATCAAAGAGGAAATAAAAAGATACCTAGTAACAAATGACAATGGAGACAGGTCGACACAAAACTTATGGGATGCAGCAAAAGCAGTTCTAAGAGGGAAGTTTATAGCAATACAATCCTACCTTAAGAAACAGGAAACACCTTAAATAAACAACCTAAACTTACACCTAAAGCAATTAGAGAAAGAAGAACAAAAAAACTCAAAGATAGCAGATTGAAAGAAATCATAAAGATCAGATCAGAAATAAATGAAAAAGAAATGAAGGAAATGATAGCAAAGATCAGTCAAACAAAAGCCCAGGACCAGATGTCTTCACAGGCGAATTCTCTCAAACATTTAGGAAGAGCTTACACCTATCCTTCTCAAACCCTTCCAAAATATAGCAGAGGGAAGAACACACCCAAACGCATTCTATGACGCCACCATCACCCTGATACAAAAACCAAACAAAGTTGTCACAAAGAAAGAAAACTACAGGCCAATATCACTGATGAGCATAGATGTAAAAATGCTCAAAAAATACTAGCAAACAGATTCCAACAGCACATTAAAAGGATCCCACACCATGATCAAGTGTGGTTTATTCCAGGAATGCAACGATTCTTCAATATACACAAATCAATCAATGTGATACACCATATTAACAAATTAAAGGAGAAAAACCATATGGTCATCTCAATATATGCAGAGAAAGCTTTCGACAAAATTCAGCACCCATTTATGATAAAAACCCTCCAGAAAGTAGGCATAGAGGGAACTTTCCTCAACATAATAAAGGTCATATATGACAAACCCACAGCCAACATCGTCCTCAATGGTGAAAAACTGAAACCACTTCCACCAAGATCAGGAACAAGAAAAGGTTGCATACGCTCACCACTGTTATTCAACATAGTTTTGGAAATTTTAGCCACAGCAATCAGAGAAGAAAAGGAAATAAAAGGAATCCAAATCAGAAAAGAAGAAGTAAAGCAGTCATTCTTTGCAGATGACATGATACTATACACAGAGAATCCTAAAGATGCTAAAAGAAAACTACTAGAGCTAATCAATGAATTTGGTAAGGTAGCAGGATACAAAATTAATGCACAGAAATCTCTGGCATTCCTATACAATAATGATGAAAAATCTGAAAGTGAAATCAAGAAAACACTCCCATTTACCATTGCAACAAAAAGAATAAAATATCTAGGAATAAACCTACCTAAGGAGACAAAAGACCTTTATACAGAAAATTATAAGACACTGATGAAAGTAATTAAAGATGGTACAAATAGATGGAGAGATATACCATATTCTTGGATTGGAAGAACCAACATTGTGAAAATGACTCTACTACCCAAAGCAATCTACAGATTCAATGCAATCCCTATCAAACTACCACTGGCATTTTTCACAAAACAAGAACAAAAAATTTCACAATTTGTATGGAAACACAAAAGACCCCAAATAGCCAAGCAATCTTGAGAATGAAAAATAAATCTGGAGGAATCAGGCTCCCTGACTTCAGACTATACTACAAAGCTACAGTAAACTAGACAGTATGGTACTGGGAGAAAAACAGAAATATAGATCAATGGAACACGATAGAAAGCCCAGATATAAACCCACGCATATATGGTCCCCTTATCTTTGATAAAGGAGGCAAGAATATACAATGGAGAAAAGACAGCCTCTTCAATAAGTGGTGATGCAAAAATTGGACAGGTACATGTAAAGATAAGAAATTAGAACACACCTAACACCATACAGAAAAATAAACACAAAATGTATTAAAGACCTAAATGTAAGGCCAGACACTATAAAATTCTTAGAGGAAAACATAGGCAGAACACTCTATGACATAAATCACAGCAAGATCTTATTTGACCCACCTCCTAGAGAAATGAAAATAAAAACAAAAATAAACAAATGGGACCTAATGAAACTTAAAAGCTTTTGCACAGCAAAGGAAACGATAAGCAAGACCAAAAGACAACCCTCAGAGTGGGAGAAAATATTTTCAAATGAAGCAACTGACAGAGAATTAATCTGCAAGATTTACAAGCAACTCATGCAGCTCAATAACATAAAAAACAAACAACCCAAATCAAAAATGGGCAGAAGACCTAAATAGACATTTCTCCAAAGAAGATATACAGATTGCCAACAAACACATGAAAGAATGCTCAACATCATTAATCATTAGAGAAATGCAAATCAAAACTACAATGAGATATCATCTCACACTAGTCACAATGGCCATCATCAAGTGTAAGCTGTGACAAAGCGAGAGAGAGGCATGGACATATATACACTACCAAATGTAAGGTAGATAGCTAGTGGAAAACAGCCTCATAGCACAGGGAGATCAGCTCAGTGCTTTTTGACCACCTGCAAGTGTGGGATAGGGAGGGGGGGAGGGAGGGAGATGCAAGACAGAAGAGATATGGGAACATATGTATATGTATAACTGATTCACCTTGTTATAAAGCAGAAACTAACACACCATTGTAAAGCAATTTTACTCCAATAAAGATGTAAAAACATAAATTAATTAATTAAAAAATCTGGAAACAATAAATGCTAGAGAGGGTGTGGAGAAAAGGGAACCCTCTTGCACTGTTGGTGGGAATGTTAAGTGATACAGTCACTATGGAGAACAGTATGGAGGTTCCTTTAAAAACTAAAAATATATCTACCATGCGAACCAGCAATCCCACTACTGGGCATATACCCTGAGAAAACCATAATTCAAAAAGAGTCATGTACCAAAATATTCACTGCAGCTCTATTTACAATAGCCAGGACATGGAAGCAACCTAAGTGTCCATCATCAGATGAATGGATAAAGAAGATGTGGCACATATATACAATGAAATATTACTCAGCCACAACATGAAACAAAATTGCGAGATTTGTAGTGAGGTGGATGGACCTAGAGTCTGTCCTACAGAGTGAAGTAAGTCAGAAAGAGAAAAACAAATACCGTATGCTAACACATATATATGGAATATAAGAAAAAATGTCATGAAGGACATAGGGGTAAGATGGGAATAAAGACACTGACCTACTAGAGAATGGACGTTTGTATATGTATCACTGATTCACTTTGTTATAAAGCAGAAACTAACACATTGTAAAGCAATTAAATAAAGATGTTTAAAAAATTAAAAAATATCTCAATTTCATTTATTTTTATGGCTGAGTAATATTCCATTTTATATATGTGCCACATCTTCTTTATCCATTCATCTGTTGATGGACACAGGTTCTTCCATGTCCTGGCTATTGTAAATAGTGCTGCAATGAACATTGTGGTACATGACTCTCTTTGAATTATGGTTTTCTCAGGGTATATGCCCAGTAGTGGGATTGCTGAGTCATATGGTAGTTCTATTCTTAGTTTTTTAAGGAACCTCCATACTGTTTTCCATAATGGCTGTATCAATTTACATCCCACCAACAGTGCAAGAGGGTTCCCTTTTCTCCATACCCTCTCCAGCATTTATTGTTTGTAGATTTTTTGATGATGGCCATTCTGACTGGTATGAGGTAATACCTCATTGTACTTTTGATTTGCTTTTCTCTAATGATTAGTGATGCTGAGCATGCTTTCATGTGTTTTTTGGCAATTCGTATATGTTCTTTGGAGAAATGTCTATTTAGGTCTTCCACCCATTTTTGGTTTGGGTTGTGTGATTTTTTGATATTGGGCTGCATGAGCTGCCTGTATATTTTGTAGATTAATCCTTTGTCAGTTGCTTCATTTGCAAATATTTTCTCCCATATTGAGGGTTGTATTTTGTCTTGTTTTTGGTTTTCTTTGCTGTGAAAAAGCTTTTAAGTTTCATTAGATCCCATTTGTTTATTTTTGTTTTTATTTCCATATCTCTAAGAGGTGGGTCAAAAAAGATCTTGCTGTGATTTATGTCAAAGAGTGTTCTTCCTACCTTTTCCTCTAAGAGTTTTATAGTGTCTGGCCTTACATTTAGGTCTTTACTCCATTTTGAGTTTACTTTTCTGTATGGTGTTAGGGCATGTTCTAATTTCATTCTTTTACATGTACCTGTCCAGTTTTCCCAGCACGACTTATTGAAGAGGCTGTCTTTTCTCCACTGTATATTCTTGCCTCCTTTATCAAAGATAAGGTGACCATCTGTGTGTGGGATTATCTCTGGGCTTTCTACCCTGTTCCATTGATCTATATTTCTGTTTTTGCACCAGTACCATACTGTTTTTATTTACTGTAGCTTTGTAGAATAGTCTGAAGTCAGGGAGCCTGATTCCTCCAGCTCCATTTTTCTTTCTCAAGATTGCTTTGGCTTTTTTTTCCATACAATTTTGAAAATTTTTGTTCTAGTTCTGTGAAAAATGCTATTAGTAGTTTGATAGGGATTATATTGACTCTGTAGATTCCTTTGGATAGTAGAGTCATTTTCACAATGTTAATTCTTCCAATCTAAGAACATGGTATATGTCTCCATCTGTTCATATCATCTTTAATTTCTTTCATCAGTGTCTTATAGTTTTATGCCTACATGTCTTTTGTCTCCTTAGGTAGGTTTATTCCTAGATATTTTATTCTTTTTGTTGCAGTGGTAAATGGGAGTCAAAAAGAGTCATGTGTTGTGTTGTGTGTGTGTGTGTGTACATAATTGAAAGTTTTTAATAAAGGCAATATTAACTCAGATATACCCACATACCACGTTTTTTTGGTTTTCATATCTTTTTATAACTCAAATCTTCAGTATGAATAATTTTCCTCCTACCTAAATTGTATCATAAGAATTTCCTTTACAGGTCAGCTATGACAAGTTTTATGAGTACAGTCAGCAACCACCTTAAATCAGGTTTAATTCATAGGTTTTCAGGACCAGGAAGACTCTATGAACCTAGGCTGCAGAATCTCACAAGGGATGGTTTACTTCAGTTTATAATTCACTGTGGAGAGAGTCTGCTACTTGATTCCCCTCACCAGGCAAGGTTTCTGCTTTAATTTCTATCTTTCTCATCCAGCAACTTCATCAAAAATAAAGTGCTATTTTCTCTAAATCAGCATATACCCTCAGGACAGAAGCAGTTTTCATGCCCAGTTTATTTACCTTTCTGGATTCCCATACTGACTTTGGTCTGGTGACTTCTACAATCTTATTTGTTCTTCCATGTCTTTAAATATTTTATTTTTATAGTTTATTGACCCTTTTGAGGTGTTTTCAGTGTAAGAGTTAGTCCAAATTATCTAACCAGACATTATTAGAAACCAGAATCCCAGGCTAACAAGCTTCTGAGAGGACTTAGTAACGCATTTGTGTAACAAAAGTTTATTGAGCACCAGGGATCCACCAAGCCTGGTGTTGGGCATGGAGAAATTTGATTGGACCCCTGGCAAGAAGTAGTTCATAACCAAAGGCTCATTGTGGAATTCAAACCTCTCTGTTGGAATCCATGATATGAATAGAGAAGACATCATAGGAAAAGTTCAGAGAAGCAGTAGAACAGTGTTTAAGACCACAGCCTCTGAAATGCTGTCCCTATCTTACTAGCCATTTGATCTTGGGAAAATTGCTTATTCTTTCCTTCCCTCAAGTTCCTCACTTATAAGATGGGGATAATTATAGTAACCATCTTACTTGGTTTCTGTGGAGATAAGTACACGTATAAAGCTCTTAAAACATGTCTAAAACATTTAGGTCCTCAAAAAATATTAGAAATTGTATTCTGCACATTAGAAAGCCAACTAATTCTACAGTATTCTTGATTTAAGATTTTAGATCACCAACAATCTTAAAAAGATCAACAATTTTGTGTAACCTAAACTGGACATACGTTCTGGGAATTAATCAACATGTATTTTGTTTATTGCCCCCTCTTTGGCATCAGGCAGTGGAGTTCACCTGGTCCAAAACTAAATATGTTAAATGCATTTTATTATTCTCTTGTTTGGACCCCAGGTGGAGAGGGTTGAGTAATCATACTAATTATGTACAGGTATCTGGGATTGAGTAATTATACTAATTAGCTCATACATGCCATCCTCATTGGTCCATGCAAGTTCCCTCTTGTTTTGTTTATTTACATACCCCCTTTTCCAACCTTTCTTGTTTAAATTCTTCCTTCCCCAAGCAACTATTCTAGTGTTTCGTTAAAAATTTGTGTAAATACTTGTGCACTACTTGGTGTTCATGTGATGAGCTAAGTTTACAGCAATTCAAATCAATTCCAAAATGTATTTCCAAAGTCCTCTACAATGCCATGCACAACAAATGCTTAACAGCCATCTCATGAACACAAATGTCAGTTGATTGCACCTACCCAGCCAACCAAGGCAGAGAATTCAGAATGTTCTTTCTTTTCTCCATCTCTCTCAGCTCCCTCAACCAAACACTGCCAGTTTTACCTGTCTGCAAAATCCATTTCCTTCTCTCATCTCCATGGCTACAAAATTATTTCAAGCTATCACCAACTTATTTCTTCACAACTGCGTCAGCCTCTGCATGTCTCTCCCCTGCCAAATCTAACCCCTGCACTGCCATGAGAGTACTTTTTCTAAGTAAAATTAATTAAAAGCAGGTTGTCTGTGATTCTAACTTAATCATATTCAATAATTCCCCATTGTTCACATGATAAATTTTAAACTCTAAGGACAGCTTTAAAAATCCTTTAGATTCTGTCCCAGGCTTGAGGCTCCCCTCCTTCCACGGTTCCTATACAACCTCATCTGAAATACCTGCAGGACTCAGTCACTGGGCACTTTTGCACATTGCTGATTGTTTTCAGGCTGCATCCTCTACTTACAAGGCTTTCTTTCCTTGAACTGCAATAAATTATTTTCCTTATATTCTGCTTTAAATGGCATCTTCACTTAAACACTGAGCCTCCAACTGCCACCGACACTACCACCATCACTGTCCAGGAAATAGTGCTCTCACCTCTGTTTCCTCAGAATTGTGTGCAAGACATGGAAGCAACCTAAGTGTTCATCGACAGATGAAAGGATAAAGATGCTGTGGTCCATGTATACAATGTAATATTAGTCATAAAAAGGAATGAACTAATGCCATTTGCAGCAACATGGATGGACCAATAGATGATCGAAAAATAAAAAGTGATACAAATGAACTTATATGCAAAACAGAAATAAACCCACAGACATAGAAAACAAACTTATGGTTACCAAAGAGGAAAGGGGGGAGGGATAAATTAGAAACATGGGATTAACACATACACACTACTATATATAAAATAGATAAACAACAAGGACCTATTGTATAGCACAGGAAACTATACTTAATATTTTGTAACCACCCATAAGGGGAAAGAATCTGAAAAAGAGTAGATACATATTTATGTATAACTGAATCACTTTGCTGTACATGTGAAACTAACACAACGTTGTAAATCAATTATACTTCAATTTTTTTTAAGTTAAAAAAAAAAGGAAAAGAATTTTGTGCAGATCACCAGCACCACATCTGTCATATTACAGTTAGGATAATGTTATAGGCTGAATTGTGCCCCCCAAGAAATTCACATGTTGAAGTGCTAACCCCTGGTACCTCAGGGTGTGGCCACATTTGCAGAGAGGGTCTTGAAGACATAATTTAAATGAGATCATTAGGATGGGTCCTAATCCAATGTAACTGGTATCCTTATAAGAAGAGGAAATTTGAATATAGACATACAAAGGGAGTTCTGCCTCCAGACTATAACATCAGCTCTTCCACAGGGCTCCAGACTGTTGGCCTGCTCTGTGGATTTCGGACTTGCCAGCCCCACATATTGGTGATGCAATTCCTTAAAATCAATCTCTCTCTCTCTCTTTATATACATATATATATATAACACATGTAGATATAGATACACACATCCTATATATAATGTGTATACACATCACATATGTGCATATATGCCTCCTAATATATATGTACACATATGCAAGCATACCTCAGAAATATTACAGGTTCTGTTCTAGACCACAAAGCTAACATCTCAGTACAGCAAGTCACACAAACATTTTGGTTTCCAATGCATGTGAAAGTCACGTTTATGCTATACTCTATTCTATTAAGTGCGCATCAGCAGTATGTCTTTAAAAAATACATAATGTAAAAATACAAAAAAAAGTTACAAAAATAACATCAAAAATCACAGATCATCATAACATATATAATAATAATGAAAAGATTTGAAATATTGCAAGAATTACAAAATGTGACACAGAGACATGAAGTGAGCAAATGCTGTTGGAAAAGTGCTACCTATATATGCTCGATGCAGAATTGCCACAAACCTTCAATTTGTAAAAAATACATTATCTGTGAAGCACAGTAAAGTGAACAACAATAAAATGAGGTATGCCTGTACACATCCTTGTGCATGTATGTATATATTATTGTATGTATATATAATATATAGGAGCTTATATATGTATGTGTATATATGTGTGCATGCATATGTATGCGTGTATGTGTGTGTATATTTATATGTACACATATGTGTATGTATGAGATTTTTGAACACCAACGACTTTTTAAAAAAATGACTTTGTGTAACCTGAACTGGATATACAGTGTGGGAAATGATCAAAATGAATTTTATTTATTACCCCCTACTTGCTCTCAGGCAGTGGAATTTACCTGGTCCAAAATTAAATATAAATACGTGTAAATACGTAAAATATATCTACCTACATATACGTACATATGTATATATACATATATATAATTCACATATATACATACATAAATAGGAATGTATGCATGTAGTCCTTAGTGCACACACTAAAGGCAGTACTTAAAACAGTACAGAGGGCAGACAGTTTCCAGGGATAATCAATCCACAGGTCTCTACCATTCCACTCTTGCCTAAACTGGGATAGGATATATGTGTATGTAATGTGTGTGTGTATATATATATATATATATATATATATACACACCATACACATAGATGTGTTTATATATCTCTTTATGTATTTATAAATATGTTATACACACACACATGCAGATCCTACTGGTTCTGGTTTTCTGGAGAAACCTAACTAATACAGATGGCATCTGTTTCATCCACTCAATGCCAAGTTCTTAAGGTCAGAAGTACATCTAATGAAATAAGATAATATAGTTCAGTTATGCACAGGTGTAAACTTCATCTCAGGCACTACTCTAATTTCTTTATATCAACTAATTTAATCCTTACAAACCTCATGAGAGAAATATTATTTCTATTTTATTAATAATGTTAAGTACCGTGTCCAGGGTTATTGAGCTAGGAAGTGACAGGAGCAGACTTTGAAACCAGGCATCTGGCTTGCAACAGCCTTCTTACCACCATGCTAGACTATAAAACATTATGAGAAATTTTTTATTTTGTTAAAAAATAAATGGTATGTAACACAACACCTGGCACTGTATAGATATTCAATAAATGTTTATTGAATAAATATGAATAACATAAAATTAATAATAATTTAATAAATTATAAATTCATAATATATATACACACACATTTATGTTATAACTATATGTATTTACTTATTTACTCATAGTTGTAGATTAATCCATCTGGGAAGCATTGCTTCTGTTTCAAGGACCAAGGACCAGTGCTGGAATTCCCAGCATTATTTATTCATCTGTTCAATATCATATTGTGATGGATGGATAACAGGCCTGCAAAGTGCTTTATGAAACTTAAGTATCAAATGGTAACATTCTCTTCAAATAGTTTAAGAACAGAATGAGATTTCAAATTATTTTCTATACTCCTAGCCAATGAAGTAAATAAGGATTTTATAAAAGACTACTTTTTCTTTTATCAAACAGAACTAAATTATACTAATATTCATAGCATAGTCACTATTGATTTTGTTCTGGAATGTTCCACAATTTTGTCTTTATGAACTTTAACCTGCTGTGAGTTTTATAAATGCCAACAGATGAATCTTTATTTTGTGCCGGGAGATTTGCTAAAAGGCAGAAAATGAAATTTTATCCAGATAGAGCTGTTATCTGAACTGTCTTAAATCCTAGCATAGTAATGTCTTAAGTCTTAGCATAGTAAAGATGTAATATACGATATCAAACTTTATAAAACTAACATCTAAACAATTTAGTAGGTTAGTTAAACTTTTCCTGAAAAGTCCCTCACAAAAACAGGAAACAATACATTATTGATCCCTGTCATCCACTTTAAAGGTATCAGAGAGGTACATTGACCAATTCTGAATTGGAAAGAAACAAAAAAAAACCTTGGGTATTTTGACTCACTTGATTCTCCTCTCTGATTTTCCAGACCCCTTATCATCTGCACAATGATTGACCAGACCTTCTGGCAAGTTGTACAAATTGCCTTTTACTGTTCTTTTGATTTGTACAAAAACATGTTAATTGCAACCTTGAGCTCTTCTTCTGCCCTACTGATTACAAAATCACCTTTGCCAATTGATGCTTCCTAGAACACCAGAAGATACCCAGTAAAATTAAGTACAAAATGAAATCTTTCTCCACCCACCCTTCTCCAAGTAAACATAGTCACAAAGCGTCTGTAACCTCAAGATTGTTGATGGACCACAAAGTCTGGTTTTAAAACTATACTGAAAAATCAGAAAAACAACATTTTTTTTTAATTCCAGGAAGTACTCCCTCCACCACCTTCTGTGTTTCAGATCAGGTCTTTCTTTCCAAGAGCTAGATTTGCCGGGAGGAATTAGTAGTGATCATTATAATACAGAAAGCAACAGCTGCACCTGTTCAGCTCTGTGTTAGCGATGCACTTATGAAGAGCAAGGAGAAGCCAACCTAGACAGTAGGGCTTAGTAATATTGTCTCTCACCTTGAAACAAACATCTTGCTGTGTACTGTTTTCTGTAAAGATATGCACATAGCATGTTTGGCATTTATCTTAATACTGAAAACATCACTACCCGTATTGAATCTGAATACACAGGACAATTTGTAGACATATGACAATGTTACTGTGTTTACTAAGGAGGTTGCAAAGTACAGTAATAGCTCAACTCTAAAAAACTGTCATCTGGCAAGATTACCCACCCAGGATCTACCAAGATCCAAGAATCAAACACATACAGGAAAGCCTCTGAAGAAACAAAACATACATCACACCTTCTGTGTGTCTATTTGAGTCACTTACCAAATAGGAGTACTTTAGGCTTTCATGCAACATCTAACGCACTCAGTCATTAGATTTTTCAACCTCAGAGCCAGTTAAAATCAACCAACGGGAGGCTGCTATAGGCAGGAAGATAAAAGCATTGAGAAATCATGTAATAACAACGGACAGCTATATCTAACAGCCCCTCGATTATATGTTTATTATATAAAAATTCTAAAATTATCACCACCTATTCTTATATACATGCATGTTGGATGTAGAAAAATATTGAGAAAAAATGCAGATCTTTAGAAAGGGATAGCATGTTCTATTTACATCCTGAATATCATTTATTTATACATCACTGCTTGACTATTTCCTCCAGAAGATAGTCCCTCACTTAGTAAGATGTTTTTGTTGGAATAGCCTGATCATGGAATTATTAGCTTCATCTTATCAGCATTTATGTACTGCCCTTTGATGTTCATTATCTCCATTACTTAATGTTACATAAAAACCAAAGCAACCTGAAGTGGCTTCACTAAGCATTTTATTATATTTCCTAATTCTATGTGCTGGCTAACTCTGCTGGAGAGTTCTTAGGTCACATGTAGTCAACAGAGGTTACTCATGTGCTGGGGGCTCAGCTAGGGCTGGAGTGTGTGTGCCTGCTGCTATATCTGGCATGGAATGGGGGTGGCTGGGCCTCTCTCTCCAGGTGGTTTCACATCATTCAGTAGGCGGTCTAGCCTGAGTCTTATTATGTGGTTGCTGAATTCCAAGAACAAAAAAGCAAAACCTGCAAGGCCTCTTCAGGCCAGGCACAGAAGTCATACAAAGTCAGTTCTGTCATGTCATACTGGTCGAAGCAAGTCATCGGGCCAGTTGAGATTCCAAAGAATGGGAAAGGCACCATCTCCCCATGGGAAACACAGCATATGTGGACAGAGAGGGGAGGAGTTGTCAGCAATCAGCTTTGTGGAAAAATCAACCTATTATCCTTACAAATTCCTTCAGATACCATAAATCCATAGGTAAATACAAAACCATAATAAATGGGAAGATGTGCGATCCAAGTAGACCAGGTCTGCAAACAAGCTACAGTCATCAAAGAAGCAGACATTAGTCAGTATCCAGAGGGGAGTCTAGCCAGGAAAGTTCAGCAGAATTGGAGACCAAGTGTAAGGAAAAGAGAGCATCCATGGACCCAAAATGAAGGCAAGAGAACACATCCCAGTTTAGGCAAGAGTGGAATGGTATAGACCTGTGGATTGATTATCCCTGGAAGCTGCCTGCCCTCTGTACTGTTTTAAGTATTGCCTTTAGTGTGTGCACTAAGGACTACATATATTAATACGAGTGGTAAATCTCAAAAGGAGATGGGCTTTGCAGGGTAACTGTAGAGTGGGAGAAGCTTGTTTCTGGTAAGTTCTAATCCAAAAAGTGAAAATTGGGGGAGTTCCCTGGTGGTCCAGTGGTTAGGGCTCAGCATTTTCACTGCCGTGGGCCCGTGTTTGATCCCTGGCTGGGGAAGATCCCACAAGCTGCATGGAGCGGCCAAAAAAAAAGTGACAATTTTATGCTACCCAAAAGACAAACTAAGCACATGCTAAAGGCTCTAGCAAATGAGGAACAACAACAAAAAATTATTTGATAAAGCTAGGTTATTACTTAAGAAATTGAGAGTATATTTAACACAAAGGGTCCATATGAAGATGATTATAAAATCTTATTGAAGTGTATAAAAAAGACCTGAACAAATAGATATATCACTTTGTAGCATGGAAAGTCTTAACAGCATAAAATGTTTTGCAATTTAATATTAATATAAAATTAATGCAGTTCCAATTAGAATCCATACACAATTCTTTTTATAAGTTGGATTAAATTATCTTAACTGTTTAAATAATAATGAATAATGAGGAGTAGGTGATAAAAAAAATGAAAATAAAGAATACATAAAGCCATCATAATTGAATCAATATGGTATTAGCAGAAAAACACAAAGAATTCAATGGAACAAAATAAAAATCCAGGTGAAAAAAATCACAATAAAAAATTAATGCATGTCAAAAATAGTATTTCAGTTTAATGGGGAAAATGAAGGATTATTTAATAAATGACACTACACAATAGACTATTTGGAAGAAAATAAAATTATGTACCTATCTTATAAACAAAAATAAATTTCATGTGGATTAAAGACTTAAAATTTAAAAAATGACAAAAGAAAATCTAGAATTAAGATTTGTGTAAGTTATGGGGGGAGAGGGTGGGACAAGGGAACTCTCTTAAGCCAAACCAGGAAAGCAGATTCCATAAAATAAAAGATAAACATATTTTACAACATAATTTTTTTAAGTTTTGTGAAGTAAAAAATAGCAGAGCAAAGTCAAAGACAAATAGAAATATTAATATTAGTTAGAAATATTAATATTAGTTAGAAATATTAATATGGAGAACAGCCTCAGAAGAGAGATCTTAAAATTATCAAAATCACACAAAAACCCAATAAACCAATGGGCTAAGTGTTGAAGACACACTTCACAGTAGTGGAAACCAGCACGGACAGTAGACAGGAAAAGGTGACCACCCTCACTAATAATCAGGAAAATGAAAATTTAAGCAACAACAAAATACCACTTTATAGCCATCAGATTGAGAAATACTACAGAAAGGATCTGTCTCTTCTTGGGTTTCCTCTAAAGTGGATTCAGGACCAGGATCTGTTACAGGTTTATTTGGAACAGGAGTTGAGGGGGTGGCAGAATGAGACAAAGGAGAGAAAGCTGATCAAAGGGGTCACTTTTGTTATAAGGATCACCCCTGTGGGCAGTGGAGTCTCAATTCCATCAGAACCTCCTGGAAAGTGAAGAGACTATCTCCCAGAATTGTCCTACTCAAAGAAATGAGGCAGGAGCATCAACCAATGGAGGGTGTCCCCAGCATTTCCGAGTTGCTCGTACACACAAGGGCAAGTCAACAAGACTCTCATCATCATCCAAGGCATCAAAGAGCCCAGGGAAGAAAGTGAGGACACAGCAGACACTTGTAGTTAGAAGATACAAACTTGAAGTTATTTGAAGCCTGCAAATAATATCCATTCCAGGCATGGATAAAATCCAGGACAAAGCCCAGAAGATTTGAGATAGAGTACCAGATGTGTTTTCTCTAAACTATCCATAACGACTATTCCTGACAGAGATGGGGTAAAGTGATAAATTTGCTTTCATCCATTGCCAGGGGAAATGTGTATCATCACTGGTTTTCGTAAGAATATTTGACAACATCAATTAAGACTAAAAATATATATTCTCATTTGCCCAAAGAGACTTCCTCTGAAATCTATCTTATAGAAATAAAGTACATAAAAATAAATGTAAAACGGTATTTATTATAACATTGTACAAAGTAGAGGAAAAAGAAACAGAGTGACTATAATACAGGAACAGTTAAATTACTTTATGTCTACCTCATGGAACATTATGTAACCATTAAAAGAATGAATTAGATATCTATCAAATGATGTGGAGAGATTTCAACAGTGTACTGTTTTATAAGAGAGAAAACACGTGCAATAATATAAACTTGTTTTTGTAAAAATAGACCACAATTTTCTGAAGATATGTTTGTGATTACATGCATATGAAGAAAAAGTGACCTAATGCAAAGTTGTTTACATGGGTTGTGAAGTTGGATAGGAGAAGGGATTGGTAGAAATGGTGTGTATGTGGGAGAGGAAATAAAGTGAGACATGTTTCCTAAACTTAAAAAAATATTGTGACATTCTTATATTTATGCACATAGTAAAATTATGTGTGTCTAAGTAGTAATTTTTAAAAATAAAGCATTATCATAATTATAATAGGAATAATTTAAAATTTTAACTGGACTTCCCTGTACTTACTTTATGTGTTTTAATATGTATGAAGAATGGCAAACTATTCCAAACTTTTTGGCTTGAAGATTTTAACATAGCCCACAGACAATAAATGGAGTTGTGGAGATGTCCTTTAGTTCACTGAAGATACAAGGCAGGTGCAGGTGTTCTATGGGAACAGAGAAAGAGATTGGAAAGTTCTAACCTTATCTAGCCACTAAACTCCTTTGTTCATGGAACATGTATTAACATTTCTGAGGGATGGGGGATGGAGTAGAAGGAGGAGGAGACAAAGAAGAATGATGATGATGAAGAAAAAAATGAGAGGAGGAAGGAGACAGAGATAAGATGAAGGAGGAAAAAAGAGAGAAAAAAGAGAAGGGAATGAAGAAAGGTGAGAGAAAATTTCTTCCAGAAGAGAAATTTTTCACATCTGGAAGTTAGATTTCAGAAAAACATTAAATATATAGCATTAAATATATTTAATAACATGAAATATAATAGCATTAATTACCTTCAATGGACTAAAGTTATCTTGATGTGTAACTTCTAGCTGTGTGACCTTAAGCAAAATACTTCTTTGTGCTTTTTCTCCTCTGTGAAATGGATCTAACAAGGGCACATAGTAGGAATATTATAAGGGGTAAATAAGATACACTTTAAAGTACTTAGTTTAGTATCTGATACGTGGTAATCATCAATAAAAGCTATATTTCAAAGTCAAAGAATATAGAGGATTGTTATTAGGTTATACATCAGTGCTTTTCAAAGTATCTGTAATAAAGGATCAGATTCCCACCTGCCCATCTACCCACCCAAGTCATCATGGCCTATATTTCTTTACTGCTGTGCTTAGATATCATGATAGCGTCAAATTGCTTTTAAAGTTTCAAAATATATGCTCTCAATTTCTGTACATATTTCATTGCAGACCAGTAAATGTATAGACCAATAACCCTCTATGAGCCATACACTGAGGAGCACTTTAGTAGAAGACCATCACTATCTCATAAGATAAAAATAAAATATAATAAAATAATGAATTTATTGTCACCATAAATTTATTGGAATAGGAATTTATTGGAATTCCTTAAAATTATCTACTTGGAGGGACTTCCCTGGTGACACAGTGGTTAAGAATCCGCCTGCCAATGAAGGGGACACGGGTTAAAGCCCTGGTCTGGGAAGATCCCACATGCCATGGAGCAACTAAGCCTGTGCGCCATAACTACTGAGCCTGCAATCTAGAGCCCACCAGCCACAACTACTGAAGACCACAGGCCTATAGCCCATGCTCCGCAATAAGAGAAGCCACCACAATGAGTAGCCACTGCTCAACTCAACTAGAGAAAGCCCGTGCACAGCAACAAAGACCAAACGCAGCCATAAATTAATTAATTAACTAATTAAGTAATTATCTACTTGGAGTAAGTGGGGCTATAGTCTACATAAGCAAACGAAATGGATAAATTATGGTAATATGTACATATTTAAGAAAAAATTTATTCACCTTATCTATCTCTAGAATTGAAGCAAAAATAATTTTAAGGAGTCAGAATTATCAAAAATTATATATCAATAATATATCAAGAATTATATATCAAAGCCTCTTCCATTTTATGTATATCCACTCTAAAGTGTCAATTTTTCCATCAGGAAAAAGAAAATAGCTCAAGTACTCTACATGGCAGTATAGTGCTATAAAAAATCAGGGGAGTACAATAAATTGCATCATTTATCAAAATAGTTGGTAATGGTACAGCAGACCTGCACATGACATAAGCACATAACTCCCTACTAGTCCCAAGCCATCAGAACATGCACAGAAGAGTATTTTCAAAAGCAATTACCATTTACTCAAAGTGTTTCGAAGTATGAGAAGAGCTAAATTTCTAGGCAGTCAGTATACACTTCAAGTCAAGCACACTTAGAATCACAAAGGAATAGCTTTGACGACTAAAAGAAAAATAATAGTCAATAATTCTACAATTACTTTTTATGTACACTAGTACAAAAGTAATATTTGCAGTCCATAATATTGCATGTAAATTACTACTCATAATGAAATACAGTCAGTAGATTTTTATTAGTCTGACTTACTATTTTTAAAAAACAAACTCACCATCCAAATAAATACCTACTCTGGTCTGAAATTTTGCATTACAGAACTGACTTCAACAAATTAAGAAAAGTAACATCTCCTTAAGTAGTGCCTCTACCTATAAAGTACAAACAAAATTATTTTCCTGATAATAACTGATATACATTACTTTATTTATGATGTGTTCAATAATCTTAGAAGAATCATGTTGAAAATTTTAAAATATCGTTTAGTTCAATATTCAACTCAGTCAGTTTTCTTGAATAACAAAAGTTTGCATTTCTATGGCTAGGGAAATAAAAATTAAAGTCATGGGGCTTCCCTGGTGGCGCAGTGATTGAGAGTCCACCTGCCGATGCAGGGGACGCGGGTTCGTGCCCCAGTCTGGGAAGATCCTACATGCCGTGGAGTGGCTGGGCCTGTGAGCCATGGCCGCTGAGCCTGTTCATCCGGACCCTGTGCTCCACAACGGGAGAGGCCACAACAGTGAGAGGTCCGCATACCGAAAAAAAAAAAAAAAAAATGAAAGTCATGAGCTAACCGGTAACCCTCCACACCTACTACAATGACCAAAAAAAAAAAAGAAGTCTGGAAAGCATCCAGAGCCACTAGCACTCTCATACATTTCTGGAAGAAATGAAAACTGGTATAATCATTTTGAAAAACATTAGGTACAGTTTTTAATAAACAATCAGTTACCATATCACCCAGTAATCCCACACCTAGGTAACTTTCCCAAGAGAAATGAGAACATAATTCTGATTGGTACTATTGTGTATAGCTGTGACTGAGTAACAAATGTAACTTGTAGAGGACACCAGTAAAAGCAAGAAAGACTGCAATGGTTAGTGTTCTAGAAATAAATGTCACAACAATGCTCAACTTCATTCAGTCAAAAATTGTTACAACATGAAAATTAATAATAGATGGGTGCAAATCAGACATATCAAGAATATGAAGGCATGTGGCCTTAATGCAATGATCTAAGACAATCTTTGTAGAATATTGGGTTTTTTTAATAACAGGAATAACAAATAGAAAAAAATCTATGTGTCAAGTATTATCCTCTAAGAAGCACATACTTCTGATGTGAGTTTCAATACAACAAAGATTCATTTGTTTAAGGGATAATGTTTTTCATCAGAATAACGTGAATTACACAAATGTAAATTTACTTCTTCAAAAATATATAGCACAAAACTAAATAATGAGGCATTTTGAACAAACATATCTCAACATTAATCACTTAAATGGATCTTCAGAGAACCAGCTTTAAAGATGATCTATTATTTAGTGGTTTCTTGTGCTCAAAATCTTTTAAATTATTTCTTTGGAATTACCCTCAGAGCTTCTTCAAAACACACATGAAAGAGCAATCTTTATAATGTTCTAACATTAATGTTTACCAAAAGTTTCCAGTTTGATCGACTCATATCAAATCATCAGACGTAGTTTCAAATAGCATCTGAAAACTTCCAAAAGTAACATTTATCTTGGAGTACAACAATTTGCCATCTGGCTCTTGTCTCAATGTGGACTGGCCATGTAGTAGTTCAAAGTTCATATCACCAGCCAAAAAAAAAACTATTGTAGAGGGGAAAATAAAGTTCTAATAAATACATTCTGGATTATAGGGCAGGGAATAGGGTGAGGGAGTAAGGAACTTCACTAGGGCACAAAGTTTAAGAAAAGGAGTTCTAGGGAGAGGAACCAAGATGGCAGAGCAGAATGACGTGCTCTCACTCCCTCTTGCAAGAACACCAGAATCACAACTAGCTGCTGGAAAATCATTGACAGGAAGACACTGGAACCACAAAAGATACCCCACATCCATAGACAAAGGTGAAGCCACAATGAGACGGTAGGAGGGGCGCGATCACAGTAAAATCAAATCCCATAACGAGTGGGTGGGTGACTCACAGACTGGAGAACACTTATACCACAGAAGTCCACCGACTGGAGTGAAGGTTCTGAACCCCACGTCAGGCTTCCCAACCTGGAGGTCTGGCGATGGGAGGAGGAATTCCTAGAGAATCAGACTTTGAATCATAGTGGGAATTGATTACAGGACTTCAACAGGACTGGGGGAAACAGAGACTCCACTCTTGGAGGGCACACACAAAGTAGTGTGTGCATCGGGACCCAGGGAAAGGAGCAGTGACCCCAGGGGAGACTGAACCAGACCTACCTGCTAGTGTTGGATGGTTTCCTGAAGAGGTGGGTGGTGGAGGCGGTGGCTAACCATGGGGACAAGAGCACTGGCAGCAGAAATTCTGGGAAGTACTTCTTGGAATCAGCCCTCCCAGAGTCTGTCATTAGCCCCAAGATAAAGAACAGGTAGGCTCCAGTGTTGAGTTGCCTCAGGCCAAACAACCAACAGGGAGGGAACTCAGCCCCACCCATCAACAGTCAAGTGAATTAAAGTTTTACTGAGCTCTACCCACCAGAGCAACAGTCAGCTCTACCCACCACTAGTCCTCCCCATCAAGCCTCTTAGATAGCCTCATCCACTAGAGGGCAGACAGCAGAAGCAAGAAGAACTACAGTCCTGCAGCCTGTGGAAAATAAACCACATTCACAGAAAAATAGACAAGATGAAAAGGCAGAAGGCTATGTACCAGATGAAGGAACAAGATAAAACCCCAGAAAAACAACTAAATGAAGTGGAGATAGGCAACCTTCCAGAAAAATATTCAGAAAAATGATAGTGAAGATCATCCAGGACCTCGGGGGAAAAAATGGAGGCAAAGATCGAGAAGATGAAAGAAATGTTTAACAAAGACCTAGAAGAATTAAAGAACAAACAAACAGAGATGAACAATACAATAAGTGAAATATAAACTAAACTAGAAGAAATCAATAGCAGAATAACTGAGGCGGAAGAACGGATAAGTGACCTGGAAGACAGAATGGTGGAATTCACTGCTGCGGAAGAGAATAAAGGAAAAAGAATGAAAAGAAATGAAGACAGCCTAAGAGACCTCTGGGACAACATTAAATGCAACAACATTCGCATTATAGGGGTCCCGGAAGGAGAAGAGAGAGAGAAAGGACCAGAGAAAATAGTTTAAGAGATTATAGTTGAAAACTTCCCTAACATGGGGAAGGAAATAGTTACCCAAGTCCAGGAAGCACAGCAAGTCCCATACAAGATAAACCCAAAGAGAAACACACCGAGACACATAGTAATCAACTATCAAAAATTAAAATCAAAGAAAAAAATTAAAGCAGCAAGGGAAAAATGACAAATAACAGACAAGGGAACTCCCATAAGGTTAACAGCTGATTTCTCAACAGAAACTCTGCAAGCCAAAAGGGGTGGTATGATATGCTTAAAGTGATGAAAGAGAAGGACATACAACCAAGATTATTCTACCTGGCAAAGATCTCATTCAGATTCAGTGGAGAAATCAAAAGCTTTACAGACAAGCAAAAGCTAAGAGAATTCAGCACCACCAAACCAGCTTTACAACAAATGCTAAAGGGACTTCCCTAAGTGGGAAACACAAGAGAAGAAAAGAACCTACAAAAACAAACCCTAAACAATTAAGAAAATGATCACAGGAACATACATATCAATAATTATGTTAAACATGAATGGATTAAATGCTCCAACCAAAGGACACAAGCTTGCTGAATGGATACAAAAACAAGACCCATATATATGCTGTCTACAAGAGACCCACTTCAGACCTAAGGACACATACAGACTGAAAGTGAGGGGATGGAATAAGATATTCCATGCAAATGGAAATCAAAAGAAAGCTGGAGCAGCTATACTCATATCAGATAAAATAGACTTTAAAATAAAGAATGTTACAAAAGACAAGAAAAGACACTACATAATGATCAAGGGATCAATCCTAGAAGATATAACAATTATAAATATATATGCACCCAAAATAGGAGCACCTCAATACATAGGCAACTGCTAACAACTATAAAAGAGGAAATCAACAGTAATACAATAAGAGTGAGGGACTTTGACACCTCATTTACACCAATGGACAGCTCATCCAAAATGAAAATAAATAAGGAAACAGAAGCTTTAAATGACACAACAGACCAGATAAATTTAATTGATATTTATAGGACATCCCATCCAAAAACAGCAGATTACACTTTCTTCCCAAGTGTGCATGGAACATTCTCCAGGATAGATCACATCTTGGGTCACAAATCAAGCTGCAGTAAATTTAAGAAAACTGAAATCACATCAAGCATCTTTTCTGATCACAACACTATGAGATTAGAAATGAATTACAGGGAAAAAAATGTAAAAAACACAAACACATGGAGGCTAAACAGTACATTAGTAAATAACCAAGAGATCACTGAAGAAATCAAAGAGGAAATCAAAAAGTACCTAGAGACAAATGACAGTGAAAACACGATGATCCAAAACCTATGGGATGCAGCAAAAGCACTTCTAAGAGAGAAGTTTATAGCAATACAAGCCTACCTCAAGAAACAACTCAAGTAAACAATCTAACCTTACACCTAAAGGAACTAGACAAAGAAGAACAAACAAAACGCAAAGTTAGCAGAAGGAAAGAAATCATAAAGATCAGAGCAGAAATAAATGAAATAGAAACAAAGAAAACAATAGCAAAGATCAATAAAACTAAAAGCTGGTTCTTTGAGAAGAGAAACAAAATTGATAAACCATTAGCCAGACTCATCAAGAAACAGAGAGAGAGGACTCAAATCAATAAAATTAGAAATGAAAAGGGAGAAGTTAAAACAGACACCGCAGAAATACAAGGCATCCTAAGAGACTACCACGAGAAACTCTATGCCAATAAAATGGACAACCTGGAAGGAATGGAAAATTCTTAGAAAGGTATTACCTTCCAAGACTGAACCAGGAAGAAATAGAAAATATGAACAGACCAATCACAAGTAATGAAATTGAAACTGTGATTTAAAATCTTCCAAAAAACAAAACTCCAACACCAGATGGCTTCACAGATGAATTCTATCAAACAGTTAGAGAAGAGCTAACACCCATCCTTCTCAAACTCTTCCAAAAATTTGCAGAGGAAGGAACACTCCCAAACTAATTCCATGAGGCCACCACCACCTTGATACCAAAACCAGACAAAGACACTACAAAAAAAGAAAATTACAGACCAATATCACTGATGAATATAGATGCAAAAATCGTCAAAGAAATACTAGCAAACAGAATCCAAAAACACATTAAAAGGATCATACACCATGATCAAGTGGGATTTATCCCAGGGACGCAACAATTCTTCAATATACACTATTCAATCAACGTAATACACCATATTAACAAATTGAAGAATAAAAAGCATATGATCATCTCAATACATGCAGAAAAAACCTTTGACAAAATTCAACACCTATTTATGATAAAAACTCTCCAGAAAGTAGGCATAGAGGGAACCTAAGTCAACATAATAAAGGCCATATATGACAAACCACAGCAAACATCATTCTCAATGGTGAAAAACTTAAACATTTCCTCTAAGATCAGGAATGAGACAAGGATGTCCACTCTCACCACTATTATTCAACATAGTTTTGGAAGTCCTATCCATGGCAATCTGAGAAGAAAAAGAAATAAAAGGAATACAGAATTGAAAAGAAGAAGTAAAACTGTCTCTGTTTTGTGATGACATGATAGTATACATAGAGAATACTAAAAATGCCACCAGAAAACTACTAAACCTAATCAATGAATTTGGTAAAGTTACAGGATACAAATTAATGCACAGAAATCTCTTGCAATCTCTATACACTAATGATGAAAAATCTGAAAGAGAAATTATGGAAACACTCCCATTTACCATTGCAACAAAAAGAATAAAATACCTAGGAATAAACCTACCTAGGGAGACAAAAGACATGTATGCAGAAAACTATAAGATACTGTTGAAAGAAATTAAAGATGATACCAACAGATGGAGAGATATACCATGTTCTTGGATTGGAAGAATCAATATTGTGAATATGACTATAATACCCAAAGCAATCTACAGATTCAATGCAATCCCTATCAAATTACCAATGGCATTTTTTATGGAACTAAAACAAATCATCTTAAAATTTGTATGGAGACAAAAAAGACCCCAAATAGCCAAAGCAGTCTTGAGGGTAAATAACGTAGCTGGAGGAATAAGACTCCCTGACTTCAGACTATACTACAAAGCTACAGTAATCAAGACAATATGGTACTGGCACAAAAACAGAAACATAGATCAATGTAACAAGATTGATAGCCCAGAGATAAATCCACGCACCTATGGTCAACTAATCTATGACAAAGGAGGCAAAGATATACAATGGAGAAAGGACAGTCTCTTCAATAAATGGTGCTGGGAAAACTGTACAGCTACATGTAAAAGAATGAAATTAGAACACTCCCTAACACCATACTCAAAAATAAACTCAAAATGGATTTGAGACCTAAATGTCTTCAAACGTATGGACACCAACGGGGGAAAACTGCGGTGGGGTGGGGATGGTGGTGTGCTGAATTGGGCGATTGAGATTGACATGTGTACACTGATGTGTATAAAATTGATGACTAATAAGAAACTGCAGTATAAGAAAACAAACAAACAAAAACCCAACTAATACTAAACTTTGTTTGGGTTATTTGTATGGAAATATGTTAATATAAATGTTTCAGACATTATGTGAAATTTCTAAAAATCTTATATGTTCTGGTATAATGTTATAAGTCATAATTCTATTTATTACTTTAGAATGTATATCTCAGAAATAATTATAAAAAAAAGAAAAGGAGTTCTAAAGAAAAATATGATAATGCAATATTTTACAAATCAAAATTGATGCAAAAAATCTATGATGAATACAATATCAAGTTTCAAAAAAATACAACACAGAATTCAAACCTGCCTTTCCATGACTCACCTCACCTCACTTGTCTGATCACCTACCAGTTTAAAGCAAAAGAGAAAAAGGGAGAAAAGTCAAAGGCTTACAGGGCAACAGCAAAAGAAATGACCAATAAATGAAAAAGAAATTTAGAGAATGGGAGAAATATTTGCAAAGCACATATCTGATGAGGAGTTAATAGTAAAAGTATGCAAAGAACTCGTACAACTCAATGGCCAAAAAAAAAATCCAATTAAGAAATGTGCAAAATACCGCAACAGACATTTTTCCAAGGAAAATATTCAAATGGCCAACATGAAAATGTTCTCAACATCACTAATCATCAGGGAACTGCAAATCAAAACCACAATGAGATATTGTTTCACACCCATTAGAATGGCTGTCATCAGAAAGAGATTACAAGTGCTAATGAGAGGAAACCCTTGTACACTGTTGGTGGGAATGTCAACTGGTACAGCCATTATGGAAAATAGTATGGCAGTTCCTCAGTAAATTAATAATAGAACTACCATATGATCCAGTAATCTCACTTCTGAGTATATATCTGAAGGAAACAAAATCACTGTCTCCAAAATATACCTACACCCCATGCTCACTGTGGCATTATTTCCAATAGCCAAGACATGGAAACAACCTAAGTGTCTACAAATGAATGAATGAATGAACAGAAAAAGAAAATGGATAAAATGTGAGGGCAGTATGCTAAATGAAATGTCAGAGGAAGACTAATACTGTATGATCTCACTTACATGTGGGAATGTCAAAAAATCCAGACTCATAGAAACAGAGAACAGATGGGTGCTTGCTGGAGGGTGGCACTGGGGAGTTGGGGAAATGGTGAAGGGGGTCCAAAGGCACAAAATTCCAGCCATAAGATAAATAATTCTAGGAGATGTAATGTACAACATGGTGACTCTAGTTAACAATGGTATATTTGAAAATAATATATTTGAAAATATATCGTATATTAGAAAGTAGTAGATCTTAAAATTTATTATCACATGAAAAAAATTTGTAACTATGTGAGGGGTGAATATTAATGATACTGGTGATCATTTTGATATATATATATATTAAATCATGATGTGTATCTTAAATTTATACAATGTCATATGTCAATTATATCTCAGGAAAACTTGTGGGAGGCTTATACAGGGGATAAAATTAAGCATCTGATTACCTTGTCATCATCTTACATTATGGGGCCAGGCATCATGAGTACAACCTGACCTGTCACAGGAGAAATCTTAGATTTTACACAAAGTAGTAGTTTTAGCTAACTTCTCCAAGCCCCACTGCAAATACAAATGTGGTCTCAGGCATGGTAAAATTCACATTCCACCAGCCTATGTAGTGCAGAGTTTCTGCTTCTTGCAAGCATCCCAATGCCCCCAAAATAGCTCATGTGTAGTCAGGAACAGCAACTTCCTTGGGAGCTGCCTTGCATATTCAAAGTCAGTCTTGGAGAGACTTAGATTAGACCCACGTTTGCATACAAAATTCTGTTTCAACATGTGAAACAAATTCTGTTTCACATTTTACATACATGCTTAGAGGTGGTATGGGAACTAGGCAGGGACAGCTTTCTTAACCTACTAGTGCTTTTAAAATAACTCATTTAAAAAAACTTCTCGGGCTTCCCTGGTGGCACAGTGGTTGAGAGTCCGCCTGCCGATGCAGGGGACACGAGTTCGTGCCCCGGTTCGGGAGGATCCCACGTGCCGCGGAGTGGCTGGGCCCGTGAGCCATGGCCACTGAGCCTGCGCGTCCAAAAAAAAAAAAAAAAAATTTTCTCTGTACAATGAAGTGAATCCGCTATATGTATACATATATCCCCTTCCTCTTGGACCTCCATCCCACCCCCACCTCCATCCCACCCATCTAGGTCACCTCAGAGCACTGAGCTGAGCTCCCTGCACTATACAGCAGGTTCCCACTAGCTATCTGGTGTACATATGGTAGTGTATTTATGTCACTAACGCAACATTGTAACGCATCTATACCTCAATAATAATAAAAAAAAAATACAGCCCTCCTTCTCCAATCCACCCCATAACACTTACGTTTTGTGAGAATTCAAATAAGCTTCCCCACTGCTTTTCTTTTAAAGAACTGGAATAAAATATTTATGTTTCATTGACCTTGTGAGGTTTAAATTACAATGCAATTTATGTACAGATATATAATATTCTGTCTGTGCAATCTGGCTTGCCATTTTTTCACTTGCCATTTTCATAGTCATTTTTCAAGTCCTTAAAAGTTCTTTAGAAAGCTGTATAGTTTTTTGTTATCTATATATAATGAAAAACTATGGTTATATAGTATAAATACCATAAAACTATAGTATGTATATATATATATGTATATATACATATATGTACACCATAACTTTGACAATTTCTTTGATGTTTTACACCTTATTTCTAAGTTTTAATGCCATAAATAATGGTGCAATGCAGCAGCAAGCATTTCTGTTAATTTCATATTCACATCTTTGTTTAGTTCTTCAAATAGATTTAAAGCAGTGAATTTATTTGTCAAATAGGTCTTTATAAGGAAAGTCACTGTTACAGAAGGTTTGAATCTGAGTACCATTTCCCTGAACAATGGCAGACATTGTGTAGCATAATTAACAAAATCACTATGCTCTTTATAGAAAAAAATGCTGAAATAGAGTATAAAAATTAATTTTCCATCTAAAATATATTGAAAAGAAAGTAACACTTGTGGCTTAATGATCTTAAAGGCATAGTTTTCATCATTTCAGTGAAAATAAAGAAGGTTACTATGTGGTATTTAAAAAACAAAAACAAAAACTTCTCAAGACAGCTGGAGTAGTTCAAGTGTCCGTTTTAGAAAATATGACGCTATAAATTACATAATAGCTATACTCTGCCTGCCTAACCCTCAGCCATAAGTTCTGTGCTAAATCACTCTTTGTATTTCTTCATCTACAGAAAAGAAAGGGGTAGCTTTTGGAGAGGGACTTGGATTTGGCGGCTGCAAGGTCTGAATTGGATTCTCTCTGTTTCTCATTGAGTGTCTTTCCTGGTGAGACAGACTCTTTCAGTTAGGGTTAACAGAGGAGCTACCTTACCTCAGAGAAGTATTGAAAGTAGTCAGCAAGATTAACTCTGAGACTGGCAAAGCATTTTGTCAATGTAAACTAGTTCTCAGCACATCACATACACAATAGAGGTTATTATTTCAAATAATTCAGCATTTTCACCTGAATTACACACATAATTACCTGAATTATTTGTGTCATTTTTAAGGGGCATTTTGGGTTAAGACATGCTGGTTTTGTAACCACAAAATCTACGAATTTGAAGAGGTATCCACTTCCCCCAACTTCCTGGTGGAATTGCACTGAGATTCTCTTAACATTATTGACCATCTTATGCATACAGGTCTGGGAAAGGAGAGACCTCATTTCCAAGGTGCATGTTCCATGCTCAGTCTCAGAGTCTTGCCTCCTGCCAGCCAGCTCTCTGTAAGTTTGCTCTTCCTTGGTGGAAGCCACCCCCTACACTGAGTCTTTTTTTTCCCCATTGATACATAGACTTCCTCAAGTCTTTCCTATCTTGTTCATGAATTCATTCAATGAATGAATTCAATGAATGGCTACTACATGCCAGGCACTGTTCAAGAAGTTTACAGCAGTTAGCAAGGCCAATGGTGTCTCTGCTCTCATGGACTTTGCATCTTTTCATTCCTCCAATTCTCTGACTTTCCCTTAGAGATACATGTCTTGGTATGGAAGCAACCTAATAAAGAAGATGTGGTACATATATGCAAGGGAATACTACTCAGCCATTAAAAAGAACAAAATAATGCCATTTGCAGCAACATGGATGGACTTGGAGGGCATTATGCTAAGTGAAATAAGTCAGACTGAGAAAGACAAATACTGTATGATATCACTTATATGTGGCATCTAAACAAATACAACAAACTGGTGAATGTAACCAAAAAAAGAGGCAGACTCACAGATATAGAGAACAAACTAGTGGTTACCAGTGGGGTTAGGGGGAGGGGCAATGTAGGGGTGGTGAATTTGGAGGTACAAATTTTTGAGTGTAAGAAAGGCTCAGGGATGCATTGTACAACAATGGAAATATAGCCCATATTTTGTAATAACTGTAAATAGAGTGTAACCTTTAAAAATTGTATAAAAAATTAAAAAGTGTTTAAAACACAAAGAGATACATGTCTTGAAAAAATAATGCATAGTCCCACCCTCATTTCTCCTTTGCTCCATAGCCCACTACCTTCTGCTTTTAATCCCAACATATTTTTTGTTTCAGTCCAGTAGCTATTGTAGTTTGGGGGCATTGTTTTTTCCTTTTACTTCCCCTTGGCCTCTCTGCAGCACTCGCTAATATTGGCCATAATTGGTTCAATTACTTGGAACCTCTACTCGATTGGTGCGATGCCATCTTTCCCTGGTTTTCCTCCAGCCTCAAGGTTATTCATTCTTGATATTCTTTCTGCTCTTCTTCCTCCCTGCCCCCACCCCCATCTCATCCCTTATATACTCAGATTTGTTGGGATCCATTTCTGATCCGATTTTATTCACTTTTCCCATTGTGACTTCAACCAGTTCTTTGACCATAACTCTATACTGAAAGGTCCCCAATAGGTGTTTTGGGCTCATGTCTGTGTTCAGTCCTGGACTCAAATTTCCCACCTGCCCTATTTATATCTATAGAGATCATACAAGTGTCTTTACCGTTAATATGCCCCAAACTAAATAAATCTTTCCTGCTGGACTGCCCCCATCCCTACTCCTCTGCCATCACTCTCCATCATTTCCATTTAGGAACGACACCACCAACTACAAGCCAGAAATATGGGTGCAATCCTGCACACCTCCTTCTGAGTCATTCTCGTATCACTAAGCCTGGTTCTACTTTCTTAACATCTCTTGACTCTATCCTTTTGTCTGTACTCATTGCCCTGCCTGAGTTGAGGCCATATTCATTTCCCATCCAGATTCCTAAAGGCAACTCTGTTTGGTCTCTTTGCCTCTAATCTTAGTTTGCTCTAATCCTTCTCCACATTGTGTTCAGAGGGATATTTTATAAAGGCAAATTTGATGATGCTCTTCCCGTTTTAAACACTTCAGAGATTCCTCCTACTACAGATAGATAGATATAGATATAGATAGATGATAGATGATAGAATATATATTTGCAACCATACATGTACACAACACACAAGGTCCTTCCTATTGACCCTCTACCTGCTTGTCCATCATCTCTCCCACTGCTTGCACTCAGGGCACATTCCCCTACTGTGCTAGACTCTGTCTGTCAGGCCTCTGGGCCTTTACATAAACTGGTCTCTACAGAGAACACTTATCCAGCCCCTCTTAACTTTCCTTGTCTCCTCCCATAATCCTTAAGCTTCCTTATCAGAAGCCTTCTCTGATCCTCATCTTCCCCAGTCCTAACCATTGCCTCTCATGTTCCTACAGGTTTTGATTTATATCTTTAATGCACCACTTTCCATGATACATTATAATTCCACATTCACTTTTTTGCTTTCTTTAACAGACTATGACCTTCTTGAGACATCATTTGCTATTTATTTGTGTGTATTTGTATAAAGAGAGAGTTTTACCTAGCATTCACCAAATTATAAAAATATACGCATTTGAATTAATCTCCTTCCCAATTTCTAGCCTACAATATTCATTATACGCTGACTTCATGTTGTACTCCACAGTGCTAATCATTCTCTCCTGTATGCTGACTGCATACATTGTACATAACTCCATCATTACACATGGCATCCTGTACTCTCACCATTTTATCTCTCATTTGTCTTCTTCTGTTACACATTGTGCTCTCTCGGTAGAGAATCTATATCTATCTATCCTGCTTTTCCAAATACCTAGCACAACACTTGACACAGGAGAGAAAATCAGGAAATAATCGCTGAATGAAATTGAATTAAGTATCCAAGGTATTTACAAATCACCTTGCCAAATACAGTAAGACATAAATGTTTTAACCTTATCAGCATCCTTCCATCTTAAACAGCAGAAATTTCAAGGACAACATTGCACTTAAAAAACAAAGATTCTGGGCTTCCCTGGTGTCACAGTTGTTTGGAGTACGCCTGCCGATGCAGGGGACGCGGGTTCGTGCCCCGGTCCGGGAGGATCCCACATGCCGCAGAGCGGCTGGGCCTGTGAGCCATGGCCGCTGGGCCTGCGCATGCGGAGCCTGTGCTCCACAACCGGAGAGGCCACAACAGTGAGAGGCCCGTGTACCGCAAAAAATAAAAATAAAAAAAAGATTGTGATGGCAGGCAAATTCTGGATTTCCCTAAAAGTCTTTTTCACCTCTCTGAGGATGATGCCATTCTATTAGTGGCAAAGCTTCTATAAAAAAAGTGTGAATTAAAATCTAAGATAGCCTTCAGGTCAGAGGTGCTGAGTTTGAAAGTAATATACCAGACAATACTAGAGCCAAACAACCTTACAAAGGAAAAAGCAAGCTCTGAATTTGCTACCCTCTTGGGTGCTTTACAATTTGAACTGACTCCTACTCAGCAAATGGGATTGTCTGGAGACTAAGCAAACATTGTATCTAACATATTTTTATCAATTTTTAGATAAGCAGAATATACATATTTCCAGATTAAAAGGAAACATTTCTTCTACTTAAACAATCTGTAATATAGAGCAAAAAAAAAATCATATTAATAATCTCTATCATACCATTAACTTCATTAGAGTCTTGTCATAATGATGACAAAAAGGAAGAAAAAGGACAATGGTGGGTGGATTTGGAATTTTAGGCTCTCCTCATTGTTACAAGTTTGATTGAATTGGTTACCACACATTCAATCATGAGCCATAACCTCAAATCAGCTTGGACATGACCCATTTAATATTTGTTACATCACAGATAGACACAGAAACATGGGTAAAAGGAAGTGAAGAGTTAATTTTTGTAATCAGATCTTTTCAGGCAGAAAGACTGTTACATACAAACCACCCAGCCAAGTAGAGCCCAGTTTCTTTTGGCTTAAATTATATACATAATTAAGTCAAATAATTCATTGCTTATAGATACACTGAACAAGATAAAACATTGATATAAAACATGCTCTATAAATATAACCGTGTGTGTATGCCACAAATAATATTCATTTATATGTTATAATGAAAAAACTGGTATTTTAGGATTGTTAAAAGGCAATTTCCTAATAATCACGAATGTCATATGCATTTTAATGATCACATGGCAAATATTTTGTTTAAATCATTAATTAATGAGAGAACCAGAAAGATGTTACAACAGGTCCAAAGGAGATCTTAAAGATCTCGTAAAGAACCTGTGCCGGCAATCAGGAATGTAAGCACACGAATTAACAAATAGATGCAAATTTCATCAATATCCACTCGGCAGTAATCAATTGTATTTGTCTGGACACAATTCATTTGCATTTTTACAAACAAGCAACATTTGCATCATTATCAGTTTTCTACAACTTATTTACAGTACACTCAGTAAACATTTTTACCAATTTCAAAGACTTGCACACATTTTCCTGGCAAGGTATTTGTTTCATTTTGTTTAAAAATAAAAAAAAGACTTAACAGTATCCCATCACTCTTTGCACACAAACAAGATGCCCTTATCTGATTCACTCCCATTTTCCCCAAGCTGCCCAAATGTTATTCTCGCCATAAACATAATTTCAGGAGCCATAGGAAAATCCCTCCTTAAGAGGGACCCACCCAAAAGAACTTTTCCACCTGCTGACTTATGTCTGAATTTTTATAGAGAGAATTAAAGACTAAAAGACTATCAAAGAGGGAAAATGGAGTTTATTAACTTGTCAGGCAAGAGAACATACAATAATGTCAAAATTCGCTTTGGCGGTAAGGTGTGAGGGAATTCAGGAATTTCAAGGAATGTAGGTTTGAAAACTAGCCCTCCGGATAGAGCATAGAATGAGTCCTCACATCTGTACACAACTGGTTAAAACAAATTCTACTGTTCATTGATCAGAAATGAGTTTTCATTTGGGTCCAATAAGGATCTCATGGACTAAGGTCATTCAAACTTCATGATTCTTTAACATCTTTAGATGCTTAGAAAAATTGTATTGAAACACAGCTTTGATATCTCCTATGCAAATCTTGCTCTAGGTGGAAAATTTTCATTCTCACAATGTAGCCTCTTAGACCAGGAGTCAGAAATATATGGCTGTGCTCCAAATCTACAGCCCTTTTTAATATGGCCTGTGAACTAAGAATGGTTTTTATATTGCTACAGGGTGTTTTTAAGCCAAGTAAAACACAAAAAAAAATATGACAGAGCCCACAGGTGTCTTGAAAAGCCTAAAATGTTTATCATCTGGCCTTTTACAGAAAAAATTTGTTGACCCCTGTCTTAAACCACAATGTGAGATAAGATTCATGTTGCAGATAAACCTGGGAAATATAAGATGGACTGCACTTTACAGGGAGGTACTAACACGTCAGCCTTTCCTGAATTACAGTGGATGGAAGAGGGAAGTGGCAGGAAAGCGCTGATTTCCAAGAAAGAGAGTGCATTTTTACAAAATAAAAAACCAAACAAACTCATAGAAAGGACATCAAGAATGGAAAGTGAAGTTAGCCAGGTAAACACCACAACTGGCCTAGCTGGCAAGGAGGAGGCACAGGAGGAAACTAATGAAGTCAAGTTGACACATTGTGCAAATAATGTCTCATGTCACAGCTCTCACAGAACTAACCACCATGTGTGCTCATGGGTGGACACACGAGGGAAATCACAGTGAGCATGAAAGCCAAACTACTCTCTAAGAAATACTGAACTGTGGTAAATTTTAATATACAGGCTAAGAGAGCAAATTTAAGTACCAAGTAAAAAAAGGTTTTCTACCAAACAAGAGCCCTATTCAATAAGGTATCTACATTTGCGAGAGGGGCACTTGGGTAAGCCTTTTTAAGCCAACTACTATGAATCTCGTCTGTCCCATATTAGGAAAGCCATGTCTTTAGGGCTGCTGCTTGGGTGGCCCTACTTAAGTGTTTCCGGCAGGCTGGAGGTGGTCCAGCTACGGTGTAATTGGATGATCCTTGCGGGATCATTGCTTCCAATCAGGTCTGCGTGCTATTAGCAAAATGGGGGAGTCAGGATTCCTCAACTGTGAAGAGAAGAATGGGTTTTCTTACAGACCTACATATCCAGTGCCTTACTTTTTGGCCCAGGTTCTCTTTCCCCTTTTCTAATTCAGCCCATCTCTTTCATTTCTTCTGCAACTGCTTTCATCACAGTTCTCATCCACTTATCACTAAACCAGTGTAATAGCCTCTGGGCAGGCTCTTACCTTGGTCTCATGTGCTTCTTTCCTACAGAATAATCTTCCTCATTATCATCATTTTCACCATTGTTAAAGATATGCTGTGGTCCCTCACTCTTAACAGGACAGGAAGGGAGACGAGCACAAATGCCTTACTCTTATCTCCCTCTGTCGTTCTGTCAAAAGAAAGGATTGTACAGTTATTTTTTACAACAATGTAACTTTAACTGTGCTCCCAAACAAGAAAGGATGTTACTAAGAGATCAGAAATGAAATTGAAAGTATGAGGAGATAGAAATTCTTATACCCCTTGATGGGTGTGTTTAGTCCATTCATGCTGCTATAACAAAAATAACATAGACTTGGTGACTTAAACAACAAACATTTCTCACAGCTCTGAAGGCTGGGAAGACTCAGTCTGGTAAGAGTCTACTTTCTGGTTCATAGATGGCTATCTTCTCACTGCATCTTCACATAGCAGAAGGGGTGACGGAGCTCTCTCAAATCTGTTTTACAAGGGCACTAATCCCATTCATGAGCGTTCCCCTCTCATAACCTAATCATCTCCCAAAGGTCCTATACCTCCTAATACCACCACATCGAGGGTCAGGATTTCAACATACAAATTTGGGAGGGGCACAAATGTTTTGTCTGTAGCAGTATGTGCTTTGATCTAGCACTTTTAGGAATTTTCCCTGAAGATATCATAAATGAGGTGCCCCAAAGTATCTGAATAAGGATGTATTTTGCAATAACATATATACTAGTGAAATCAGTAAGAAAACCCAATCAATAGGAAAATTGGTGAAACAAATTATGGTACACCCATATAAAAACCATGCCGAGAAAATTAAATGACAGGATTGATATTTATCTTCTGGCATGGAATGGTAGCCATAATGCATACAATGCTAGGTTGTTAAATGGAAAAGCAGGTTAAAAGCCAGCATGTTTAGGGGAAAACTCATGATTCTATGTGATGAGAAGAAAATAATTTTAATTTTCTATTTCTTATACTTGGGTATGACTTAAATTTCTTAAAGTGAGCACATATTACTTTTGCAATAAATGAAAATAATTTGTCTTTGGGCCTTTATTCATGGTCATCTGCAACCCAAAACAAGTCAACATTTCTAGACTTTTCCCCTAGTGTCCTACTACTTCTCTTTCACTCCAACCTGTCTTAACAATTGCCAAATTATACTTTTTAATGCCCTGCCTTTGGTATTTTACTCATGGTTTTCCCAGCCTGGAAGGCTCCCTGCCCAGCCTTGCCCCCGTCCCTCTGCTCATTTTTCAAGATGCACCTCCAGTTCCTCCTAGAAGTCTCCAAGGATGAGTGTCTCTGGAATTGGTCATCCATGCCTTTAAATTATCAATATTACTTGCAGTTTATCTTAGAGTTTCTTCATCTGAGGTCCACATCCCTCATGGATGGGCTTCACTAAGGTACTGAACCCTGGGAAAGAGTAAGGAAATTCTGGTGTATGTTTATACACATTTCTTTTAAAGGGAGTCCATAACTTTCAGCAGATGGACTGAAAGGAGCACAGACATTGTTTGTCTATATACCTTTACTTTTGCTAATGTGTCATATTCAGCTTTATCATATTTCTTCTATCATTTTTTCAAAAGTTTACTTAAATCTTACATTATTACTTACTTTCACAAATATCTATGTTTCCTCTTCCCAAATATGTTATAAACATTTTTTGAGAATAAGGACCAAGGTATTTATTTTTTTAATCTAATTAAAATTTGCAGAGTTCAAAACACATAGTAGAAATTCACAAAATGTGTGTTGATTTGATGAGTATCTGTACTCACAAGAGTATGTGTGGACAATCCCACAAATTAACAGGACCCAAAGCTTGAAAGAAAAAAAATCCGTGGGGGAAAGAATCAAAATAGAAACCTTGTTCTCAGTTCTTCAAGGTCTTGCTGCTCTTTGATAATCAGATGACTCACCATCAGTCACAAAACACAAAAATACTCAGACAGAATCTGACAGACAGAAAAATCTTCTCACATGATGGCACATACTTAGAATAATTCTAAAATTATCTGGAGGTAATATTCCCCAAAAGAAATCACAAACATGTCAATGCAGGTACAAACGAAAGAAAAACCTATGTCATTGGAGATTTAACATGGATTTTTATTAGAATACATTTTCCTTCAAAAATTAAGCCCATTGAAGGAACACCTGTTGGAAAGTAGAGATGTGCTTGTGTGACATAAATTCACTAGTAATGAGGAACTTACTCTATCTTGAACTATGAGAGAGAATTTTTTATTCCCTGTTAAGTGTTCTCAGTTTGGGACATTGGGCAGATCACTTGGTGTCACTGGATTTCGTTTCTCACTTGTAATAGGAGAGAGGCTGAGACAGAACTACCCTCATATGCCAGGTGATAGACCCATTCTTCTCAATCTGGATTGTTAAGATAGGTAGGGCTAAGCACAAAATTATAAGTTGAAAATGGTCACATGTTATTAAAGCAGAAAATGTACCAGAGGGGAGCAGTTTCTCAGCATTATCTGAGAGGCTGTCTCCCAGCCTATAGTCCTCAGTAAGGTTCCCAAATAAAACTGAAACTCACAAAAAATGTACTAAATGTTTAAGGAATTAATATCAATATAGCATGAAAGGGGAAAAAAGAAGGAGACTCTTTATGGGATTCATCTATTGAATAAAATAATCTTGTTCAAGAAACCACCTTAACTGAAATGTTTCATTATAAAGAGGTCCCTAAACAGCCTGAATTTTCTGGAGCTAGGCAAAGAAAGAGCTAAACCATTCTAAACAAATTAGCAGGAATCTATGGAGAAACACAAAAGAATGAAGCATGGGGTGGGCGGAATAAATGATGGGATAAGCCACATAATGACAGGGGAGGGGCTCACTTATAAATGTTGGCTAGTGAGAAGATGCTGGCAACAAGGGCAACAAAGGCATATATAAGAACAAGGATGGCCAACATTTACTTTTAACATATATGCAGCTATGACGTAAAACCTTTGCCACTCAAATATTTTTACTTATGTCTGGTATTTCTATGTATGCCTTGGATGAGTTGCTTTATGAGGAAATGAAGGAAGGTTCTACCTGCCAGGGTCAAGGAGAAAAGAATAGATAAGATGATGACTTCAGCAAGACTGAAAATGTAGTGGAAACAGAAAATCAGAGAAACAGGTGTTCAAGAGAACATAAGCTCTTAGGAATTTCCAGGTATCTTGACAAAGATATTAGAATTCCTACAGGATATGGGATGAGGATCCTTGGCTAATTTCATTCAGTTCATGGAGACAAGGTAGCTCAGCTGAGTTGAAGTCTTGGTTCATTGGACATGGGTATATTATGAATAAATATTCAAAATCTTGTGACCTCAATTATTTGTTTTATGCTCTACCCTCATGCTCCAGGATGTGTGTATTCTCCCTCATCTGACATTGGGGTGGTTTTGAGAAATATTAGGCTAAGTGATATCAAATGATCCATATAAGTCTAACATTCCACATCACTGGCAAAACACGATGCAGCTATGAAGAAAAAATGGTACTCCCCTTCATAAAGCAGTTATAGGTAAAAGTGAGACATGATAACTACAAACAAAATTCATTTTATGTAAGAATATTTCTACCAAAGCAAAGACTGGAATTTGTTCTACTAGAGAAAATTTATAGCATCATTAGTTGCATTTTTATCACACATGACATGAAGCTTAACTCAAAACTCCTTGCAAAGAAATTTTTGCCTTCACAGTATCACCATGACATGGAGCTGTAAGTTGGAAACCAGTCACTTAGATCCAATTCCAGGGACACTTCTGAAATTATCAATAATTTAGTATCTTTAAACCATTAATCGGCATTAGTGTCAGGTTTCAAATCTGTCCAGGCAGACACATAAATCACATATAGCAATGGTGACAGCTGCAAATCAGAGGAAGCCAAATTACCTGCCAAGACATCCCACACTTAGAAAAACATTTAACAAAGATATCTGATTAACTCATTCTCACATAGTCATTTACCCATCCTCACAGAGTTCATCCAACCATAATTTCCACCACTTTAATAAGCAACCTATATAATGTGCTAATGAAAATGTGTCAGAATACGTCTTTACAGAGGCATTATGTGAAATGTCACAGGTATGGGGTGATGGAATCTCCAAAATGTACCTAGTTCCATCTCAACATTTTTCATACAAAACTGTCTAGCGAAGTTTGGCTGGAATTAACCGGGGATTAAGTAAAAACCCGTGTTTATGCCAACAAATAAGTCAGAACTGTATACTAGTTATTTTTTTAAGCTTTTTAAATAAAGACTCTTCTAAATATTGCTTAATGAAATATTGAGTTAAGAAAATATACATGCTTCGTTTTACCCATCTTGGGATACCCTTGTTGGGTTGTGCATGCTACTATTGACTTGAAAATCACTTAATTACTTTGATCCTATGTGTCTAATAAAACCAATTGGGAAATTACCAGATCGTTTGCAGAAAATTGGCAATGTGAAGAGTTGGGGGCAGATGTTGAAGTGAGAATGTTATTAAACAGATACAAAAATAAGACAAGTAGATCTGTTTTATTTTAGTATAAGAAGCACAGAGCCCTTCTTGGACACTGTTAAGGTGGTGAGGTCTGACTGGGACAAGGGCAATAGAGATCACTGTTCATAATATGAAAAGACTTACCTGTCAGTAATTGACTCTATTCAGGCTCCAGTTCATAAAATCTGCTAAGAATTTTAGCCATCATTAAAGATTTATTGGATGGTCAGATTTATGAGCAAATGATCTTCTAGAATATAACCCTCAACCCCTTAACATTCCCTACCCTCATCATGGGATTCTGTTCAACTCAACCCTGCTAGTGACAAATATTCCAACTCCTGGGTGTGTGCCCAATACTAAAATTGTTCCCTGTTGCTCCTCTTCCTAAATACACACACACACACACACACTCACCACACCACACACACACACACACACTCACCACACCACACACACACACACACACACACACACACACTATTGTTATCTTGTCATCTTTGGGAACATACTGTAATATCATATTACCCACATATGTGATGGCTAATTTCCCTGATTGGAATTAAACATTTGCTAAAGAAATGCAGGTGTCTTTAAAATAATGAAGTTAGTCCCAAATGCAAGAAGAAAGAAAACAAATAATCCAGCAATCAGTACACCATCAGCATCATTAACTCTAGTCTCCAGAGTCTACTCTTTTTAGATTGGAGAGGAAAATAAGAAAATCTCAAAGCTATACTATTTTGACAGTCAATTACATTTTGATAGAACAGTTTCATGCTTCCATCTGTAATTAAAGTCAACAGTCTTATAAATTAAATTCCTACAAAGGGGAAATTGGATGGGAGCAGAGGGAGTACTTAGCTTTTTCTAAGATAAAAACTTGGAAATAAATTGTGTATAAGACAAACTATCTCTGAACACCCCAAGTTACTGACCTACTTACTGGGCATATTGTAATTAGGACATATATAAAACATCATAAGTGTGTTTTAAAATATTTCTTTTACTGACAGACTGCACAATGGTTAATTGTCACTAATTCTAATTCAATGTTGGCTCCAAATAATGTATCTCAATACTGGAAAAATTTTAATGTTATATGACAATCTGTAAAGGAGCATGAAACTGCTGAAAACCATAAAGTAACAGTGTCTAGTGTGGTAGATTTAATTTAAACCTTACCCTTTCTTCTGTGGGCAGAGTAACCTCCCTTGCCCTTCAATTTGGAGTTTAACTATGTAATTTGCTTTGGCCAATGGGATGTTAGCAGACCTGATGCAAGCAGAGGATGAAAAACTACTGGCATAGGTGGTCTTGCTCTTTTGGGGGTCTGTTATCACCCTGAGAAGAAAATTTCCAGGCTGATTGCTGGTCCCAGAAAGAAAAAAAAGTAGAGCAGCACCAACCCAAGCTGAGTGCAGCCCAGGATCAGCTTCAGACCCAAGCTGGCTACAGATACGAGAAGTGAGCTCAAGGGAAACCAGTATAATCATCCCACTGAGCACAGCATAAGTCAGCTAACCATCATCCACTGATCATCAGGTGCATGAGAAATAGAAGTTTATGGTTTGATTATGACCTTTATTTTGTTGCAGTAGCTGAGTGATACACATACCAAATAGAGACTAAATTCCTTAACACAGAATCCACAGTTCTCCACAGTGTCATGCAAGTTGAATTTACATAATTCAGTCATTCAATTAACAAGTATTAGAGAACCTCCAACATGTCAGTTACTATTCTGGCACTGGGGGTATAGTGGTTAACAAAAGGTCACACTATTATGAAGCATACATTCTAGAAGACAGAGAAAGCAATAATTAAACATGTAACATGACAAGTTGTGCTAGCTTCCATGGAGAACAAAGGCAAATAAAAATAGAGAGAATAACGGTGATAATAGGGTGGTCAGGGAATATCTCTCTAGTAAGGTGACATTTGAACAGAAATCTGAAATAAAGGGAGCAAGAGATGTGTATCTCAGGGAAAAGAATTTCAACAGTCAAAAGGAACAGAAAATGCAAAAAACCTGAAAAGTACATACTAAATGTATTTCAGCAAGAGCATGGAATCTGGTATTTTGAAACTCAATAAGAAAAGTTAAAGATAAAAGAATCAAAGCATATCCACTACATAAAATTAAACTCACAAAGGAAGACAGAGATGAGAGAAGTGAAAGAACTACAAAACAGATTAAAAAAAGCAATTAACAAGAAGGCAATAGTAAGTCAATAATAACTATCAATCTACCAGTAACTGTTAATAATTACTTTAAATGCAAATGGATTAAACTCACCAATCAAGAGACAGAGTGACTCAATGGATTAAAAAAAAAAAAAAAACACAACTCCCAATTATATGCTGTCTACAAGAGACCCACTTTTGGTTTAATGACATACATTGGCTGAAAGGGATAGAAAAAGCTATTCCATGCAAACGGTAACAATAAGAGTAGGGCTGGCTATACTTATATCAGACAATATAGATTTTGAGTCAAAACTCTCACAAGAGACAAAGAAGATAATTACATAATGACAAAAGGTTCAATTCAACAGAATGATATGACAGTTATATAAGTGTATATGCACTTTAAAGCTACTTGTCCTACTGCGAAAGTGTGGATGAAGCCAATGAAGCCTCAGAAGTAAACCCTCTGGACCAAAGACCAATAGCTGCCTTATAACATGGCACTTTGGGAGATAATTAGACTTTGTGACCATTGGAGAGGTCTTGTCAAGATTTGTGAAGTTTCTGGGACATATTTCACCATCCCAAATACAAGTCTGCATGGAGAAGAAGGCAATAAAATAATTTTTATTTTTCACAACTGATATTGCAGTCTAGAACACTACAGAAATATATCCTACACAGCCATTATTGATGATATAACCCACGGTAACAGACACTAGAGAGAAAAGGAACAAGAACGTGCATATTCCAATGAGCCTGGGTTTAGGAAGCTGGTCAGTCTGATCTGGCAACTTGAATTTAGCACATTATACTTGCAGCTGAGCTGTGATAAATCATTTTCACTCTGTACCTATCCTGCCCTGCATCACAAATACCACTGTGTTAAGTTGTGAATGAATGCATAAATGAATGAGCACCCAACATCAGAACATGGTGCTCTAACAGATTTGAAGAGAGAAATAACAATATAATAATAGTGACAGACTTTAATACCCCAATTACAATAATGGACAGCTCATGTGGAAAGAAGATCAGTAACGAACCAGAAGACTTGAACCACACTATAGACAAGAGTACCTAGTCTTGAACCACACTATAGACAAGAGTCACCTAGACGTATAAAGAATATCCCACTTATCAGCAGAATACAGATTCTTCTCAAGTGCACAAGAAACATTTCCAGGGTAGATCACATGCTAAGTCACAAAACAAGTCTTAACAAATTTAATAAGATTGAAATTTTTACAGGTATCTTTTCCAACCACAGTGGAATGAAACTAGACAACAAAAGGTAAGTGGGAAAAAATTACAAATACTTAGGAATTAAACAACACACTCTTAAACAACCTTTGGTTCAAAGAAGAAATCAAAAGAAAAGTTAGTATGTCTTAAGACAAATGAAAATTGAAACACCACATAGGAAAACATTTGGGATAAAGCAAAAGCCGTACTAACGGGAAGTTAATAGTGATAAATAAACATACATAAATAAACAACCTAATATTAAAACTAGAGTAACTAAAAAAGGAACAAACTAAGCCCAAAATTAGGAGAAGGAAGGAAATAATAAAGATTAGAACAGAAACAAATGAAATATAGAATACAGTAGAAAAAACTGACAAAACTAAGCGTTGGCTCTTAGAAAAGATAGACAACACCTTAGCTGGACTAAGAAAAAAAAGGCTCAAAATCAGAAATAGCAAAGGAGACGTTACAAATAATGCCACAGAAAGATCATAAGGGACTATTATGAGTAATTATACACCAACAACTTGAATAACCTAGAAGAAATAGATAAATTCTTAGAAACATAAGAGACTGAAACAAGAAGAAATAGAAAGTCTGAACAGACCAGTTACAAATAATAAACCTGAATCAGTAATCAAAACCAGATGGTTTCACAGGTGAATTCTATCAAACATTTAGAGAAGAGCTAACACCCATCCTTCTCAAACCCTTCCAAAAAATTGTGGAGGAAGGAACACACCCAAATTCATTCTATGAAGCCACCATCACCCTGATACCAAAACCAGAAAAAGATATCACTAAAAAAGAAAATTATAGCCCAATATCACTGAGGAACATAGACACAAACATCCTGAACAAAATACTAGCAAACAGAATCCAACAATATATTAAAAGGATCATACACCATGATCAAGTGGGATTTATCCCAGGGATGCAAGGATTCTTCAATGTACAAAAATCAATCAATGTGATACACCATATTAACAACTGAAGGAATAAAAACCATATGATTATCTCAATAGAGGCAGAAAGGGCTTTTGACAAAATTCAACACCCATTTATGATAAAAACTCTCCAGAAAGAGGGCATAGAGGGAACCTACCTCAACATAATAAAGGCCAAATATGACAAACCCACAGCAAACATCATACTCTATGGTAAAAAACTGAAAGCATTTCCACTAAGATCATGAACAAGACAAGGATGCCCACTCTCGCCACTCTGATTCCACATAGTTTTGGAAGTTCTAACCATGGAAATCAGAGAAGAAAAAATAAATAAAAGGAACACAAATTGGAAAAGAAGAAGTAAAACTGTCACTGTTTGCAGAAGACATGTTACTATACATAGAAAATCCTAAGGATGTCACCAGAAAACTAGAACTAATCCATGAATTTGGTAAGGTTGCAGGATACAAAATTAATGCTCAGAAATTTGTTGTATTCCTATACACTAACAATGAAAAATCAGAAAGAGAAATTAAGGAAACAATCCCATTTACCATCACAACAAAAAGAATAAAATATCTAGGAATAAACCTACCTAAGGAGACAAAAGACTTTTACTCAGAAAACTGTAAAACACTGATGAAAGAAATCAAAGATGACACAAACAGATGGAGAAATATACCATGTTCTTGGATTGGAAGAATCAATATTGTGAAAATGACTATAATACCCAAAGCAATCTACAGATTCAATGCAATCACTATCAAATTACCAATGGCATTCTTCACAGAATTAGAACAAAAAATTTTAGAGTTCGTATGGAAACACAAAAGACCCTGAATAGCCAAAGCAATCTTGAGAACGAAAAAAGGAGCTGGAGGAATCAGGGTCCCTGACTTCAGACCATACTACAAAGCTACAGTAATCAAGACAGTATGGTACTGGCACAAAAACAAAAATATAGATCAATGGTACAGGATAGAAAGCCCAGAGATAAACCCATGCACATATGCTCACCTAATTTACAACAACATAGTGGAGAAAAGACAGCCTCTTCAATAAGTGGTGCAGGGAAAACTGGACAGCTATATGTAAAAGAATGAAATTAGAACACTTCCTAACACCATACACAGAAATAAACTCAAAATGGATTAAAGACCTAAATGTAAGTCCAGACACCATAAAACTCTTAGGGGAAAACATAGGAAAAACACTCTGACATAAACCACAGTAAGAACTTTTTTGATCCACCTCCTAGAGTAATGAAAATAAAAACAAAAATAAGTAAACGAGACCTAATTAAACGTAAAAGCTTTTGCAGAGCAAAGGAAACCATAAAAAAGATGAACAAACAACCCTCAGAATGGGAGAATATATTTGCAAATGAAACAATGGACAAAGGATTTATCTCCAAAATATACAAATAGCGCATGGAGCTCAATATCAAGAAAACAGAATTCAATTAAAAAATGAGCAGAAGACCTAAATAGACATTTCACCAAAGAAGACATACACATGGAAAAGAGGCACATGAAAAGATGCTCAACATCACTAATTATTAGAGAAATACAAATCAAAACTACAATGAGTTATCACCTCACATGAGTCAGAATGGCATTATCAAAAAAAACTAGAAATAATAAATGCTGGAAAGGGTGTGGTGAAAAGGGAACCCTCCTGCACTGTTGGTGGAAATGTAAATTGATACAACCACTATGGGGAACAGTATGGAGATTCCTTTAAAAAAAAAAACCTAAAAATAGAACCACCATATGACCCAGCAACCCTACTACTGGCATACACCCTGAGAAAACCATAATTCAAAAAGAGACATGCACCACAATGTTCATTGCAGCACTATTTACAATAGCCAGGACATGGAACCAACCTAAATGTCCATGGACAGATGAATGGATGAAGATGTGGCACATATATACAATGGAATATTACTCAGCCATAAAAAGAAACGAAATTGAGTTATTTGTAGTGAGGTGGATGGACCTAGAGGCTGTCATACAGAGTGAAGTAAGTCAGAAAGAGAAAAACAAATACTGTATGCTAGCACATATATATGGAATCTTAAAAAAGAACAAAACAGTGGTACTGATGAACCTAGTGGCAGGGTAAGAATAAAGACATAGACATAGAGAATGGAGTTGACGACACGGGGGTGAGGGGCAATCTGGGACAAAGTGAGAGTAGTACTGACATATATACACTACTGAATGTAAAATAGCTAGTGGGAAGAAGGAGCATAGCACAGGGAGATCAGCTCGGTACTTTGTGATGACCTAGAGAGGTGGGATAGGGAGGGTGGGAGGGAGGCTCAAGAGGGAAGGGATATGGGGATATATGTATGCATATTGTTGATTCAATTTATTATACAACAGAAACTAACAAGTATTGTGAAGCAATTATAGTCCAATAAAGGTCTATTTTTAAAAAAAGCCTTCCAATAACAACAAAAAACAAAGAAAATCATAACCATTTGGCTTCACAAGTGAATTCTGCCAAAAATTTAAAGAAGAATTAGTAAAATTTTTTCTTAAACTCTTCAAATAAAATTGTTAAAAAGGGAACACTACCAAATGCTCTATGAGGCCATCATCTCTCTGATACTAAAGCCAAAGTCACCACAAGGAAAGAAAACTACAGGCCAATATTCTTGATAAAGTTGGATGCAGAGGTCCTCAACCAGTTATTAGTAAACCAAATTCAGGAACACACTAAAAACATCATACACCATGAAAGGGAGATGTCAGGGTGGTGCAACATATACAAATCAATAAGTATGATACATCATATAAACAGAGGAATAAAAAAAAAATCACATGATCATCTCAATAGGTTTTTTGATTTTTCGAAAAATATCACCATCCTTTAATGATAAAACATATCAAAAAATTAGATATAGAAGGACCTTAACACGATAAAGATTATATATGAAAGACTGCAGCTAACATCGTACTCAATGGAGAAAAACAAATCTTTTCCTTTGAGACCTGGAACAAGGCAAAGATGTCCACTCACACCACTTGTATTTAACATAATACTAGAAGTCCTGGCCAACGCATTAAGAAAATAAAAGCAATACAAATCAGAAAGGAGTAAAATTATATGTTTGCAGATGACATAATCTTATATTTAGAGAATCCTAAAAACACCACCAAAAAACTGTTGGAAATAATAAGCAAATTCAGCAAATGTGGGATGCAAAAAATAAATGTACAAAAATTAGCCACATTTCTATATACTAACAATGAATTATCCAAAAAGGAAATTAAGAGAGCAATCTCACTTATAATAACATCAAAAAGAATAAATTGCTTAGCAATAAGTTTAACTAAGGACATGAAAAATTTGTACACTGGAAACTATAAACAATCATAAAAGGAATTATAGCAGACACAAATTCTGAAAACTCTAAGACACTGATGAAAGAAATTGAAGGTGACACAAATATATGGAAAGATATACCCTGTTCTTGGACTGGAAGAATCAATAGTGTTATAATGACCATACTACACAAGGCAATCTACAGATTCAATGCAATCCCTATCAAATTACCAATGGCATTTTTCACAAAACTAGAACAAACTTTAATATTTGTATGGAAACGCAAAACAGTAGTCAAAACAATCTTGAGAGAGAAAAACGGAGCTGGAGGAATCAGGCTCCCTGACTTCAGAATATACTACAAAGCTACAGTAATCAAAACAGTATGGTACTGGTACAAAAATAGACACAAACTCAGTGGAACAGGATAGAAAGTCCAGAAATAAACCCAAACACTTATAGTCAATTAATCTATGATAAAGGAGGCAAGAATACACAGTGTACAAAAAGTTTCTTCAATAAGTGGTGCTGGGGGAACTGGACAGCTACATGTAAAAGAATGAAATTAGAACATTCTTCAATGTCATACACAAAAATAATCTCAAAATGGATTAATGGCCTAAATGTAAGAATGGATACTATAAAACTCCTAGAGGAATACATAGGCAGAACACCCCTGAACATAAATCACAGCAATATTCTTTTTGGATCCATCTCCTAGAGTAATGGAAATAAAAGCAAAAATAAACAAATGGGGCCTAATTAATCTTAAAAGCTTTTGCACAGCAAAAGAGACCATTGACAAAACAACAAGGCAACCTATGGAATGAGAGAAATTATTTGCAAATGATATGACCAACAAGGGATTAATTTCCAAAATATACAAATAGCTCATACAGCTTAATATTAAAAAACAAACAAAGAAATCAAAAAATGGACAGAAGACCTAAATAGACATTTCTCCAAAAAGGACATACAGAATAGCCAACAGGCACACCAAAAGTTGCTCAGGGACTTCCCTCGTGGTGCAGTTGTTAAGAATCTGCCTGCCAATGCAGGGGACGCAGGTTTGAGCCCTGGTCCAGGAAGATCCCACATGCTGTGGAGCAACTAAGCCCATACACCACAACTACTGAGCCTATGCTCTAGAGCCTGTGAGCCACAACTACTGAGCCCATATGCCATAATTACTGAGCCCGTGAGCCTAGAACCCATGTTCTGCAATAAGAGAAGCCACCACAATAAGAAGCCTGCACACCACAATGAAGAGTAGCCCCTGCTCACCTCAACTAGAGAAAGCCTGCATGCAGCAATGAAGGTCCAATGCAGCCAAAAATAAATAAATAAAAATTTAAAGTTGTTCAATTTCACTAATTATTAGAGAAATGCAGATCAAAACTACAATGAGATATCACCTCACACCAGTCAGAATGGCCATCAATTAAAAAATCTACAAATAATAAATGCTGGAGAGGATGTGGAGAAAAATAAACCCTCATGCACTGTTGGTGTAACATGTACACCATGTTACACCATGTAAATTGTAATGCAGTCATGTAATGTAAATTGGTGCAGTCACTATGGAAGACAGTATGAAGGTTCCTTAAAAAACTAAAAATAGAATTATCATATGATCCTGCCATACCACTCCTGGGTATATATTCAGACAAAACTATAATTTGAAAAGATACATGGACTCCAGTGTTCATAGCAGCACTATTACAATAGCCAAGACATGGGAACAACCTAAATGTCCATCAACAGATGAATGGATAAAGAAGATATTGTTTATCCATCCACAAACACACACACAATGGAATACTACTCAGCCATAAAAAGAGGATGAAATTTTCCATTTGCAGCAACATGGAAGGACGTAGAGATTATCATATTAAGTGAAGTAAGTCAGACAGAGAAAGACAAATATCATAGGACAGCACTTATATGTGGAATATTAAAAAAATGATACAAATGAACTTATTTACAAAAACAGAAATAGACTCACAGACATAGAAAACAAACTTAGTTACCAAAGGGGAAAGAGGGTAAGGGATTTTTAAAAGAGAAATTAAAACAGACACAAAATATATGGAAAAACATTCCATGCTTATAGATTGGAAGAATTAACATTGTTAAAGTGTCCATACTTCACAAGTCAATCTACAATGTATTCTCTATAAAAATCCCAATAGCATGTTTTACAGAAATAGAAAAACAATCTTAAAATTCATATGGGGGCTTCCCTGGTGGCACAGTCGTTGAGAATCTGCCTGCTAATGCAGGGGACACGGGTTCGAGCCCTGGTCTGGGAGGATCCCACATGCTGCGGAGCAGCTAGGCCCGTGAGCCACAACTACTGAGCCTGCGCGTCTGGAGCCTGTGCTCCGCAACAAGAGAGGCCGCGACAGTGAGAGGTACGTGCACCACGATGAGGAGTGGCCCCCGCTTGCCACAACTAGAGAAAGCCTTCGCACAGAAATGAAGACCCAACACAGCAAAAATACATTAATTAATTAATAAACTCTTACCCCCAACATCTAAAAAAAAAAAAAATTCATATGGAACCACAAAAGACTTTGAATATCCAAAGCAATCTTGAGCAAGAAGAACAAAGCTGGAGGCGTCACACTTCCTGATTTCAAAATATATTACAAAACCACAGAAATCAAAACAGTATGCTGCTGGCATTAAAACAAACATATAGATCAATGGAATAGAATAGAAAGCCCAGAAATAAACCCACACATATATAGTCAACTATATATAATCTTTGACAAGAATGCCAAGAGTACACAGTAGGAAAAAGATAATCTCTACAATAAATGGTATTGGGAAAATTAAATATCCACATGCAAAAGAGTGACATTGAAAGCTTATCTCTCTCCATACCAAAAAAAACCCAAAAAACAAACCCTCAAAATGTACTAAAGACTTAAACATAAGACCTAAAACTATAAATATCTTAGAAAACAACATGGGAGAAAATATTCTGGCAATGATTTCTTGGATATGACACCCAAAGCACAGACAACAAAACCAAAGATAGACCAAAGATAGACAAGTGAGATTACATCAAAACTTCTCCACAACAAGGAAAATCATCAACAAAATGAAAAGGTAATCTACATAATTGGAGAAAATATTTGCAAACCATATAGCTAATGAAAGGTTAATATCCAAAAAAATATAAAGAATTTATAGTACTAATAGCAAAAAATAATAATAACCCAATTTTTTTAATGGACAAAGGAACTAAATAGACATACCTCCAAAGATGACATACCAATGACCAATAGACATGTAAAAAGGTGCTCAACGTCACTAATTATCAGGGAATCAAATCAAATCAAAACCACAATAGATATCATCACCTCACACCTTACGATGGCTATAATAAACAGAGAACAAAAGTTGGCAAGGACACAGAGAAAAGAACTCTTTCAGACTGTTGGTGGGAATGTAAATTGATGCAGTAACTGGGAAAACTAGGAGGTTTTTTAATAGGGAGGTTCCTATTTCAAAAAATAAAGATAGAACTACCATATTATACAGCAATCCCCCTTCTGGGTCTATATACAAAGGAATTGAAATCAAAATTTTAAAGAGATATCTACATTCCCATGTGTGTTGCAGCATTATTCACAATATCCAAGACATGAAAGCAACTTAAGAACCTTGAAGACATTATGTACACCAAGTGAAATAAGCAAATACAGAAAGATAAATGCTATGGGATACCATTTGTATCATGAAAATAGTCAAACTCATAGAAGCAAAATGTGGAATGGTGGTTGTCAGAGTTGGTGGAGAGAGAGAACAAGGAGGTATTAGTCAAAGAGTACAGACTTTCAGTTACAAAACATGAGTAACTTCTAGAGATCTACTGTAGAGCATGGTGACTATAGTTAACATTACTGTATTATACGCTTAAAAATTTGTTAAGAGGGTAGATCTTAAGTATTCTTGTTATAAGAAAAATAATAAATAAGAGGTGGGAAAAAACTTTCAAAGATGAGGGATAGGCTTATGACATATATTATGGTGATAATTTCACAGGTGTAGACTCATCTTCAAACTTAAAAAGTTGTATACATTATGTACAAGTTTGTGTATGTCAAAAAACAAAAGGAAACACAGTAAGGGAGAGGGTGGAAGGTCACGGTATCAGAGAATAGCAGGAAGCTAGACCAGGCAGATCTTGAGGCCCTGCTTTTACTCTAAGTGATTGAAAACATCCACTTACCTAATTCTCCATCTACTTATCTATCCATCCATATGTCTACCTATCTGTCCATCTAGCTATCTAATATGTCTCTTGTCTATCTATCCTCCATCAATCTTTATTTATCCATCTACCTATCACAGTGTGACCTGTGTTATAAATATCAGTGTCCATACCATAGGTCTCCTACTAGATTTTGAGATTCTTGATGGTAGAGGCTGTGTCTTACTCATGTCTTTATCCTATGAAGTGCCTGACATTTTGTAAGCTGTCAATAAATTAATTAGTAAGTGCCTAAATATATGGACATCAAGCAGCACAAAAATCCTGCTCCATATATTTTTAGTACAAGAATATGATTCTTTCCTTGGTAGCATGGTTCTTGAGATCAAAGGCTCTACACTGTGTGATCCGAGGTAGAAGTAAAGGGTTAGGAGAAGCTCCCAAGTGCTATTGATAGGCTGAGGATCTCCTTAGGAAATTCATCACTAATGTGTGTGGATAATTCTGACACTTCTATCGCTACTTCCTTCATTCTCCTTAACCTTAGAGCCTAGAAGCTTTTGCCTTAATAACAATACTGACAAGTGCTATGGATGACAGATTTTTTTTCTTTGACTCTATGCGTAAACAATATAAATAATAAGCTCAATATTGGGGTATATCAGCAAAGCAACTATGTTCATTTCCAGCCAGCTAGTCTTATTCTCAGTCATGCTGAGAAACAATGACCCTGAAAATCCATGCAGAGATTTGAACTGGATGAGAGAAAATTCTACAAAATAGATTGTGTGGCCCAGGAGAAATCAATGTGGCATTATTTACTCTAGAGGAGGCAATTCTCAGCCCAGCAGTTACATGATGTGTAGAGGTTTTATTCTGAGTTTTATGGACTTCCTCTGGAGAGCAGGCATACAAGTTATCCAGATGAACAAAAATTATTAAGACCACCAAAGATCCAAGAATGCCCTCACTGTTGCCTCATAAATAAAATCTGTGTAAATTAGTTTGTTGCATAGTAGAAGAGAGACAAGAGTAGAACAGAATGAAGAGGAACTGTCTTGTAGAATCCCACCCTACCATCTTGCAGTATCCTTAGCCATTCGTTAAGAACAAGTCCTCAGTGAACAAGGTGACTTGATTACAGCAGAATTCCACATGTAAGGTGCAAATGGATGTCCTGTGAATTTATTTTGCTTCCCCACAGAAATTGTTCTAAAATTTGAAAGCCCCTCAAGATATATTTTGGATGGTAAAATAGTACTGGAAAAATATAGTATTTGCCATGAATTCTGAAAAGAATGATGGGGTTCTTGATAAAAAGCATTTGGGTACACACACAGACTCCTCTACTTTATCCCAATTCTGATTCAAAATCCAGGCTGGGAGGGCAGATAAGAGTGTATGTGAGGTTTTATCTTTTGAAAACTTTCAACTTTGAAATGAGGCTATTTCATGCTTTTAAATCACAGAGAGAGAGCTTTGTAAGCAGTTCCTTCCCAGCAGCCTCTGCCAGATCTTCAAAGATTGAATTCTTTCCTGGCTGGAGAAATTCTCTCCTACAATAGTAGGAGTTGATTGTTCTCCACAGTCAGTTCTCCCTTTGAACACTTAGGATGCAGTGAGCCGCTTTTGATCAGGTTGAGATTGCAGGCCAAAATCCATACGGAATAGATGTCATCGGATTTCCCCAGAAGGTGTTCCTGCCGTGCCCTTCACTTGTGCTTGACAGGTTACAGAGGTTTCTTCCTCACATCGCTATGTTTCTTGTACAAGTTGATTGTTTTCCCTGCTGAAGTGTACTCACCTCAGAAGATGAAAACACCATCACTGGGTATTTTGATTATTTTTGTGCTTAAGGTGTTTTGTTGTTGTTGTTGTTTTGGTTTTTTGAGGGGTTTTTTGCTATGGTTTCCCTGGAGCATAAATTATTACTGCAACAATCCACAGTGTCATCACCATTAGCATGAATCCGAACCTCTCTGTTCATTTTATATTTCTCTCACAAAGCAGTATACAAATCAGAAGTGTCCTTAGATATTCCAGTGCCAACTCTGTACCTTCATTTCAATGAAGTGAGGCTTTGTCTTTTTATTTTTAATTGGTCTCTCCTATGTGCTTCTAAAGCCCATTATTTGTACTTCTTAAAAGCACTTGCTTTCCCAGCACCACTTATTGAAGAGGCTGTCTTTTCTCCATTGTATATTCTTGCCTCCTTTATCAAAGATAAGGTGACCATATGTGTGTGGGTTTATCTCTGGGCTTTCTATCCTGCTCCATTGATCTATATTTCTGTTTTTGTACCAGTACCATCCTGTCTTGATTACTGTAGCTTTGTAGTATAGTCTGAAGTCAGGGAGCCTGATTCCTCCAGCTCCATTTTTCTTTCTCAAGATTGCTTTGGCTATTCAGGGTCTTTTGTGTTTCCATACAAATTGTGAAATGTCCATTGCAGCACTATTTACAATAGCCAGGACATGGAACCAACCTAAATGTCCATGGACAGATGAATGAATGAAGATACGGCACATATATACAATGGAATATTACTCAGCCATAAAAAGAAATGAAATTGAGTTATTTGTAGTGAGGTGGATGAACCTAGAGTCTGTCATACAGAGTGAAGTAAGTCAGAAAGAGAAAAACAAATACTGTATGCTAGCACATATATATGGAATCTTAAAAAAGAACAAAACAGTGGTACTGATGAACCTAGTGGCAGGGTAAGAATAAAGACGTAGACATAGAGAATGGAGTTGATGACACGAGAGTGAGGGGGAATCTGAGGCAAAGTGAGAGTAGTACTGACATATATACACTACTGAATGTAAAATAGTTAGCTAGTGGGAAGCAGCTGCATAGCACAGGGAGATCAGCTCGGTGCTTTGTGACCACTTAGAGGGGTGAGATAGGGAGGGTGGGAGGGAGATGTAACAGGGAGGGGATATGGGGATATATGTATGTATATATATATATATATATAGCTGATTTACTTTGTTATACAGCAGAAACTAACACAACAGTGGAAAGCAATTATACTTCAATAAAGATGTTTTTTAAAAAAAAAGCACTTGTTCTATTTTGCTTTGTGTCTTTTTCCCTCTCTACTTCTGCTTTCTTATCCACAGAATATAAATTCTTGAAGGGTCTTAAAGAAGGGTCTTGAAGGGTCTTGTATCTTTCTCAAAATATACTTCAATGCCTGACAAATGATCAACATTAGTAACTTAGTCAATAAAAAATAGAGAATGAATGAATAAGTGAATGATGGCATCCCACATCTTTACTCACATTGCGCAGCTAATGCTATTTTATCAATGAATTCTTTGCCGGCAGTAGCTGTCCTTGCTAACTGAAGAAAAAATTCCCTTCTCTTTTTCTTCTTTTTCCCTTGGATTGCTAGCAGAACATGTTTAGGCACTGCTGATCAGGGCTTGATTCTCTTCTGATCTTATTGATGAAAATCAGTTGTTCTCAATCTGAATCATGCATAGAATCACCTAGAAAGTGTGTTAAAATACAGATGGCTGAACTCCATCTCCAGTTTCTTATTCAACATGTCTGAGATGTGCCTGGGAATTTGTTTTACTAACAAGCTCGTAGATGATGTTGATGCTGCTGTCCAGAGACTACGCTTTGAGAACCACTGGATCAACCAGTCACGTGGGGAATTTTTGTGCCAAATTTGTGGCCTTAGTTGTTAGTTATTAGGAGGGGAAGGGTCTGAAAAGAAGAGTAGAGCCAGTTGAGACATTTTTAGTCTTCTGGTTGGAAAGTTCGAAATCATCATTGACTACAAATGGAAAGTTTGAGTGATGTGCACCAACTATTGTCCTTGCCAAGTTCCAAATACAAGGAGTCATCAATAGACAAGGGGAAAATCAGAAAGGACTGTGTCTTGGTGTGCTCAGGTTACTAAAAATTTCTCAGTAAACCCTTGCTGCTTGCTAAATTGCTCATTGAATTATATGTTCTAATTATGCAATGAGTTTAATGTAAGTTCTACAGAGGTCCAAAAAGTCTCATGTTTGACCAATAACTTTTTTGCTTAGTTGAAATCTACCTCTGCTCTTCAGTTATTAAAAATGAAAAACACTTTAGGGCAGGGGGTGGGGGGAAATTGGATGTAAGTAGTCAAAAAGTACCAGCTTCCAGTTATAAGATAAATGAGTATTAGGGATGTAATATACAACATGATAAATGTAAGTAACACTGCCATATGTTATTTATGACACTCGTTAAGAGAATAAATCTTGAGTTCCCATCACAAGGAAAAATTATTTTTCTTTTTCTTTTATTTTGTATGTATATGAGATGACGGATGTTCACTAAATGTGTTGTGGTAATTGGTTCATGATATAAGTCAAATCATTATACTGTACACAAACTTATACAGTGCTGTATGTCAATTATATCTCAGTAAAACTGGAAGAAAAATGAAGTAAAACAGAAAAAGGAAGAAAAATAAGAACACTTTAAATGACCTTCCTAAAGATAAGACAGTTTGGAAGACTAATGCACTGACATTCAATTATCAATATTTACATTAAAAAGTTAAGTTTAGAAGTAAATGTAGCATAAAAGACAAAAATAATTCACTTATTAAGGTATCCTGGGATTTTAAGTGATATCTAGTGATTTTAAGGGATATCTAATATAGATTTTATAAATTCATGGTAAAATAGCAATGATGAGACAGTAAGCACATCTTGCAAAAATTAAAAATAAGATTTACTGTCAAGCAATATCTAAAATCTAAAAGGTATTTCCACTACTAAAATGCTGACAGATTTACATTGCAGACTGAAATTAGTGATAACTGGGTACAAAACTAATGAAATAAAAGATGAGACTTCATTAAATTCCAGGCTATCAATTAGTAATAGCATTTGGCTGTGAGTAACCAAATATTTGACAAAATAGGTACCTTAAATAGGGTTTATTTTTTTCTCATAGAACAAGTCTGGAGATGGAAGCTCACTTGTGTAATCAAATAAATTAATAAAAGCATAAGGAAAATAGAAATTAATCTGAAAGCAAATAACAGTAGAACTGATAGATTCAATAGCTGATTTTTTTAAAAAATATTGATGTAAAGAACAAAATTCCTGACAGTCTAATTCAGGAAAACTGATATCCACAAAATAAGAAAGTGAAAGAGGCTCTGCACTCCTCCACGTCCCACACCCACAAACACCTCTTCCAGTAGCTGAGGCCTCCCAGGGGTTATCACAATAAAGTAATGGAAACAGAGATGGATACTGAAGTATTTAATTACTTTGTGATGTATATAAACAAAAAGAAGAGCAATGAGTTATCAAGTACAGTTCAAAAGAGTCAACTTTCATTTAATTTTCTAAAATAATAAATCCTTCTCCAAGTTGCAACATTTTCCCCAATCCCCTCCTGTGATGTCTCTCTCACATCACCATGGCAACTCTTGTCCTTTAATAAACAGTAACTGCCATCCTGTAGGAAGATGAAGTAAACGAGCCTGACGATATCATTGTTCTCCCAGAGTCAGAGGTATCTCCTTGGATGTTTCCCCTTGTGGGTAGCCCTGTAGACTTGGAATGTTGCAGCCAGTCAAGATTAGAAAGACAACCTCCTGACTCTGGGCCTCCAGATTTCTTGTATTAGTGATATTTACTCAAAACCACATATGCTTTCCCTATACCAAAGTTACCTGATAATTTTTATATAGCATATATGATGAATATGACCCTCTAACTCAGCCATTCTTAAATGCAACAGTGGGAAGAAAATGTCAGAGATGCCAAGGAAAATTTTCAAGTTTCAAATCTAACTACCCATGTCTTTCCATGCAAAGATTTACTTTCTCCATCTCTTCTCCCCAACACCACAGCCCAGATTTATGTAATCACTGTCACAGTAAACTCCTGCTAGAGTTGGGCTATGAAAAATATTGCAACTATGGCCCGACTACTATCACATTCAAAACCGATAATGTTAAATAGAACAATATATAAGGGAAGGTAGGAATCACCGGTTTGCATGTGAAATATCAAAGACTCACTAGCCAGTTGGAAAGTCACTATGCAGAAGAGCAGAAGGGAATATGAATGCAGGCCAAATGAAGGAGGTAAATTTGACCTATCCTCTGGAAACCAATTATGTTTCACTAAAATTCTATTTGATTTTTCCTTTTTCAAAATATTCCTGAAAGGTGTAATCATACACATAAAACAGATTCAATGGCAATATTTTGGGAATCTGAGTGGAGGCATATAGGCTTTCCTTGTTTCATTTAAACAACAATTGCTTAACTTTGAAATTATTTCAAATAAAAAGGAACGAGATTTTAAAAAGGAAATATGGTTTCTGTTTCCACATGTAAGAAGTTTGGAAGTTGCCACCCTGTCCTAACAAGTAAAAAGCTGAGCATACTGAAAACTCAACAACTTTTCTTGGGTCCTTTAGAGAAGGAAAGACATAGAGCAAACCACTACCCGCAAGACTGGAGAGAAAGGCAAATACAGAGTCACAACTTAGCAGAGCAGAGACTCAAAAGCAGAAACCTCCTCAGGAACCAGTGCCTGGGCAGGAAAACCTGAACTGTAATTGACAAATTGCTGGAAGCTCAGTGTAGACAACCCTGAGAGTTAAAATCTGCAGTGAAACTGAATCACATAGGGGTGCTCACAGCACTGTGAGATATGCCTCCAGGAGCTGGGCCAGCCCCCACCCCATTAAATATCAGAGCCGCCTCAGCTTCTGGATGGGGGGGTATGTGTGTGTGTTGTGGGGGGATGAATAATTTTAAATACACCAGAGCCCTCTGTTCTTCACAAGACCTACCCTTAGAGGAAACTAGTTAACCAGAGCTTTACCTGCTGCTGTGCCATCAGAGACCTGGGAGAATACCCAACTCCAGCCCATCTTGTCCCATCTAAGGAGGAGAAAAAAATAAAACTGAGAAACCCTTATGAAGGTCATGGTTCAGAGGCATACACTCACTAACAAACTGAGGCCTAATCATAGGACTAGAGAAAGCTTCCCCCAACCCCACTTCACCACCACATTACTAAAGGCCTATTTACAGCAGTTCCTTTTACCCAGGACATCAAAGCCACCTACCAAGAAAAAAATTAAAAGGCATAACAAAAAGCAAAAAAAACAATTTGAAGAGACAGAGCAAGCAGCAGAACCACACATGGCAGGGATGTCAGAATTATAAGACCAGGAGTTGAAAAAAACATGATTAATATTCTCGGGGTTCTAATGGATAAAGTGGACAGCATGCAAGAGCAGATGGGAAATATAAGCAGGGGGATGAAAATCCTAGAAAAGAACAAAAGATAAATTCTAGAGATAAAAAGCACTGTAACAGGAATGAAGAATGCCTTTGATGGGTTTAATAGTAGACTGGACACAGCTGAGGAAAGAGTCTCTGAGCTAGAGGATAGATCAATAGAATCCTCAAAAACAAAGAGGGAACAAGGACTGAACAAGCAGAACAAAACGTCCAAGCACTGTGGAAAACTACAAAAGATATAACATATGAGAAGTGGAAATGCCACAAGTAGAAAAAAGAAAGAAAGGAAGAGAAAAAATATTTAAAACAGGAATGACTGAGAATTTCCCCCAAATTAATGTCAAACACAAAACAACAGATCCAAGAATCTCAGAGAACACCAAGCAGGATAAAGACCAGAGAAAAACTATACCTAGGCATACCATCTTCAAACTACACAAAATCAAAGATAAAGAAAAAATCCTAAAGCCAGAGGGAAAGAAAAAAATAACACCTTACCTAGAGAGAACCAAAGATAAGAATTACATCCAGTTCTCACAGAAACCACACAAGCAAGAAGAGAGTGGAGTGAATTATTTAAAGTGCTGACAGAAAATAAAATCATCAACCTAGAATTCTGTACCCTGTGAAATTATCCTTCTGAAGTGAAGTAGAAAGACTTTCTCAAACAAAAATTGAGGGAATTTGTTGCCAGTAGACCAGCCTTGCAAGAAATGTTAAAAGAAGTTCTCTAAAGAGAAGGTGAATAATTCAGGCCCCAAACTCAGATCTATATAAAGAAAGGAAGAATATTGAAGAAGGAGGAGTTATAAGTAACATAAAAACTTTTAATTTTTTTTAATCAAACAGATAACAGTTTGTTCAAAACAATAGCAACAATGTGCTTGATTATGTATGCTTTTGTATAAATCATGTGTACATTCATACAGGCTTATGTCTGCTCATGTATTGGTAAAATGAATAATAACAATACAAAGGACAAGAAGAAGCAATTAGGATGATTTTGTTATTATAAGGTACTCACTACCTGTGAAGTGGAGTAATATTATTTTAAAGTGGACTTGGATTTGTTGTAAATGTATATTGCAAACTCTAGGGAAAACACTAAAAAATGTATAAAATCAAAGTATAAATGATTTGCTAAAGGGGGAAATACAAGGCTAGTAAATGTATGAAAGCATTTCCACTTAACCAATTGGCAAAGAAACAGAAAACAAATGTAATATATCATTTTTAAAACTATAATATTTAATACTGGTGGCATTATTAGAAATTATTAGAACCACTTATATTTTTATATAATTTGACTCAGAATAATTCTACTTCTAGGACTCTATCTTGATGAACCACAGAAAACCAGTTAAAGATTAACATAGGGGCTTCCCTGGTGGCTCGAAAAAAAAAAAAAAAAAAAAAAAAAAGTTTAACATAGAAGGATATTCGTCTTGGCATTGTTTATAACAGGAAAATAATTGAAATTGATCTAAACATACAATTAAGAAAATATTTAAAATAATTATGGTACTTCCATAATATAAATTATTTGTTAATAATAATAATGACACCTAACTTTTAAAACATGGAATGGTATAGTTTAGAATAATTAATATTTTTTTTGTGTGTGTGTGTGGTACACGGGCCTCTCACTGTTGTGGCCTCTCCCATTGCGGAGCACAAGATCCAGACACGCAGGCTCAGTGGCCATGGCTCACAGGCGCAGCCACTCCGCAGAATGTGGGATCTTCCCGGACTGGGGCACGAACCCGTGTCCCCTGCATCAGCAGGTGGACTCTCAACCACTGCACCACCAGGGAAGCCCATAGAATAATTAATATTTTTACAATATAATATTAATAGAAATGAGTGGGATACAAATCTATACATAAAATATGGACCTAATATACAATATAAGGAGCTATCTCTGGATTATAAATTGTGAGTTTTTTCTTTATATTCTCCATTTCTAAAGACTTGTGTATAATGGAAATATACTACTTTTATATAAAAAGAGGTTATCTACAAACAATAAATTCTGGAGAGGGTGTGAAGAAAAGGGAACCCTCCTACACTGTTGAGGGAAATGTAAATTAGTACAGCTACTATGGAGAACAGTATGGAAGTTCCTTAAAAAATTAAAAATAGAACTACCATGTGATCCAGCAATCTCACTCCTGGGCATATATCTGGAGAAAACCATAATTCGAAAAGATACATGCACCCCAATGTTCATTGCAGCACTATTTACAATAGCCAGGACATGGAAGCAACCTAAATGTCCATCAACAGAGGAATGGATAAAGAAGATGTGGTGCATATATACAATGGAATATTACTCAGCCACAAAAAAGAGTGAAATAATGCCATTTGCAGCAACATGGATGGATCTAGAGGTTATCATACTAAGTGAAGTGAGACAGAAAAATATGAATATCACATAATATCACTTATATGTGGAATCTAAAACAATGATACAAATGAACTTATTTGTAAAAGAGAAACAGACTCATAGACTTAGAAAACAAACTTATGGTTACCAAAGGAGAAATGTGGGGGGGAGAGATAAATTAGGAGGTTGAGATTAACATAACACACTACTATATATAAAGTAGGTAATAAACAAGGACCTACTGTATAGCACAGGGAACTGTACTCAATACTCTATAATAACCTATATGGGAAAATAATCTGAAAAAGAATAGATACATGTATATGTATAACTAAATCACTTTGTTGTACACCTGAAACTAACACAACATTGTAAATCAACTATATTCCAATATAAAACCCAAAAACAGGTTAACATTTTTTTTAATCAAATTACTTTTCCCCACACTAAAAAGAATGGCTGATTTCCTAAACACATGTTTGTTGTGATCCTCAGAAACAAGTGGGAGTGTCTAGATATTAGGTAAATCATCTAGAAAACTCATGCTGAAGTCATTAAATTTGAGAAGTCTGAAACTTAAGATAAATTCTGCCCTCCATCACTTCTATTTTATAACAGTTTACTCAATTCACTCAAGATTATTCTGCGTAAAGCTCAGTAACTGAATAGAAAAGTATTATCACTTTAATGTTGAAATTGAAATTGCAGGTTATTGCAGCTGCCAAAAATCCAGCTAGTCCAAAAGTTCACTCTTCAATATTATGTAATAACCTAAATGGGACAAGAATGTGAAAAAGAATAAATACATGTATATGTATAACAATCACTTTGCTGTACACATGAAACTAACACAACATTGTTAATCAACTACACTACAATATAAAATAAAAATTTTTAATGAATAAATCAGTGTAAAAGTCTAGTAGTTATACATGAAAAGGGGAAAAAACACTTTTTTAAACTAAATTGGTCAACTCTTTAATTTGAGGGGATCACCATTGGGGTAGCCTTAGTCTCATGGGTCCAGACTTGTCCATTAGGGCTAATCCCAAAGCTGTATCCAGAGCCACAGTCCCCAAGGGATTGTGGTAAATTTATACTCTTCTGAAGTAGGTGGAACACAGGATCCTGAGTTTCCAGATCAGTGCTGTCCAAAGGATTATTTTTTTTTTAATTAAAAAAAAAATATATATATATACATATATATATATAGTGTGTGTGTGGTACACGGGCCTCTCACTGTTGTGGCCTCTCCCGTTGCCGAGCACAGGCTACAGATGCACAGGCTCAGCGGCCATGGCTCACGGGCCCAGCCGCTCCGTGGTGTTCCCGGACCGGGGCATGAACCCGTGTCCCCTGCATCGGCAGGGGGACTCTCAACCACTGCGCCACCAGGGAAGCCCTCCAAAGGATTTTTGATTGCACACCTTTATCAATTTTTTTAATTGAACATGCCTTCTCCCATATTTTGTATGTACTGCAGTTACTACTTAATATCCCAAGGTACAATATAGGACAAAGTTTAGTTAATGACTGGTGCTTATCTGTAATTCAGCTAGCCTTCCTATTGGTTGAATTTTTTACACCATCTTGTCAGATGGTTGCCTTTACCATCTATGTGACTGCTGAAGACCTCTTTCAACTCCTAGAGAAGTAGCAGCAGATGTGCCTCGTCAGGATTTCCATGTCTGCTTGCATTATTAGAACTCTTTACACCACATTTTCTCTGGAAGAATCTTAAGCCATTTGTCCATTGTTGGGTATTAGTTCAAGTTGAAACTAGATAACATCAAGTATTATTCCACCTAAGCAGTCACAAGTAAATAGCACATGTCACAAAACGCTGGAAGTAAACTGAGCACTAACACCCTTGGTGACCCTCCCCCCTGTAGTTTTGTGTCTGAATTAGTCAGTAAAACTTGAGTAGTAGTTCAGGTTCTTTTAGCAGCTACTACAGAGAAACCCCAAAACTTAACTTGCTTAACACAGAAGTCCAAAATGGTAGTTCAGCAGCAGCTTTCCTCCAAGAAGTGATTAATATACCCAGGTCTTTTCCATTTTAAGCTTTCTTATCTCCAAGATGTGGCTCCCAAGACCTCTAAGCTCATCTCCATGAAGTCATGAGGACCGTGTGTTGAGGGTCTGTCATGGAACAGGTCAAGGATGTCCATTACTTACTTCATATTCTGTTGACCAGAACTCAGTCAAACAGCCACACCCAACTATAAGATCTCTACAGTGTAGTCAACCTTGTGCCAGAAGGAAGAAGAAAGCTTGGAGAAGAGATGTCTACTCATTCCCATAACAGACAGACCAAATGATGCTATTGCTGTCAACCTCCATATTAAAGATCAGTCATGCTTAACCTGTTTTTCTTAAAATAAACATAACCATAAACGTTTTGCTTGGGTTTTTTTTTTTAACATTTCCAATAAACGAGTAAATAGAAAAATATCAATACAAAATGAATGGATGTCTACCTTCTTGTCTTCTGCTGACATTACTGAGAGTATGAAAATTCTAAAACTAAGGAAAACTATAATTAGTCTCCAATCAGAAAATACACATATCAGGATCAAGATGTTATAAAGCAGTGGTTCTCAGTCTAGGGTTCATAGACTTCAAAGATCTATGGGTTAGTATGTGTCATTGATATTGTAAGGAAAACTGTGCACATATGTGTGTGTGTGTGTGTGTTTATTTTTGCAGAGAGGATGACCATCAGAATCTAGGAAAGGGATGTGACCAAAAATGTATGAATTTTAAAAACAGCAATTAAGAGGTAAATTTTCCTCAACTGGTTAACAAATCAAAATCCACAAATAAATCTATTATCCAGATCCCATCAGAGTCATTCTACATAAATGCTTTAATAATATGTTGCTACAGTACTGTTCAGTTACCAGCAATAAAGAAAAAAATTGTCTAATTTTATATGATAGGATGGAGTCACTGTCAGAGAAAGCATCGTCATGTGGTATTAGTCTATGCTTTTCATGCTGACAAATACAAGGAGTTGAAGATATGCCTATCTAAATAGGCATACAACAATTGGAAAGTGAACAAATCTGAGAATGCAGGTTGGCAAATTACATTTTAATAAACTCTAAAGTTATCTCCTCTGCTGGGGAGAACTTGGACAGATAAGATAATAATACTTTCCATAGGATGAATTACTGTTCACTATGCATACAGTCTAGGAAATTCCAATGCAAATCCATTTTTCTTCCTAACATGAACACCATAACCCAGTTTAAAAAAATACTAGGGAATCTAACAGAATTTTGTTATAGTTTTTGCAGCCTGGTTCCTTGGTTATTAAAGGTCTGATAATATGTTACTTTTGCAAGATTTAAAGTTCTTCTGTGGCCTTTCTCATCTTCTGAGGTGGCCCACACTCTGTCTGTGGAATGTGTTTCTCTCTAAATAAATCCACTTCTTACCTGTCACTTTGTCTCTCACTAGTTTTCTCTGAGATGAGACATCAAGAACCCGAGCTTCATTAAGTCCTGAAACCAGGTGTGTGATCTCAGTTGGAAAACTGTGGGTTTTGGCCAGGTTTGAGTCCTGGCATGTGGGTTCAAGTCCCAATCTGAGGTGCACAGTTTCAGCTGGTGACCAGGAACGGACAGTGATAAGGTAAGAAAACGTTGAGAGTTAGGACTTGGTCCTAAAGAGGCCCATGGGATGCCACAAGCCAGATATACTGGGGAGGATGCTCTGCTAATGTCTGATCATTTTTGACCAGCAGGTCAACCCTGTATGCTTATGCACATCGAACAGCAGATCCAGGGCAGAATTGTTAACCTCTATACTCTTCTCCTTGACTCTGAGATTTTTCTCCTACATTTTTGCTTGCTTGTTCATTCCTGCTCTCTTTCTTTCTTTCTTTCTTTCTTTCTTTCTTTCTTTCCTTCTTTCTTTCTTTCCTTCTTTCTTTCTTTCTTTTCTTTCTTTCTTTCGCTCTTTCTCTCTTTCTTTCTTTTCTTTCTTCTTTCTTTCTTTCCTTCTTTCCTTCCTTCCTCTTCCTTTCTTTCTTTCTTTCCTTCCTTCCTTCCTTCCTTCCTTTCTTCTTTCTTTCTTTCTTTCTTTCTTTCTTTCTTTCTTTCTTTCTTTCTTTCTTTCTTTCTTTCTTTCTTTTCTTTTCTTCCCTCTGTTAACACCAGAAGACCTGTGTAACCACCAAGGTGTACTTTTTTTTGCTTTTACTCCCCTCCCTCTGACCCTTACAAGTGCTGACCCTTTATTCTCAACTTATAGCTAGACCAACTCCCGCTCATCATCAACACCTTTGAGGACATCTTGTGTGCCATCTCTTTGTGACAACTTTTTGGGCACTAACACCTGGTTGGGAGACTACCTTAGAAGGGATAGCATCTAAAATCTCTTTTGTCATTTATACATATTTTTGTACTCTGATGCTGTTACAAAAAGTGCTTCATCATCAAGGAGACTCATAGAAAGGCCAAGGAAGCAGTTACAACAATTCTACACCAAGTGATGACTATGCGAGGTTTCCAGACTATACTGACTTAAAACAAGGAGCTGTTCCATCCCTGCAGCCCCTAGATCAGGAATCCAGAGATTTTTACTCCCTGACAGGCAGGGTTGATGTGCCTACTCAGCCTTGAAGCAGTTACAGAACACGGACCATCACCCTTCTGCTTCCCATAAGAATATGGGAGTAAAATCTCTGAGTGGGGAATGAAACAGGAGAGAAGGGAGGAGGGCACAACCTTCATCTGAAAGAATGACATAGCCCGAGGACATGACATAAACTGATTAGAGCCAAATGGGTCCAAGATGGCAGACAAGTCGACTTCCACTAGACCTTGAGCCTCAGTATACACTTACTGTAACACATCAGTAAGCTAAATGACATACCTACAGGCACCATGACAGTTCCAAGGCCGATCATAAGGATCAAAAAATGGGTGGTGACCCAATTCCTGGAAATCCCCACCCCTTCCTGAAATAACTGGAATACTCCTCCCAATCATTAGCCTATGAAATTACCCCCCTATAAAAACTGACAACCCCATACTCTGGGGCCTTTCTCACCTTTTGAGACGGCCCACATTCTGTCTGCAGAGTGTGTTCCACTTCTTACTTATCAAAAAAAAAAAAAAAGTAAAGTTCTTCTGTAATATGACTACTTAGTTCTTTAGCTAGGTTTTGCAAAAACAGGCAATATCATATTTTAAAATTGCTTTGTCCTCTGCCACCCTCCCCTTACCAAACTTTGTGATTTTGAAATCCACTCACTTAAAATGGCAATGTTTTTTCCACAGAGTTATACAGCAATAAATGGCAAAACTAACACCCCCTCTCCTGAAATAATTCCTTTCCTTCATGATTAATGGATTTTTAAAAATAAATTTCTTGAAGTCTATGTTTGTGAATAGGATAGAAAGAAGGAGATGATTCAGAAGTAATTGCAAAGTAGAGTGTCCTGACATTACAAATTCCATGGTCTGAGATTAAACCCCTTTAGGGGACTTCCCTGAAGGAACAGTGGGTAAGAATCTGCCTGTCAATGCAGGGGACAGGGGTTCGATCCCTGGTCCGGGAAGATCCCACATGCCATGGAGCAACTAAGCCTGTGCACCACAACTACTGAGCCTGAGCTCTAGAGCCAGTGAGCCACAACTACTGGAGCCCTCATGTGGAGCCCATGCTCCACAACAAAAGAAGTCCACACTTGTACCAACTAGAGGAAGCCTGCACACAGCAATGAAGACCCAACACAGTCAAAAATAAATAAATAAACTTATTTATTTTAAAAATAAATAAATAAACCCCTTTGGTTTGACAAAGGAAGATCTTCACTCACTTTGGGAGGTGCTACCTGACTTAAAAGTTCAACTTTTTAAAAAATTGACCTATAGTTGATTTACAATGTTATGTTAGTTTCCAGTGTACAGCAAAGTGATTCAGATATATGTATATATATATTATATATTCTTTTTCTGATTCTTTTCCATTATGGTTTATTACAACATACTGAATATAGTTCCCTGTGCTATATAGTAAGACATTGTTGTTTATCTATTTTATATATAGTAGTTTGTATCTGCTAATCCCAAACTTCTAATTTATCCATCTTCCCTACTTTTCCCTTTAGTAACCATAAATTTAATTTCTATGTCTGTGAGTCTATTTCTGTTTTGTAAATAAGTTCATTTGTATCATTTTTTAGATGGCACATGTAAGTGCTATCATATGATATTTGTTTTTCGCTGTGTGACTTACTTCATTTAGTATGATAATCTCTAGGTCCACCCATGTTGCTGTAAATAACATTATTTCATTCTTTTTTAGTTAGTCAAGCTAGCAGAATGAGAGTGGGCTATATCCATGCTTCAGAAACATAAGACAGTGTCTGTCCCTTGGAACTTCTCTACTCTCTGCCCTACAACGACAAAACATTACACTTATGGAATACTTATACACACTGGGAGAAAGAAATATCATTCAGAAGAAAACTTCTTCACTTTCTTTGCAATAGACATGGTTCTGTGTTGGGAGTGAACTAACATGAATGAGGTAAAAAATAATAATAATAAAGAAAGACCTGGTTTTTAAGGTGTACTACCCTTTTCCATCATCCTTTGCTGGATTAATACTATTATAAATATAAATTTCAGAAAACAATACATGATTTTATCATCCTCAGCATATAGTAGGCATGAAAACAGCCTGGAATTAAACTGGACTGGAAGAATATACTAGGTGGAAACCTAGATTGATTTTTTTCTTTATATGTATTCTTATTTTACATTTATATGATGTTATTTTTTTGTGAAAGTGACAGGAAACCTCATTAAATTATGCTCACATGAATTATCTAATGTTAAATTATTTGTGTTTATTAAGTGAATGTGTTTTGAGTAAATGCTATGTTCTGGGCATCATCTAGAAGGGCTTCATCTTTCATCAATACCACCATAAAAAAAAGAAATGGGGATTGGTTCAAGATAGCAGAGTAGCAGGACGTGCTCTCACTCCCTCTTGCAAGAACATCGCAATCACAACTAACTACTGAACAATCATCGACAGGAAGACACTGGAATGCACCAAAAAAGATACCCCATATCCAAAGGCAAATGAGAAGCCATAATGAGGTGGTAGGAGGGGTGCAATCACAATAAAATCAAATCCCATAACTGCTGAGGGGGTGACTCACAAACTGGAGAACACTTATACCACAGAAGTCCACCAACTGGAGTGAAGGTTCTGAGCCCCATGTCAGGCTTCCAAACCTGGGGGTCCAGCACAGGAGGAGGAATTCCTAGGGAATCAGACTTTGAAGCCTAGTGAGACTTGATTGCAGGACTTTGACTGAACTGGGGGAGAGACTCCACTCTTGGAAGGCACACATAAAGTAGTATGCACATAAGGACTCAGGGGAAGGAACAGTGACCCCATAGAGATTGAATCAGACCTACCTCCTAGTGTTGGAGGGTGTCCTGCAGAGGTGTGGGGGGGTGTCTCTGTCTCACTGAGAGGACAAGGACACTAGCAGCAGAAGTTCTGGGACGTACTCCTTGGTGTGAGCCCTCCGAGAGTCGGCCATTAGCCCCACCAAACAGCCTAGGTAGGCTCAAGTGTGCAGTCACCTCAGGCTAAACAACCAACAGGGAGGGGACCCAACCCCACCCATCAACAGACAAGCAGATTAAAGTTGTACTGATCTCTACTCACCACAAGTCTCTCCCATCAGGAAACTTGCACAAGCCTCTTAGATAGCCTCATCCACCAGAAGGCAGAGAGCAGAAGCAAGAAGAACTACAATCCTACAGCCTGTGGAAGGAAAACCACATTCACAGAAAGGTAGACAACAAGAAAAAGCAGAGGGTTATGTACAAGATGAAGGAACAAGATGAAGGAACAAGAAAAAAAACCCAGGAAAACAACGAAATAAAGTGGAGACAGGCAACCTTCCAGAAAAAGAATTCAGAATAATGATAGTGAAGATGACCCAGACCTCAGAAAAAGAATGGAGGCAAAGATCGAGAAGATGCAAGAAATGTTTTAAAAAGACCTAGAAGAATTAAAGAAAAAACACCTAGAAGAATTAAAGAACAAACAGAGATAAACAATGCAATAACTGAAATGAAAAATACACTAGAAGGAATCAATAGCAGAATAAATGAGGAAGAAGAATGGATGAGTGACCTGGAAGACAGAAAGGTGGAACTCGCTGTGGAACAGAATAAAGAAAAAAGAATGAAAAGAAATGAAGACAGCTGAAGAGACCTCTGGGACATTAAACACAACATTTGCATTATAGGTGTCCCAAAGTGAGAAGAGAAAGAGAAAGGACCCAAGAAAATATTTGAAGAGATTATAGTCAAAAAATTCCCGAACATGGAAGAGGAAATAGCCACCCAAGTCCAGGAAGCACAGAGAGTCTCATACAGGATAAACCCAAGGAGAAACACACTGAGACACACAGTAATCAAATTGACAAAAATTAAAGACAAAGAAAAATTACTGAAAGCAGCAAAGGAAAAACAACAAATAATATACAAGGGAACTCCCATAAGGTTAACAGCTAATTTCTCAGCAGAAACACTACAAGACAGAAGGAAGTGGCATGATATACTTAAAGTGATGAAAGGGAAGAACCTACAACAAAGATTACACTACCCAGTAAGGATCTCATTCAGATTCTATGGAGAAAACTAAAGCTTTACAGACAAGCAAAAGCTAAGAGAATTCAGCACCACCAAACTAGTTCTACAACAAATGTTAAAGGAATTTCTGTAAGTGGGAAACACAAGAGAAGGAAAGGACCTACAAAAACAAAAACAAAACAATAAAGAAAATGGTCACAGGAACATACAAATTGATAATTACCTTAAACGTGAATAGATTAAATGCTCCAACCAAAAGACACAGCCTGGTTGAATGGATACAGAAACAAGACCCATATATATGCTGTCTACAAGAAACCCACTTCAGACCTAGGGACACATACAGACTGAACGTGAGGGGATAGAAAATAATATTCAATGCAAATGGAAATCAAAAGAAAGCTGGATGGTTTCCCTGGTGGCGCAGTGGTTGAGAGTCCGCCTGCCGATGCAGGGGACACGGGTTCATGCCCCGGTCCAGGAAGATCCCACATACCATGGAGCGGCTAGGCCCATGAGCCATGGCCGCTGAGCCTGTGCATCCAGAGCCTGTGTTCCACAATGGGAGAGGCCACAACAGTGAGAGACTTGCGAACCACAAAAAAAAGAAAAAAAGAAAGAAATCTGGAGTAGCGATATTCATACCAGATAAAATAGACTTTAAAATAAAGAATGTAATAAGACACAAGGAATGACACTACATAATGATCAAGGGATCAATCCAGAAAAAGGATATCACAATTATAAATATATATGCACCCAACATAGGAGCACCTCAATACATAAGGCAACTGTTAACAGCTATAAAAGAAGAAATCGACAGTTACACAATAATAGTGGGGGACTTTAACACCTCACTTACACCAATGGACAGATCATCCAAACAGAAAATTAATAAGGAAGGACAAGTATTAAATGACACAATAGAACAGATAAATTTAATTGATATATATAGGACATTTCATCCATAAACAGCAGATTACACTTTCTTCTCAAGTGCACACGGAACATTCTCCAGGATAGATAAAATCTTGGGTCACAAATCAAGCTTCAGTAAATCTAGAAAACTGAAATCATATCAAGCATCTTTTCTGACTACAACATTATGAGATTAGAAGTCAATTACTGGGGAAAAAACATAAAAAACACAAACACATGGAGGCTAAACAGTACATTACTAAATAACCAAGAGGTTGCTGAAGAAACCAAGGAGGAAATCAAAAAATACCTAGAGACAAATGACAATAAAAACACGATGATCCAAAACCTATGGGATGCAGCAAAAGCAGTTCTAAAAGGAAGTTTACAGCTATACAATCCTACCGCAAGAAACAAGAAAAATCTCAAATAAACAGTCTAACCTTACACCTAAAGGAACTAGAGAAAGAAGAACAAACAAAACCCAAAGTTAGCAGAAGGAAAGAAATCAACAAGATCAGAGCAGGAAAAGAATGAAATAGATATAAAGAAAACAATAGCAAAGATCAATATAAGTAAAGGTTGGTTCTTTGAGAAGATAAAAAAAATTGATAAACCATAAGCCAGACTCATCAAGAAAAAAAGGGAGAAGACTCAAATCAATAAAACTAGAAATGAAAAAGGAGAAGTAACAACTGACACTGCAGAGACACAAAGGATCACGAGAGATTACTACAAGCAACTATATACCAATAAAATGGACAACCTGGAAGAAACGGACAAATTCTTAGAAACGCACAACCTGCTGAGACAGAACCAGGAAGAAATAGAAAATATGAACAGACCAATCACAAGCAATGAAATTGAAATGGTGATTAAAAATCTTCAAACAAACAAAAGCCGAGGACCAGATGGCTTCACAGGAGAATTCTATCAAACATTTAGAGAAGAGCTAACACCCATCCTTCTCACACTCTTCCAAAATGTAGCAGAGGGAGGAACACTGCCAAACTTATTCTACGAGGCCACCATCACCCTGATACCAAAACCAGACAAAGACGTCACAAAGAAAGAAAACTACAGGCCAATATCACTGATGAACATAGATGCAAAAATCGTCAAAGAAATGCTAGCAAACAGAATCCAACAGCACGTTAAAAGGATCATACACCATGATCTGGTGGGGTTTACTCCAGGAATGCAAGGATTCTTCAATATACGCAAATCAATCAATGTGATACACCATATTAACAAACTGAAGGAGATAAACCATATGATCATCTCAATAGATGCAGAGAAAGCTTTTGACAAATTTCAACACCAGTTATGATAAAAACCCTGCAGAAGGTAGGCACAGAGGGAAGTTTCCTCAACATAATAAAGGCCATATATGACAAACCCACAGCCGACATCGTCCTCAATGGTAGAATACTGAAACCATTTCCACTAAGATCAGGAACAAGACAAGGTTGCCCACTCTCACCACTATTATTCAACATAGTTTTGGAAGTTTTAGCCACAACAATCAGGGAAGAAAAAGGAATCCAAATTGGAAAAGAAGAAGTAAAGCTGTCACTGTTTGCAGATGACATGATACTATACATAAAGAATCCTAAAGATGCTACCAGAAAACTACTAGAGCTAATCAATGAATTTGGTAAAGTAGCAGGATACAAAATTAATGCACAGAGATCTCTGGTATTTCTATACATTAATGATGAAAAATCTGAAAGTGAAATTAAGGAAACACTCCCATTTACCACTGCAACAAAAAGAATAAAATATCTAGGAATAAACCTACGTAAGGAGACAGAAGACCTGTATGCAGAAAATTATAAGATACTGATGAAAGAAATTAAAGATGATACAAATAGATGGAGAGATATACCATGTTCTTGGATTGGAAGAATCAACATTGTGAAAATGACTTTACTACCCAAAGCAATCTCCAGATTCAATGCAATCCCTATCAAACTACCACTGGTATTTTTCACAGAAGTAGAACAAAAAGTTTCACAACTTGTATGGAAACACAAAAGACCCCGAATAGCCAAACCAATCTTGAGAATGAAAAGTGGAGCTGGAGGAATCAGACTCCCTGGCATCAGATTCTACTACAAAGTTACAGTAATCCAGACCATATTGTATTGGCACAAAAGCAGAAATATAGATCAATGGAACAAGATAGAAAGCCCAGAGATAAACCCACGGACCTATGGTCAACTAATATATGACAAAGGAGGAAAGGGTATACAATGGAGAAAAGACAACCTCTTCAATAAGTGATGCTGGGAAAACTGGACAGATACATGTAAAAGAATGAAATTAGAACACTCTCTAACACCATACACAAAAATAAACTCAAAATGGATTTGAGACCTAAATGTAAGACCGGACACTATAAAACTCTTAGAGAAAGACATAGGATGAACACTCTTTGACGTAAATCACAGCAAGATCTTTTTTGATCCACCTCATAGAGTAATGGAAATAAAAACAAAAATAAACCTAATGAAACTTAAAAGCTTTTGCACAATAAAAGAACTATAAATAAGATGAAAAGACAACCCTGAAAATGTGGGAAATATTTGCAAATGAATCAATGGAGAAAGGATTAATATCCAAAATATATAAACAGCTGATGAAGCTCAATATTAAAAAAACAAACAACCCAATCCAAAAGTGGGCAGAATACCTAAATAAACATTTCTCCAAAGAAGACATACAGATGGCCAAGAAGCACATGAAAATCTGCTCAACATCACTAATTATTAGAGAAATGCAAATCAAAACTACAATAAGGTATCACCTCACACCAATTAGAATAGGCATCATCAGGAAATCTCCAAACAACAAATGCTGGAGAGGGTTTGGAGAAAAGGGGACCCTCTTTTGCTGTTGGTGGGAATGTAAATTGATACAACCACTATGGAGAACAGTATGGAGGTTTCTTAAAAACTTAAATATAGAATTACCATATGACCCAGCATTCTCACTGCTGTGCATATACCTGAGAAAGCCATAATTCAAATGGACACATGTACCCCAATGTTCATTGCAGCTATTTTTACAATAACCCGGTCATGGAAGCAACCTAAACATCCATCAACAGACAAATGGATAAAGTAGAAGTGGTACGTATATACAATGGAATATTAGCCATAAAAAGGAATGAAATTGGGTCATTTGCAGAGATGTGGATGGATCTAGAGACTGTCATACAGAGTGAAGTAGGTCAGAGAGAGAAAAACGAATATCGTATATTAACGCATATATGTGGAATCTACAAAAATGGTACAGATGAACTGGTTTTCAGGGCAGAAATAGAGACACAGATGTAGAGAACAAACGTATGGACACCAAGGGGGGAAAGCAGCAGGGGGTGGAGGTGGTAAAAAAAAAAAAAAAGAATTCTTTGTTACACTTCAAAAAGTTAACCACAGTCCAGAATAGGAAAATCTGCAGAGACAGAGAGTAAATTAGTGGTTGCCAGAGGCTAGGGGAAGGGGAGAATGGGGTAATGACTGCTAGTGAGTACAGGGTTTCTTTTTGGCATGATGAAAATATTCTGTAATTAGACAGTGGTAATGATTGTACAACTTTGTGAATGTACTATAAACCACTAAATTGTACACTTTAAACATGTGAATTTTATGGTATGTGAAGTACATCTCAATAAACCCATTATTTTACAAAAAATAAAAAGTAATGGTGGTGTCAGATTATATGGGCATTGAAGTGTCACAGCTCCATTACCAACAACTTATGGGGCAGGCTGATTTCTTGACTTGGAAAAACAGGAACAAAATGCAAAGCCATTCTGATAGATACCTTGTGACCAACAATCCAAAAAAGGAATCCTCCAGGGCCCCTAACCTGTGTCATCCAGAAGTGTTTCACTTGAACTATTCATGCACTCACTGCATTTCTTAAGAGTATCCTTGTTTTCTCTGCTTCTGCATTCGAACATTGCTTCCCTTATGTAAATATACCTTGGAATTCCAGGGTTGATGTTACTGCTGATATTTACTGTGGCTCAATTCTCCACACACAGTCCAAATCACACTTGTTTAAGCCACACCAGGACACTGCCCAGCCCAACACATTTACCTTCTGACAATTCAGCCCATCAATGCTGAGTTACTGCACCCCCAACATACATAGCCTCACAAGCCATGGGAACACCAGCCAAAAAGAACCTCAGATAAGAAGACGAAAAAATCAAAGCTATTCTCCCAGAGAGGTAGAAGAATGGCCCTCTACTCTAAATAATTTGGAAGATGCTTAAAGGCCCTAAATCTATATAAAGTGGCAAGAACCCAATAGTTATACTTTTGTATGTGCAAATTAACTATTTCATAACCTCACAGTTTATTTTCTTTCCCACCTGATTTATCCCAGGTATGAGGTATTAATTTGTTTGCCGGAGTTTATAATAATCAGTGACAAACTTTGAGTATCATTTTCTAGGTGAAACGCACTAATTTCCTTTATAAACAACCTGAGCCACCCAACCACTTGTGAAATAACATTCTTTTTTTATTGAGTATAGTTGATTTACAATATTGTGTTAGCTTCAGGTGAACAACAAAGTGATTTGGTTTTAAATATATATAAGTTTATACCTATATCCTTTTTTTCCTATTCTTTTCCATTACAATTTAATACAAGATATTGAATATAGTTCACTGTTCTATACAGTAGGTCCTTGTTGGTTATCTATTTTTTATATAGTAGTGTGTATATGTTAATCCCAAACTCTTAATTTATCCTTCCCCCACATTTCCCCTTTGGTAACCAGAAGCTTATTTTCTATGTCTGTTAGTCTGTTTCTATTTTATAAATAAGTTCATTTGTACTATTTTTTAGATTCCATATATTAAAAATATTATACAATATCTGTCTCTGTCTGACTTACTTCACTTAGTATGATAATTTCTAGGTCCATCCATGTTGCTGCAGATGACATTATTTCATTCTTTATTATGGCTGAGTAATATTCCATTATGTATATATGTACCATATCTTCTTTATCCATTCATTTGTTGGTGGACACTTAGGTTGCATCCATGTCTTGTCTATTGAAATAACATTCTTTAAGAGAATTCTGCTCTGACTGCTTGAAAATTTGAGTGAAATAAAGAGTAGGTTTGATACATCTCTTAAATCAGGAGTCAACAGCATTTTCTGTAAAGAACCAGGTAGTAAATATTTTAGATTTTATAGGCCATACAGTCTCTTTTGCACCTGCTCAACTCTACCATTGTAGCACAAAGCAAGGCAATATGGAAACAAATGAGTTGTGTTACATTGAAACTTTATCTGAAAAAGACAATTAGGAAAGCAAGAGTTTTCTGACCCCTGTCATACATCATGATTTTGTTAAGATGTAATATATATTCTTCTCATTTCATTTGTTTAAAAATGTCTCCCAATATAAGCAATTCCTAAGAAGAGAGATTAGAAGAATCCACATTAGGGAGTTTAAGTAATATCTGAGATAAACCATCCACTATATCTGGCATATGATAAACATGAAATAAATGTTGGCTGAATTAAAAATCTAATTCACACATCAAAAATATATAGCACAGAGTTAGCCAAATTCTGATATAACTTAACCTTGAAAATAGTCCCCTTGTTTCATGACTTTTTGCTGTCTTTTCCTTCTAATTATTAGACTATTTTTAGACTTTCTCCATGTCTTTATTATTATGCATATCCATTTTTTATAGTTATTCAGCAGCTGTAAGCTTTCAAACAAAGACTCTTCAATACTGCTATATTAAGGGAAATTATAATAGCCTATCGACCACATTTCAGTCAATTATCCATTCGTTATTCTGTCTTGAAGGCTAATTTCATAAAATAATGGATATGATTATCATAAAAGTCAATATAAGTGTAAGTGTGAGGATGGAACCAATGATGAGCCCAAGCAGTTAACATATTTTTGTACCACTTCCCAAATATGTGCCTGTAGATTTGGACCTTTTTTTCCATCCATTGTCTACTTGAGTAATCTTCAAAGTGAGGTGTGGGTTACTTCAAGGGGTTACCAAGATATTTCATTATGGTGTCAAGCAAAACATTCAGAATTTCTATTTCTATTCAGTTTTTTCTTACCCCTTTATTTTCTGTGTTTTTGAATTTTACAATGTACTCAGTATATTTTTAGAATTGTACATTATATTATGCGGGATGCATGTTCAAAAAAGTCTGGAACTCTATTAATGTACACTATGTAGTGCCATGTAAAATGGTAACATGCTCTTCTAAATACCTAATGTAAACATCACAGAGACACTGAAGTTTTTAGTGCAATTTTTTTGTACCCTGGATGTATTAGGAATATATATTTTGATAAACAGATAGGAAAAGTACATTTGGAGATGGCTCAGATTGTGTAATTAGCAGCACTCTGTTATTTCATATTACGATATGTGCTTAATTTGTTTGCTGGTTTGAAATACCATTATAGAAGTAAGTGCTATAATGAAAGACTGAAGAAGTATATATCATCCAGAAAAACTACAATGAATTTTGCTACATCAAAAACCAACCCAAAGCTAGTAGCATAAAACAGCCATCATTTTATTTTGCTCATGGATTCTGTGGGACAAGAATATAGGACATAACATGGATGCCTTGTCTCTGCTCCACATCATCTGACGTCTCATCTGGGCAGAGTTCAGTGGCTGGGGATGACTGGAATAACCGGGAGCTAAAAGGAGAGTGCAGCTTCTTCACTCACGTCTGGCTGAGATGTACTGAAAGTGGACTTCAGGTATCACTAGTGTTAACCTGTGGGTGGCTGTTCCATGTGGTTTGGGCTCTTTCAGCACATGGAGGCCTCCAGGTAGGTGTACTTATCTCCTGGTGGCTCAGGGCTCCAAGAGCAAGTGTTCCAGCAAACAGGCGGAGGCTGCAAGGTTTCTTATAACCTAACCTTAGAAATCGCATGACATCACTACCAGGTTACTCTAGTAACCAAGGCAGTCCAGGCCTGTCCAGATGCCAGGAAGAGGACTTAGCTGTCCCCTCCCAATGGAAGGAATGTCAAAGAATTTGCAATTATGTTTTCTTTTCATTGAGGTATGGTTGATGTACCTTATTATATACACTTCAGGTATATAACAAGTGGTTCACAATTTTTAAAGGTTATATTCCATTTATGGTTATTATAAAATATTGGTTATATTCCCTGTGTTGTACAATATATCTTTGTATTTTATTTATTTTACACACAGTAGTTTGTACCCCTACTCCTATATTGCCCCTCCCCCCTCCCCTCTCCCCACTAGTAACCACTAGTTTGTTCCCTATATCTGTGAGTCTGTTTTTTTGTTGTTATATTCATTAGTTTGTTGTACTTTTTAGAGTCCACATATAAGAGGTATCATACAGTATCTGTCTCTCTATCTGACTTATTTCACTAAGTATAATACCCTCCAAGTCCATCCATGTTGTTTCAAATGGCAAAACTTCATTCTTTTATGGCTACTATTCCATTACATATATATACCACAACTTCTTTATCCATTCACCTGTTGATGGACATTTAGGTTGCTTCCATATCTTGGCAATTGTAAATAGTGTTGCTATGAACATTGAGGTGCATGTATCTGTCCAAATTAGTGTTTTTTCAGATAAATACCCAGGAGTGGAATTGCTGGGTCGTATGGTAGTGCTATTTTTAGTTTTTTAAGAAACCACCATACTCTTTTCCACTGTGGCTGCACCAATTTACATTCCCACTACCAAGGGTTCCCTTTTCTCCATAACCTCATGCACTTAAGTTTCAAAACTACCACAGACAATAACTTTACACACACACATACACACACACATGCACACAATTTTGATCACCAGAATAATTCAATTATACCAGGAAAAATGATTATATTTTTAAAACTTGGAATATTTATATTTAAAAAATTGTGATGCTAGAAAAATTTTACAAGACACAAATATAGGCTTTTAAAAAAATATCGTATTAGATGAAGATAGATATTAAACTTATCTATAGGAATCCAACTAATTTAATAGACCTCTGAGATTCCCTTCATCCATTCCTTGGGGAGGCATAAACAGTTAAATACATAAAATTTTACATTATCATAACAAACTTGAAACAAATTACAGTCTAAAAATTATTTTAAGGCATTGCAACATGGACAGAACAAAAAAAATGGACCTAGAGTCTGTCATACTGAGTGAAGTAAGTCAGAAAGAGAAAAACAAATACAGTATGCTAACACATATATATATGGAATCTAAAAACAAACGGTTCTGAAGAACCTAGGGGTAAGACAGGAATAAAGACACAGACCTACTAGAGAATGGACTTGAGGACATGGGGAGGGGGAAGGGTAAGCTGTGACAAAGCAAGAAAGAGGCATGGATATATATACACTGTCAAACGTAAGGTAGATAGCTAGTGGGAAGCAGCTGCATAGCACAGGGATATTGGCTCGGTGCTTTGTGACCGCCTGGAGGGTTGGGATAGGGAGGGAGGGAGGGAGGGAGACGCAAGAGGGAGGAGATACGGGAACATATGTATATGTATGACTGATTCACTTTGTTGTAAAGCAGAAACTAACACACCATTGTAAAGCAATTATACTCCAGTAAAGATGTAAAAAAAAAATGTTGTTATAACATAAAAATATTTTACACAAACAAAAGAAATTTGTTTTTAAGATTTCCCAGATGATCTCAAAGTTATTGAAGTTAAATAAGAATTATTTGCTTTAATTTTCCTATCAGCACTTGAAAATGTTATTTTCTAGATTTTTTAATTCAAGTCTTTGAAACCCCGTTTTCCTCCCTTTATCTCTAGGTAGGAAAAATGTAATTTGGAGGTTTAGCATGAAAGCACATATTGCTGCAGGACTAGAAATCAACTAGGTTAGAGAAAAGTTGGGGGTGTCAGAGAAAAGGACAGAGCCGTGCAATCCTCATCTAGATAGTGGGTTGAGTCCCTGGGGATCCAAATTAGCAGGGCTGTGACAGAGGACATTTCATTTCTATTATTACCAAGTTCTGTGCTCCCTGGTCTAGACACAAAGATATGAACACTAAAAACAAACAAACAAAAAAGAGTTTTTGCTTTGCAAAACACTCTGATAACAATGAACTTTCTTTACTCATTCAAACTGGGGAAAAAAAGATCACCTTTCTCACACAGCTGCCAGGCGTTTTTTTTTTCACACTAATGTTTCTTTCAACTTCCATTTCTCCATCTGTCCTGCTCCTTCTTTCATACAAAGGCATATCTGATTGATGCTGGGTGTTTAGTAAAAATATTTTAGTTTTGAACCAGCAGCCACTTATACTCACCGCTGTTTGCTGTGAAATGGTTCTCACTGGTGATTTCATTGTATTTGCTTTTTCCATGACCAAAATCATTTCCATTGCTAAGGCTATTTCACGTAAAACCTGGAAAATCAAATATCTTGTTTGAAACACAGCTTTTTGGTTATTACAAGCCACCAGTAAAGCTTTCTCTCGCCGTTTCATTGAAAATCTTCCAAACTCAAAATTTACAGACAGTGAGGATACGGCCAGTGTCTGTAACAAAGAGTTTTTTTTTCCCCTCTAAATAGAAAGATGTGAAGGGATGGCTGTACTGTACAAAGACTGATTTCATGTGAGCCTCATAGCCTTCGTGTCAATGTGTCATTGTGTCATCTTCTACATATTTTAGAGAGAGAGCACAAAGCAATAGTCTACTGAAACAATGTAGGTGCAGTTTTTTTGGGTTTTTTAAATCGTTCTTGTTGTTTTAGGGTGTGGGGGGAAAATTAGTCTTATTTTTTCCCTACTTGGGATATAAAACTGTGAAATTCAATCTTCAACAGAAGGCCCTGTAATTATCCTAAAACATAGTTCTTTGTATGTTTCTTTAACAAAGTTTAAGCTTGTGTTAATAAATGAAAAAGAGAAATTGCTTGTCTGTCCACTTCAGCTTTGTTTTATGCCCACTTCATATTATTGTCTGTGTTCTAATTCATACTTTTTGTTGTTGGTTTGGTTTGGTTTTTGGCCTTGTGACATGTGGGATCCTAGTTCCCTAAACAGGGATCGAACTACAGCCCCTGCATTTGAAGCTCAGAGTATTAACCACTGGACCACCAGGGAAGTCTCGTAATTCATATATTTGATACCATTTCTGATGTGTAAAATTGGTTGTCTTGAAAATATCTTATAAAGAGTTCAATTGTAAATAAAAAAATACTGTAGGTGCAATATTTTAAAACACTAAAGTTTAGAAATCTAAAAATGAACCATTTCATTGTTAAAATATTCACAGACTTACAGAATGGATCTCAAAGGGCTTTCTTCCTTTTTCACATGAGGAAACTGAGGCCTAGAGAGTTATTTGTCCCAAGTCAAGACTTTTAGGTGCCAGCCCAGCAGGCAAACTTCCACACTACAGTTCATCCCTTGAATCAATGTTCTAGTAACAATGAGCCAATTCCCTCTTCCTGGCTTAGAAAAACTTACTGTTTCAGGAAACTGAAGTATAAATAAGTAGATAGGAAAGAAGGGAGATAGAAAATATGGAAGGAGCAAGAAAGAGAGGAAGATATGGAGACAGAAATAAACTGAAACTAAAGAAAGAAGGGAAGAAGGAAGAAGGTAGCTAGTCAGGCAGGAAGGGAGGAGGGATAAGTCTAGTGGATACAGTCTAGCTGGAAGGGATGATAAGGGGACTTGTCTTGGAGCTGGACTTGTATAAAAATCCCTTAGAGGTGCCTAGGAGATTAGAGGCCTCCTGGAAAGAGACAGCAATCGTGTAGTAGGATTGGGCCTTTCTACTAGACACAGAATGTGGGTCCAACTTATCTGCTTCTTAAGGGGACACCCAGCTAATGTGGAGGTAACATGCAGATGCCGGTACAACCCTGGCAGGAGGCGGCAGTGAAGTGAATATAGAGGGCTAAGGGGCTTATTCTGTCCTCCCTGATGCATCCATGTTTTGATCGACAATATTGCCTAAATGAATGGGGATTATATGGGTTCCATAGCACTTTGTACTTCCATACAATTTGGCTCTTAACTCTGTTATAACACTTGGCATATATAGCTTTATGATTTCTTAGCTTCATATATCTCTTCCCTACTAGACAGGGTGCTCCTTGAAGCTAAGAGCCCATTATGTTCATTTATGTGTACCCTATACTTAGCACAGGATCTGCTAAATGGTAAAAATGTTTGTCTATTCAGTTAAACTCTGATATGAATAGGCTTGTTTAAATAGGGACAACTGGCTCTCAAGAACCATCAGAAATAAAATCTCAGCAATACTTCTTTTAGGAGACATGTAGTAGCTCTTGGTTTTGCTTCCTAACTATTCCCAGCTATCTATTCATTGGACTATTCCTGACCCTCTCTCCAGTTGTTGGGTAGAGTCATGGGACAAGTTCTGCCCAATGAGGTGTGAGCAGAAGTGGGGACTGAGTGTCACTTCAAGCCCAGGACATTTAATTGCAGGTATGAGATACTCTTGCTACCAGAGCAAGCAGCAATATCCCAAATGGTGGCTGCTCCATCAACCTGGAACTGGGGTTAAAGATGATGTAACCAGAAGCCCTTGCTAATCTATAACTAACATGAGATATAAGCAAGAAGAAACCTTTGTTGGTTTAAGCCACTGAAATCTGGGGCTCGTTTGTTACTTTATTATAACCTAACCTATACTAACCAATGGAAAAATGAACAAAATCAAGATCTTATTCTCCCTACCCTGACCACCAAATCATTTTTAAGGTAGTAAAAACTATTAAAAGAAGGGAGAAGCATGCATAATATAGAAGTAAAAACAGAAAATGAAAACCGAGTACCTTGCAAGCAGGACTGAGTAGCCCACACGCAGAGCACAGAAAGAGGAGATGCATTGAACCTGGGTGGGTATAGGGGCCATCCACTCACGTGCTTGCATGTCTGAGCTGCACAGTTAAGAGGAATGGCGGGCCAGGTGAAGAAATCATGTATAAATGGTGCATTAATTTTTGGCAGAACAGAGGTAACAATAGTGGTTAAAACCATAAGCATAAAAGCAACGAAGCTTCAAAAAGAAGGCAATGAGGCAGAAAAGAGATTTAACAACAGACTGAAAGGGATTTTTTCCCCAGTACAGTAGCTATCTGGTATATGACTGTGTGACAAAATTCTGCAGATTCCAGAAAGACTTTATTTCTTTGTAGTCATTTATTTCCCCATAATACTTACAAAAAATTCTTAGTGAATTTGGAATGCTTGAATTTGACCATCGTTTTTAGGGCCTGAATTACTAAGTTTCAATTGCCTTCAATCTCAAGGTCTGATGCTTTCAAATTTGTATTTGCAAAGGTTCCACTGCTAGACCCAAAGCTATTGTTGAAATAGGGTTTGCACTGAGGCAAATCATCAAGTTCTTACACTTTCTTTGGGGACTATATGTTGATTTTTAGGGATGCTTAATTGTTTTTCTGATTGTTGCTCAAAACTATAGGAAATAGAAAAAAAAAAGAAGAAAAATAAAAGCGCTCAATCTTATATTCAGAAGAAATTATTATGGCCACTTTGTTGAAAATCCAGACTTTTTCCTGGCATGCCTATACATCTTAATGTGATTTTAGTATTTAGGTCCCTGCATTTTTCTTCACACAACAATTTAATCATGAGAACTATTCTAGAAAAATTTTAAATATCCTTTAAAATATATGATTATTTATTTCTCTACTATTTTATAAGTTGAGAGCACTCTTTTTTATGATTATAAATAACACTAAGATGAACAGTAATACTTTCCACATTTCTAATTATTTTCTAGAAGAACAGTAAAGCAAAGATGGATATTTTAGGATTCTTAAAATAACAGGCCCAGTTAACTGCCATAAAGTCTATCCTAATTTATACTCCTATATGTTTATAACAGTACTATATCCCTACTCCTTGATGCATGGAGAATTATACCTTTCAAATGTTTAGCAATTTGTTTAACTGAAAATGATACTGCAGTGTTCTATTAATTTGCTTTAATTTTTTGACTAATAATAAACATAAACATTTCCTCATGTATTTAAAAATCATTTGCATTTCTTATTTTTCATCTGAATTTTTATGCCCATTTCATTTTTCTATTTAGAGTAGTAGTCATATTTCTATTGATTTTTAAGTTTTCTTTACATAGTCAGGTTATTAATCTTTTGCATACAAAATATTACCAAGATTAACTTCAGATTCAAGATATTTGGGGTCAGTAATAGGAGATAACCTATGTGAAAGTTGCTTTTAAGTATGAAATGCCATAGAATTCTTGGGTTTTGATTTTTTTTTTTTAGTTTTTAGTTTTTCAAATTTTGGATTTGTGCAATTCCTGTTTCTCTTTTGACATTACTGAACCCTAACACCAAATTGGCAATCACCTGAGTACTTGGTTCTGCATACACAAATGTATACATAATTGCACATACATGTAATTTTTTGAGTTCCCTAGAATTAGTATTATAGTGCATTTGTTACAAGCACTAACTGGAGAGCCAGACTCCCAAGATGTCAGTCCCAGTTGTGGGCCCTATTAATTGTGTAAACTGGAGCAAGTTATTTAACCTCTCTAGGTCTTGTTTACCTCGTTTATCTGCAAAATCTCAGAATAATTTCTAAAACAAGTAACAGAACTCACAGTATTGCTGTGAGGATTAGACAAGATAACTAGGTCACTAATTAAGCTAGATAGCTATTTTAATCAATCCTGAAAACTGAGACCAGACATCTGGTAAACCCAGCTCTGGAGGTGACGTTTTACATGTTCATTAACTAAAGACAAGCCTTTTGATCTAGTTTATTGTCTAGGCATTTGGATGTGAAATACATCTCTGCCTTTGATAACAATAGTTAATTAAAACTTTCTGGAGCACTCTGCAAAATTATTAGTATTCATTATTCATTCAACAATTATTTATTGAATACCTGAGTTGCCAGCCAATATTCTGGCAGCTCAATATTCTGGCTCCTCAACTGTGAAAAAAACCAATAAGTTCCCCCAGATAGGGAGTTTTCATTCCAGAGAGAAAGGAATTTTTAAAAGGAAAAATACAAACACACAAACAAGCAAATTGCAGAGAATAATCAATGATGTAAAACAATGAGGCAGGAGAATGCACTGGAAGATGGTTGTGGGGCTAATTCTATCAGGTGCTGAGGGCACCCAAGGTGAGGAAGAGGCAAAGTACTAAAAGAATAATGACAGCAATCCTATGACATGACATCACTCTTACTCCCATTTTATAAACAGAATGATTAAGTTACTGGAACCAAAATGTTGTTGCTTAAATAAAATGCATATGCTTTTCTCTGATTGCAAATGTAACACTTGTTCATATTAGAAAATACAGCTAAGAACAAAAAGAAAAATAACTCATCCATGATCCTGTGGCTAACACTTTGTGTGTATGTTTTAAAGCCTTTTTTTCTGCATATAATTTATATTTATATTTTTATAAATATATTTTATAAAATATATTTAACAAAGAGAATTGCCCTATGAGTAATATTTATAACTTTTTTCCCATTGAGTAATATTTTTCCATGTCTTTAATGAGTCTTCTGAAACATCATCTTTAATAGCTATGCAGTTTCATATATATGGAACCATAATGGTTTCTTTAATTAGTTTCTTACCAATGGATATTTATGTCATTCCAGTTTTTCATTGTTATAAACAATGCTGTGATAAACCTAATAACAATAATAATAATAAAGTAATAGCTAATATTTATTCAAGTGCTTATATATGGCATGCATTGTGCTCAGCAATTTATAACTCTTAACTAACTTAATGTGTACAAGAATTCTGCAAAACTGGAACAGTGACAATCCTCCCTTCAGAAACTGAGGAAACTCTGACCAAAAACAGTTAAATAATTTGCTCAAGATCACATATCCAGTAAACTGCAGAGCTAGGATTTGAACATGAACATTCTGGTCCCAGCCAGAGCAAAACACTTAATCAGTGCACTCTATTTCTTCCCCTGACAGTATTTCTACAGATTTACAGATAAGTCCTAATCTTCATCAGCATTATTTCCTTAGGATAAATATTTAGAAGTGAAATTGCTCAGAACCCAATCCAGATCTAATGTTTCTACACAGAAACCACAGATCCTCTCATCCAAACCTAATGCCCACTCCCAGACACCCTAATGGAACATCCAAAACTCTGTGCTTCAGATCACACACCCGATTGCAGGCTGCAGCCTGCGATGAAAAAGAGAGAACAAGCACTAGCCTAAGTGAAAGGGATTCCAACCCCTGCAGCCCCTCCTTCCTTCCTTGGCTCCTTCAGAGCCTTTGCCAAGGAAAGCTTAGAAAAAGCAAGAGGATCGGGAAGTTCAACCTGCATTCATTCACTCATGATCCCCCAAAGAATAGTCTGCACACACATCCCCATTGTCTGAACACAGAAAGAAATAGAACAGTCCCACTCCTGGGCATATACCGGAGAAAACCATAATTCCAAAAGATGCATGCACCTGTATGTTCATAGCAGCACTATTTACAATAGCCAGGATATGGAATCAACCTAAGTGTCCATCAACAGAGGACTGGATAAAGAAGATATGGTGTAAGAAGAAGATATGGTGCATATACACAATGGGATATTACTCAGCCATAAAAAAGAACAAAATAATGCCATTTGCAGCAACATGGATGGACCTAAAGATTATCATAATAAGTGACAATACTGAGTGTCATACTGAAAAACGTCAGACACAGAAAGACAAATATCATATGATATCACCTATATGTGGAATCTTAAAAAAGGGTACAAATGAACTTATTTACAAACAGAAGTAGAGTCACAGATGTAGAAAACAAATTTGTGCTTACCAGGGCATAAGGAGGGGGAGGGATAAATTGGGAGGTTGGGATTGACACATATACACTACTACATAAAAAATATTGATAGATAACTAATAAGGACCTACTGTATAGTACAGGAAACTCTACTCAATACTCTGTAATGGCCTATATGGGAAAAGAATCTCAAAAAGAGTGGATATATGTATATGTATAACTGATTCACTTTGCTGTACACCTGCAACTAACACAACACTGTAAATCAACTATACTCCAATAAAACTTAAAAAAAAAAAAAAGGCAGAGAGAAGGTGTGAGTGGCTTTGAGCTCAAGAAGTAGAACTTCCCATAACAACCAGGTACATCTCTTAAGCTGGCTGTACCTCTTATGCAACCTCTTGTACTTCTTTTCTTTCTCTGTGTGGCCCTATGAGACCACAGAACAAGTTAAGTAACAGATCACTGGACCACACTCAGGGAACTAAAGAAGACCTAGAAGCTCATACTGCTAATTGAGACACACCTGGGTAGACCCTCCTGGGAGTTTTTAGCCTGTACTAACCCAAAATCATGACTCAGTAGACACCATTTTATCTCATTTTTCAAAAAGTGTTTGTATGTTTTTTTTTCTTGAGAGGCTGTTCAGTCAGAGAGATGAAACAATTCATCTTGGTTACTTTTCCTAGGCTTCAAAGACAACCTAGAATCATAGGTTTCTATTTTACCAAAGGAGGCTCCTGAGTATTGTAAATTTACTGTTATCTCATCTGACCAAATAATAGAGGTTTTATTGGGGAGTGGAGGGATCAATTGAGTTATTATATCTACCATATACAATACGTTATCACTCTTCAAAGAAATAGAATATGGAAAAACAAATTTAAAAATAAATTAAACATTCATTCTTTGTTAATTCAGAGACCATTTCTGAATCTTAAAGAACTTCAAAGTCATCATCACAATCTTAAATTATTGCACAAGAAACTTCACACTGACAACCATCCAAACACCTGCTTGTAAAGTTGCTGGTTGGGAACCATAGGTACATTTGTAATACATAGTGCTTAAGGCCTCAGAAGGGTCCACACAAATATTTTTAACCCATAATGTAGCTAAAAGAAAAAGAAAAAAAAAGTATAAGTGATACTAAACACTATCATTTTTAATAGTATTCTAATGTTTCCATCAAGAAAATGTGGAAAGGGTGGAAAGAAGGAAGAGAGAAAGCAAACGGGAGATTGGTTCAAGATGGTGGAGTAGAAGGACAGATGCTTACTCCCTCTTGCAAGAGCACTGGATCACAATTAATTGCTGAACAATCAATGACAGGAAGACACTGGAACTCGCCAAAAAAGATACCCCACATCCAAAGACAAAGGAGAAGCTGCAATGAGATGGTAGGGGGGCTGCAATCACAATAAAATCAAATACCATAACTGCTTGGTGGGTGACTCACAAACTGGAGAACACTTACACTGTTCTCCAGTTTGTGAGAACACTCACAAATTGGAGAACAGTCCACCCACTGGAGTGAAGGACCTGAGCCCCATGACAGGCTTCCCAACCTGGGGGTCCAGCAATGGGAGGAGGAATTCCTAGAGAGTCAGGCTTTGAAGCCTAGTGGGATTTGATTGCAGGACTTTGACAGGACTGGGGGAAACAGAGACTTCACACTTGGAGGGCAACTCAAAGTCGTGTGCACATTGGGACCCAGGGAAAGGAGGAGTGACCCCCTTGGAGACTGAACCAAACATACCTGCTAGTGTTGGAGGGTCTCCTGCAGAGGCAGGAGGGGGCTGTGGTTCACTGTTGGGACAAGAACACTAGCAGCAGAAATTCTGAGAAGTACTCCTTGGCGTGAGCACTCCCAGAGTCCGCCATTAGTCCCACCAAAGAGTCAGGTAGGCTCCAAAGCTGCGTCATCTCAGGCCAAACAACCAGCAGAGAGGGAACCAAGCCCCACCCATCAACAGACAAGCAGATTAAAGTTTTACTGAGCTCCGCCCAGCAGAGGAACACCCAGCTCTACCCACCACCAGTCCCTCCCATCAGGAAGCTTGAACAAGGCTCTTAGATCGCCTCATCCACCAGAGGACAGACAGCAGAAGCAAGAAGAGCTATAATTCTGGAGCCTGTGGAAGGAAAACCACATTCACAGAAAGATAGAAAAAAGGAAAAGGCAGAGGACTATGTACCAGATGAAGGAACAAGATAAAACTGCAGAAAAACAACTAAATGATGTGGAGGTAGAAAACCTTCCAGAAAAAGAATTCAGAATAATGATAGTGAAGATGATCCACGACCTTGGAAAGAGAATGGAGGTAAAGATCTAGAAGATGCAAGAAATGTTTAACAAAGACCTAGAAGAATTAAAGAGTAAACACCTAAAAGAATTAAAGAACAAACAAACAGAGATGAACTATACAATAACTGAAATGAAAAATACACTAGAAGGAATCAATAGCAGAATAAATGAGGCAGAAAAACAGATAGGTGACCTGGAAGACAGAATGGTGGAATTCACTGCTGTAGAACAGAATAAAGAAAAAAGAATGAAAAGAAATGAAGACACCCTAAAGAGGCCTGTGGGACAACATTAAACACAACAACATTTGCATTATAGGGGTTCCAGAAGGAGAAGAGAGAGAGAAAGGACCCAAGAAAATACTTGAAGAGATTATAGTCGAAAAATTCCCTAACTTGGGAAAGAAAATAACCACCCAAGTCCAGGAAGTGCAGAGAGTCCCAGGCAGGATAAACCCAAGGAGAAACATGCCGAGACACATAGTAATCAAACTGACAAAAATTAGAGAAAAAGAAACGTTATTGAAAGCAGCAGGGGAAAAAAGACAAATAACATACAAGGGAACTCTAATAAGGTTCACAGCTGATTTCTCAGCAGAAACTCTACAAGCCAGAATACAGTGACACAATATACTTAAAGTGATGAAAAGGACTTTACCCAGTAAGGATCTCATTCAGATTCTATGGAGAAATCAAAAGCTTTACAGACAAGCAAAAGCTAAGAGAATTCAGCACCACCAAACCAGCTCTACAACAAATGCTAAAGGAACTTATCTAAGTGAGACACACAAGAGAAGAAAAGGACCTAAAAAACAAACGCATAACAATTAAGAAAATGGTAATAGGAACATACATATAGATAATTACCTTAAATGTGAATGGATTAAATACGCCAACTAAAAGATGCAGGCTTGCTGAATGGAAACAAAAACAAAACCTATATATATGCTGTCTACAATTGACCCACATCAGACCTAGGACACATACAGACTGAAAGTGAGGGGATGGAAAAAGATATTCCATGCAAATGGAAATCAAAAGAAAGCTGGAGTAGCAATAGTCATATCAGTTAAAACAGACTTTAAAATAAAGAATGTTATAAGAGAGAAGGAAGAACACTACATAATGATCAAGGGATCAATCTAAGAAGATATAACAATTATAAATACATATGCACCCAAAATAGGAGCACCTCAATACATAAGGCAAATGCTAACAGGTATAAAAGAGGGGGGAATTTTAACACCTCACTTACACCAATGGAGAGATCAACCAGATAGAAAATGAATAAGGGAACACAGCTTTAAATGACACAATAGACCAGATAGATTTAATTGATATTTATAGGACATTCCATCCAAAAACAGCAGATTACACTTTCTTCTCAAGTGCACATGTAACATTCTCAAGGGCAGATCACAAATTGGGTCACAGATCAAGCCACAGTAAATTTAAGAAAATTGAAATCATATCAACCATCTTTTCCGACCACAATGCTATGAAATTAGAAATCAATTACAGGGAAAAAAATGTAAAAACACAAACACATAGACTAAACAATACATTACTAAATAACCAAGAGATCATTGAAGAAATCAAAGAGGAAATCAGAAAATACGTACAGACAAATTACAATGAAATCACGATGATCCAAAACCTATGGGATGCAGCAAAAGCAGTTCTAAGAGGGAATTTTATAGCAATACAAGCCAACCTCAAGAAACAAGAAAAATATCAAATAAACAATCTAACCTTACACCAAAAGGAACTAGAAAAAGAAGAGTAAACAAAACTAAAAGTTAGTAGAAGGAGAGAAATCATAAAGATCAGAGCAGAAGTAAATGAAATAGAAACAAAGAAAACAATACCAGAGATCAATAAAATAAAAGCTATTCATTGAGAAGATAAACAAAATTGATAAACATTTAGCCAGACTCATCAAGTAAAAGATGGAGAGGACTCAAATAAATAAAATTAGAAATCAAAAAGTAGAAGTTACAACGGACACCGCAGAAATACAAAGCATCATAGGAGACTACTACAAGTGACTTTATGCCAATAAAATGGACAACCTGGAAGAAATGGACACATTCTCAGAAAGGTATAAATTTCCAAGACTGAACCAGGAAGAAACAGAAAATATGAACAGACCAATCACAAGCACTGAAATTGAAAGTGTGATTAAAAATCTTCCAACAAACAAAAGTCCAGTACCAGATGGCTTCACAGTTGAATTCTATAAAACATTTAGAGAAGAGTTAACAACCATACATCTAAAACTCTTCCAAAAAATTGCAGAGGAAGGAACACTCCCAAACTCACTCTATGAAGCCACCATCACCCAGATAGCAAAACCAGACAAAGATGTCACAAAAAAAGAAAACTACAGGCCAATATCACTGATGAACAGAGATGCAAAAATCCTCAACAAAATACTAGGAAACAGAATCCAACAGCACATTAAAAGGATCAAACACCATGATCAAGTGGGGTTTATCCCAGGAATGCAAGGGTTCTTCAGTATATGCAAATCAATCAATGTGATACACCATATTAACAAATTGAAGGATAAAAATCATATGATAATCTCAATAGATGCAGAAAAAGCTTTCAACAAAATTCAACTCCCATTTATGATAAAACTCCCCAGAAATTAGGCATAGAGGGAACCTACCTCAACATAATAAAGGCCATATATCAAAATCCCACTGCCATATAGTTCTCAATGGTGAAAAACTGAAACCATTTCCACTAAGATCAGGAACAAGACAAGGTTGCCATCTCTCATCGCTATTATTCAACATAGTTTTGGAAGTTTTAACCACATCAATCAGAGAAGAAATAGAAATAAAAGGAATCCAAATCAGAAAAGAAGAAGTAAAACTGTATTGTTTGCAGATGACATGATACTATACATCCTAAAGATGCCACCAGAAAACTACTAGAGCTAAACAAAGAATTTGGTAAAGTTGCAGGACAAAAAATTAATGCACAGAAATCTCTTGCATTCCTCTACACTAACAACGAAGATCAGAAAGAGAAATTAAGGAAACAATACCATTCACCATTGCAACAAAAAGAATAAAATACCTAGGAATAAACCTACCTAAGGAGCTAAAAAACCTGTACTCCGAAAACTATAAGACACTGATGCAAGAAATCAAAGATGACACCAACAGATGGAGAGGTATACCATGTTCTTGGATTGGAAGAATCCACATTGTGAAAATGACTACACTACCCAAAGCAATCTACAGATTCAATGCAATCCCTATCAAATTACCAGTGGCATTTTTTGTACAGAGCTAGAACAAAAAATCTTAAAATTTTTATGGAGACACAAAAGACCCCAAATAGCTGAAACAGTCTTGAAGGAAAGAAATGGAGCTGGAGGAATCAGGCTCACTGACTTCAGCCTATACTACAAAGCTACAGTTATCAAGACAATATGGTGCTGACACAAAAACAGAAATATAGATCAATGGAACAGGATAGAAAGCCCAGAGATAAACTCAGGCACCAATGTCAACTAATCTATGACAAAGGAGGCAAGGATATACAATGGAGAAAAGACAGTCTCTTCAATAAGTGGTGCTGGGAAAACTGGACAGCTACATGGAAAAGAATGAAATTAGAACACTCCCTAACACCATACACAAAAATAAATGCAAAATGGATTAGAGACCTAAATGTAAGGCCAGACACCATCAGACCCTTAAAGGAAAACATAGGCAGAACACTCTATGACATAAATCACAGCAAGATCCTTTTGACCCACCTCCCAGAGAAATGGAAAGAAAAACAAAAGTAAACAAATTGGACCTAATGAAACTTAAAAGCTTTTGCACAGCAAAGGAAACCATAAACAAGACTAAAAGACAACCCTCAGAATGGTTGAAAATATTTGCAAATGAAGCAACTGACAAAGGATTAATCTCCAAAATATACAAGCAGCTCATGCAGCTCAATATCAAAAGAACAAACAAACCAATCCAACTGGGTGGAAGACCTAAATAGACATTTCTCCAAAGAAAACCTACAGATGGCCAAGAAGCACATGAAAAGCTACTCAACATCGCTAAAATATTAGAGAAATGCAAATGAAAACTACAATGAGGTATCACCTCACACCAGTTAGAATGGGCATCATCAGAAAATCTACAGACAACAAATGCTGGAGAGGGTGTGGAGAGAATGGAACCCTCTTGCACTGTTGGTGGGAATTTCAATTGATACAGCCACTATGGAGAACAGTATGGAGGTTCCTTAAAAAAATAAAAATAGAATTACTATATGACCCAGCAATCCCACTGCTGGCCATATACCGAGAGAACACTATAGTTCAAAAAGAGACATGCGGGATTCCCTAGTGGCACAGTGGTTAAGAGTCTGCCTGCCGATGCAGGGGACACGGGTTCATGTCCCAGTCTGGGAAGATCCCACATGCCGCAAAGTGACTGGGCCCGTGAGCCATGGCCACTGAGCCAGCGCGTCCGGAGCCTGTGCTCCACAATGGGAGAGGCCACAACAGTGAGAGGCCCGCGTACCACAAAAAAAGAAAAAAAGAGACATGCACCCAAATGTTCATTGCAGCACTATTTATAATATCCAGGTCATGGAAACAACCTAAATGCCCATCAACAGACAAATGGATAAAGAAGATGTAGTACATATATACAATGCAATATTATTCAGCCATAGAAAAATGAAATTTCATCATGTGTAGAGATGTGGATGGATCTAGAGACTGTCATACAGAGTGAAGTAAGTCAGAAAGAGAAAAACAAATATCGTATATTAATGCACATATGTGGAACCTAGAAAAATGGTACAGATGAACCGGTTTGCAGTGCAGAAATAGAGACACAGATGTAGAGAACAAACGTATGGACACCAAGAGGGGAAGGTGACCAGGGCTGTGGTGATGGTGGGATGAATTGGGAGATTGGGATTGACGTATATACACTAATATGTATAAAATGGATAACTAATAAGAACCTGCTGTATAAAAAATAAAGTAAGTTTAAAAATTCAGAAACAAAAAATGAAAGTGTGTTTCAAAACGATAACCTGAGATACTGGAAATGCGTCTTCTGCATTCTGGTGGCAGATATAGGTACCTTAACTTAAGTCTTTGGAGGCAGAGCCAGGCTGGTGGAAGAGAGAGCATTGCATAGCGACTCTGGGAAAGGAGGTTGAAGTTTCCAGGAAACCCTGAGATTGAAATATTTGGGTCAAGATGAAGAGAAAAGGAAGAGGAATAGGGGTTAACTGAATGGGCTTAAGGAGTTACAGCTGTCACTGAAATGTATTGTGTGAACATACGTGTCTGGGATCCAGGGCAAAGTGAGTTTTCTTTTTATTTGTGAGATTGTTCACTGAAAACAGATCCTCTTTTCTCTTATCCACCTATTAATTGTTTACAATATTTTTATATCTATGCAGAGTATTTGAATGGGCCATGGTGCATTTTTTCCTTGTTTGTTTTTAATTAAATTGTCATCTAGGAAAAAAACAAAAAGCTCCATGATGGCAGGGGTTCATCTTTTTCATTCACTCTTGTATTTTCTGAACATAGCATGGTGTCTGGGATATAGTAGGTGTTCAAAATCCCTACTGGGGAAGAAGAATCTAGATGCAAGAAATAATTTGAAAATCAGTCAGCTTGCACCACAGTGGAGGATAAATGCTAATTAATAAAGAGTCTTGTTGATGAAACATGAAATAACAGGGAGATACTGTAACAATGTAGGCACACAAAGAAATTTAGTCATGATAGTCTAAACTACAAGTGAACCAAGGAGGTAAGGCACACAGTTTTCTAATGGTCAGGGAATAAACTCAGGTATCAAGAATAATGAAGTCTATAAAACCCAATTTCCACACCTCCCCCCCATTGAAAAGATGAGAGTCTGACTTAGCGATTATAAGCCTGACTTAGCTGTGCCATCCTGGATTGATAAAGATGGAATCAGTACCACACCCTCTATGGAGAGACAGGTAGAAAAATAAAATCATGAGGTTATGTATATGAAAGTTAAAATGCACTGGACAAATTCACAGTGTTACTTAAAAAGCAACAGAAACCACTCCCTCTGAAAACATCAGAACTGGAAAATTCTACTGAAGGATAGACAGCTTATTATACCCCTATTAACCATGAAAGTCTAGCCAATGGGCCAAGTATATAGTTCAATGTGGTATTTTACAACCAATTTTAGGCACAATCTACCTCTTTTCTTTAAAACCCTACAGAGCATCTAACTTCATGAGCTTAAGACTATATTATAAAAACGAACGACCTTGACAATATGTAATCACAAAGACCTGGACAGCCCTAAAGTTTCAGCTACAAGAGGGAATGTGTATTGTGCCTTAAGTCTTCCTTAAAATGGCACAAGACCACTGGGCCACGGAACAAACCTCAGAAGCTCAATCTGTCCTCTCATTTGAGCTGGATTCTGGCTCAGACAAAAGTGTCTGGGTGTCAGGTGTGAATAGGGCATCATTTTTCCTCAGGTTGCAAGATGGGAGTCAAGGGGGATGAAATCCAAAGAAGATCCTTGGGGAAAAGAAAGCTTGATCAACAACCAGTCTGCACATCAGAAAGTGTCAGTCTGCAGAGACTCAGGAAAAAGATGGTATAAATATGGAAGCAACAGAAAAGAGGCCAGTGACTCAGAGTTAAAGATTTCTAATTAAAGAATGGGAGGCAGTGTCTGGAGCAATTTCCTGGACCAAAAAGGAAGATGCTTGTTTTTACAGAATGCTTTTAATTTGAACCTAGGCCAGGAGAGATGTGAAAGTTGCTAAAATTCTGCCAAGTCAGAGAAGTAGTCAGAATTTCCTTCTAAGGAGTGGTAAGTAGAGGGGAGGAAGATGAGGAAGATTACAGAGGATTGGAAACTTTGCCCCAGTCACACTGATGCAGCTTACTAACTGATTCAATCTGGCATTTCTGAGGTGAGGTTCACAATTTTTAATCATAATCTTTATACTCTAGTACAACAGCTACCTTCTTATTCTTCATCTCCAAGAGTTTGCTAATTAACAGAGAGTCTTCATACTAATAATCAAAGTCTCCTTCTGATAGGAAAAATGTCATATTATTTCTTTGAAGGATATTATTCTGGAAAACTACAAGGCAGAATATGAAAGTGCACTAATTTGATTTGTCATAGAAATGTTCTTTCTTTTAAGATCCAAGATAAATCAGCAAATGCTTTCAAAGCCGATATTTAATACATGAATTCAAATCATTTCCAAGATTTATGATCCACTAGAAAGACAGCTTCAATTTCCCTTGCCCTTGTGAGAGTCTAATGTATAGCTGGCAGAAAGCGCATTTACATGGCACACAATATAGGACAACAATATCATTTATTGATAAGGCTTTTCAAGTTTAAAAAAAATGATCTTGCTAGTTATGTTCATTTTCATTTGTTTATCTGGAAGTAGTGGATGGATGCTTCACTCTGGTGAAGTTTCCTAAAATGTAGCAGATTAACAGATATTCATGTGATAAAGATTGCCTACTGGAGATTAAAAGAAATCTCCCACAATTATAATAATTATACCATAAGTAGACAAGAATATCTAAGGATAGACTGGATGTCCATATATAGGTAAAGACTCAGATACAGTTACAGATATAGAAATAGGATAAAGAATCAAACGCACAAAAGAGTTTGATGGACCCAGCTCCAATTTCACTCATTTTCCCCTTTTTTTTTTTTTTTTTTTTTTTTTTTTTTTTTTTTTTTGTTGCGGAGCACAGGCTCCGGACGCGCAGGCTCAGCAGCCATGGCTCACGGGCCCAGCCGTTCCGTGGCATGTGGAATCCTCCCGGACCGGGACACGAACCCGTGTCCCCTGCATTGGCAGGCAGACTCCCAACCACTGTGCCACCAGGGAAGCCCTTTACCCTTTTTTTTGAAACATGATAATTCTGCCTGTCAAAAATATCAGTAAAATTCATCGGACTCTCTAGCAGAAGTTCTCAAAGGACATTAACACAGCCTTAACATTCAGTCAGTATGGATACAACATCCATTAGAGAAAATGCTCCTCTTTTCCAGCAACCTGGGTTTTCAATATATAATTATGAAATCACACATATATCAATTACTGTGCTAAGATAGGAACTGTAATACTGCAGAAGACAGTCCTGTCTTTGAAGAGCTTAATGTGTTAGTTTATAAGTGGAATAGATTCTACAGTAGTGGATACATTACTATATTTGTGGTTAAATAGAGGGAAAGAAATGTTCTCTTTAAGAACAATTTGTCCCTAGAGCCATTAGGAATTATAAAACTTGCTCAATTTTACACAGAAAAGTTAGATAGTGCTAGAATATCAATTTCTTCATGATACATATAATAAAAAGGAATTCCAAACAGATCTGACAACCTAGCTGTCAGATCTGTTTCTGCACCAACCTGGGTATTAATCAACAAAAAAATAAGTAGATGCTCTTCATTAGCTAATGCCAGCTCATTAACTCTGTCTAACACCATGCAAAGGTGTCATTCAGTGATGTACATACAGACTACTCCAAATTTACCAGACCTTTACAATTTCACTCTTTCTATAGGTCAGTAATCCAGGAATGGCTTAGTTGGGTGATCCTGGCTCAGGATCTCTTGTAAGGTTGTAATCCAGCTGTCAGCTGCAGCTGTATCACCTAAAGTTTGACTGGGTCTGGAGGGACCTACCTCATTCACATGGCTTTAAGAGAGGATCCCACATGCTGCGGAGCAGCTGGGCCCGTGAGCCGTGGCCGTTGAGCCTGCGGGTCCGGAGCCTGTGCTCCGCAACGGGAGAGGCCATGGCAGTGAGAAGCCCACATACCGCAAAAAGAAAAAAAAGAAAGAGAGAGAGAGAGAGAGAGAGAGAGAGAGAGAGAGAGAGAGAGAGAGATGGAGAAAGATCCCAGGACAGAATGTATCTTATTTTATAACTTAATCTTGGAAGTGACATACTGTCATTTCTGCCATATGCTGTTGGTCACCCAGACCAACCATGGTACAATGAGAAGACTACAAAAAAGTGTGACTACCAGGGAGAAGTCATTAGAGGTCATTTTGGAAACTGGCTACTACGACAAACATCTCAAAATCCAGGGGACTTGCCCATGCATGGGGAGATGCAGTACTTTGAGCAAATCTTTCTGATCCACAGAAGACCCAGAAGTCTTGAAGAACACTTTCCATACTTCTCTACATCCACAACTGAGAGAATAAAAGCAATATCAGTTCTGGAGGCTTCATTCAGTAAATCTTTTTTGAATAATTACCATATGCCAGGAATTCTCACTGGGGCTGAGAATACAATGGTAAGAAGGGATCGTTTCTGCCCTTAAATTATTTGATGATAAAGATAAGAAAACTCGGGCTTCCCTGGTGGCACAGTGTTTGAGAGTCTGCCTGCTAATGCAGGGGACACGGGTTCGAGCCCTGGTCTGGGAGGATCCCACATGCCGCGGAGCAACTAGCCCCGTGAGCCACAACTACTGAGCCTGCGCATCTGAAGCCTGTGCTCTGCAACAAGAGAGGCTGCAATAGTGAGAGGCCTGCGCACCGCGATGAAGAGTGGCCCCCGCTTGCCAGAACCAGAGAAAGCCCTCCCACAGAAACGAAGACCCAACACAGCCAAAGAAATAATAAATGAATTAATTAATAAACTCCTACCCCCAACATCTTCTTAAAAAAAAAAAAAGATAAGAAAACTGTAGGGGAAGGAGAGAAGGAAGAGGAAGAAGAAGATAAAAGAAAGTGAGGGAGAGAAAGAAAGACATGAGGAAGGAAGAGAAAGGAAGAGGAATGGAGACAGAAATCAACATTGATGGGAAACAAGTGCAATCATGGAGGATTTGCTTGTGATATTAGATATTGATGTTTCAGAAGAAAGAAGCAGGAAGATGTTTGCTTAACTATAGATCCATATGCTCAATGTACAGTGTACTGACTAGCTTTAGTAGTTTTTTTTTTTTTTTTTTTTTTTTTTTTTTTGGGAATATGTTCCTGATTACAAATGAGGTTGTTCACATTATAATATAATTTTGGTCATTTGAATTTCCTACTTTTTGAAGTCTCTGTTCAAGTCTTTTTCCAATCTTTCTATTGGATAGTATATATAAATAGTATATATATAGTATAGTATATATAGATATAGATATTTAGTATATCTATATATATAGTATATAGATATATAGTATATCTATATATAGTATATATATATAGTATATATATATAGATATATAGTATATCTATAGAGAGTATATATATACATATATATATATATTTCTATTTTCAGTTTTCTAAGGAACCTCCATACTGTCCTCCATAGTGGCTGTATCGATTTACATTCCCACCAACAGTGCAAGAGTGTTCCCTTTTCTCCCCACCCTCTCCAGCATTTATTATTTGTAGATTTTCTGGTGATGGCCATTCTGACTGGTGTGAGATGATATCTAATTGTAGTTTTGATTTGCATTTCTCTAATGATTAATGATGTTGAGCATTCTTTCACGTGTCTGTTGGCAATCAGTATATCTTCTTTGGAGAAATGTCTATTTAGGTCTTCTGCCCACTTTTGGATTTGGCTGTTTGTTTTTTTGATACTGGGCTGCATGAACTGCTTGTAAATTTTGGAGATTAATCCTTTGTCAGTTGCTTCATTTGCAAATATTTTCTCCTATTCTGAGGATTGTCTTTTCGTCTTGTTTACGGTTTTCTTTGCTGTGCAAAAGCTTTTAAGCTTCATTAGGTCCCATTTGTTTATTTTTGTTTTTCTTTCCTTTTCTCTAGGAGGTGGGTCAAAAAGGATCTTGCAGTGATTTATGTCATAGAGTGTTCTGCCTGTGTCTTCCTCTAGGACTTTAATTTAGGACTTCCTTTAGGTCTTTAATCCATTTTGAGTTTATTTTTGCATATGGTGTTAGGGAGTGTTCTAATTTCATTCTTCCACATGTAGCTGTCCAGGTTTCCCAGCACCACTTATTGAAGAGACTGTCTTTTCTCCACTGTATATTCTTGCCTTCTTTATCAAAGATAAGGTTAACATATGTGCGTGGGTTTATCTCTGGGCTTTCTATACTGTTCCATTGATCTATATTTCTCTTTTTGTGCCAGTACCATAATGACTTCATTACTGTAGCTTTGTAGTATAGTCTGAAGTCAGGGACCCTGATGCCTCCAGCTCCATTTTTCTTTTTCAAGATGGCTTTGGCTATTCTGGGTCTTTTCTGTTTCCAGGCAAATTGTGAAAATTTTAGTTCCAGTTCTGTGAAAAATACCAGTATTAGTTTGATAGGGATTGCATTGAATCTGTAGATTGCTTTGGGTAGTATAGTCATTTTTACAATGTTGATTCTTCCAATCCAAGAACATGGTATATCTCTCCTTCTGTTTGCATCATCTTTAATTTCTTTCATCAGTGTCTTATAATTTTCTGCATACAGGTCTTTTGTCTCCTTAGGTAGGTTTATTCCTAGGTATTTTATTCGTTTTTTTGGCAATGGTAAATGGGAGTGTTTCCTTAATTTCTCTTTCAGATTTTTCATCATTAGTGTATAGGAATGCAAAATATTTATGTGCATTAATTTTTTATCATGCTACTTTACCAAAATTCATTGATTAGCTCCAGTAGTTTTCTGGTAGCATCTTTAGGATTCTCTATGTATAGTATCATGTCATCTGTAAACAGTGACAGCTTTACTTCTTTTTTCCAATTTGGATTCCTTTTATTTCCTTTTCTTCTCTGATTGCTGTGGCTGAAACTTCCAGAGCTGTGGGTTTGTCATATAAGGCTCTTATTATGTTGAGGTAAGTTCCCACTATGCCTACTTTCTGGAGAGTTTTTATCATAAATGCGTGTTGAATTTTGTCAAAAACTTTCTCTGCATCTATTGAGATGATCATATGGTTTTTCTCCTTCAGTTTGTTAATATGGTGTATCACATTGATTGATTTGCATATATTGAAGAATCCTAGCATTCCTGAGATAAACCCCACTTGATCATGGTGTATGATCCTTTTAATGTGCTGTTGTATTCTGTTTGCTAGTATTTTGTTGAGGATTTTTGCATCAATGTTCATCAGTGATATTGGCCTGTAGTTTTCTTTCTTTGTGACATCTTTGTCTGGTTTTGGTATCAGGGTGATGGTGTCCTCATAAATGAATTTGGGTGTGTTCCTCCCTCTGCTATATTTTGGAAGAGTTTGAGAAGGATAGGTGTTAGCTCTTCTCTAAATGTTTGATAGAATACGCCGGTGCAGCCACCTGGTCCTGGGCTTTTGTTTGTTGGAAGATTTTTAATCACAGTTTCAATTTCAGTGCTTGTGATTGGTCTGTTCATATTTTCTATGTCTTCCTGGTTCTGTCTCAGCAGGTTGTGCATTTCTAAGAATTTGTCCATTTCTTCCAGGTTGTCCATTTTATTGGCATATAGTTGCTTGTAGTAATCTCTCATGATCCTTTGTGTCTCTGCAGTGTCAGTTGTTACTTCTCCTTTTTCATTTCTAATTCTATTGATTTGAGTCTTCTCCTTTCTTTTCTTGCTGAGTCTGGCTACTGGTGTATCAATTTTGTTTATCATCTCAAAGAACCAGCTTTTAGTTTTATTGATCTTTGCTATCATTTCCTTCATTTCTTTTTCACTTATTCCTGATCTAATGTTTATGATTTCTTCCCTTCTACTAACTTTGGTGTTTTTTTCTTCTTTCTCTCATTGTTTTAGGTGTAAGGTTAGATTGTTTATTTGAGATGTTTCTTGTTTGTTAAGGTAGGATTGTGTTGCTATAAACATCCCCCTTAGAACTGCTTTTGCTGCATCCCATAGGTTTTGGGTCGTCGTGTTTTCATTGTCATTGGTTTCTAGGTATTTTTAATTTCCTCTTTGATTTCTTCTGTGATCTCTTGTTCATTAAGTAGTGTATTGTTTAGCCTCCATGTTTTTGTATTTTTACAGACTTTTTCCTGTAATTGATATCTAGTCTCAAAGCATTGTTGTCGGAAAAGATACTTGATACAATTTCAATTTTCTTAAGTTTACCAAGACTTGATTTGTGACCCAAGATATGATCTATCCTGGAGAGGGTTCCATGAGCACTTGAGAAGAAAGTGTATTCTGTTGTTTTTGGATGGAATGTCCTATAAGTATCAATTAAGCCCATCTTGTTTAATGTACCATTTAAAGCTTGTGTTTCCTTATTTATTTTCATTTTGGATGATCTGTCCATTGGTGAAAGTGGGGTGTTGGGGTGTAAAGTCCCATACTATGATTGTGTTAGTATCGATTTCCCCTTCTTTGGCTGTTAGTATTTGCTTTATGTATTGAGGTGCTCCTATGCTGGATCTATAAATTTTTACAGATTTTATATCATATTCTTGGGTTGATCCCTTGATCATCATGTAGTGTCCTTCTTTGTCTCTTGCAATAATCTTTGTTTTAAGGTCTATTTTGTCTGATATGAGAATTGCCACTCCGGCTTTCTTTTGATTTCCGTTTGCATGGAATACCTTTTTCCATCGCCTCACTTTCAGTCTGTATGTGTCCCTAGGTCTGAAGTGGATCTCTTGTAGACAGCATATATACGGGTCTTGTTTTTGTATACATTCAGCCAATCTATGTCTTTTGGTTGGAGCATTTAATCCATTTACATTTAAGGTCATTATTGATATGTATGTTCCTATTACCATTTTCTTAATTGTTTTGGGTTTATTATTGTAGGTCTTTTCCTTCTCTTGTGTTTCTTGCCTAGAAAAGTTCCTTTAACATTTGTTGTAAAGCTGGTTTGGTGGTGCTGAATTCTCTTAGTTTTGTTTGTCTGTAAAGATTTTACTTTCTCTGTCAAATCTGAATGAGATCCTTGCTACGTAGAGTAACGTTGGTTGTAAGTTTTACCCCTTCATCACTTGAAATGTGTCCTGGCACTCGCTTCTAGCTTGCAGAGTTTCTGCTGAAAGATCAGCTGTTCACTTTATGGGAATTCCCTTGTGTGATATTTGTTGTTTTTCCCTTGCTGCTTTTAATATGTTTTCTTTGTATTTAATTTTTGATAGTTTGATTAATATGTGTCTTGACATGTTTCTCCTTGGATTTATCCTGTATGGGACTCTTTGTGCTTCCTGGACTTGATTAACTATTTCCTTTCCCATATTAGGGAAGATTGCAACTATAATCTCTTCAAATATTTTCTCAGTCCCTTTTGTTTTCTTTTCTTCTTCTGGGATCCCTATAATTCGAATGTTGGTGTATTTATTGTTGTCCCATAGGTCTCTGAGACTGTCCTCAATTCTTTCATTCTTTTTTCTTTTTTCTACTCTGAAGTAGTCATTTCCACTACTTTATCTTCCAGGTCACTTATCCGTTCTTCTGCCTCAGTTATTCTGCTACTGATCCCTTGTAGATAATTTTTTATTTCATTTACTGTATTTTGCATCACTTTGTTTGCTCCTTACTTCTTGTAGGTCCTTGTTAAATGTTTCTTGCATTTTCTCCCTTCTATTTCCACGATTTTGGATCATCTTTACTATCATTATTCTGAATCCTTTTTCAGGTAGACTGCCTATTTCCTCTTCATTAGTTAGGTATGGTGGGTTTTTGACTTGCTCCTTCATCTGCTGTGTGTTTCCCTGTATTCTCATTTTGCTTAACTTACTGTGTTTGGGGTTTCCTTTTCTCAGGCTGCAAGTTCTTACTTCCCATTGTTTTTGATGTCTTCCCTCAGTGGCTAAGGTTGGTTCAGTGGGTTGTGTAGGCTTCCTGGTGGAGGGGACTAGTGCCTGTTTTCTGTTGGATGAGGCTGGATCTTATCTTTCTTGTGGGCAGGTCCTCCTCTGGTGGTGTGTTTTGTGGTGTCCCTGGCCTTATTATGATTTTAGGTAGCCTCTCTGCTCATGGGTGGGGCTGTGTTCCTGCCTTGCTAGTTGTTGGCATAGCATGTCCAGCACTGTAGTTTGCTGGTCGTTGAGTGGAGCTGGGTCTTGGCATTAGATGGAGATCTCGGGGAGATTTTCACTGTTTAATATTATGTGGAGCTTGGATGTCTCTTTTGGACCAATGTCCTGAACTTGGTTCTCACACCTCTGAGGCATAGCCCTGATGCTTGGCTGGAGCAACAATAGTCTGTCATCCACATGGCTCAGAATAAAAGGGAGGAAAAGAAAGAAGAAGATAAAATAAAATAAAGTAATTAAAATAAAAGATAATTATTAAAAAAAAATTTTAAGTATTAAAATAATGAAAGAAATAAAGAAAGAAGAGAAGCCAGAGTGGGCTAAAATCTCTGCAATGAATCTTCTGTGTGAGTGAGCACAGGTGGTCAACATGGCTTCATCTGAGAAGCTATACTTCCCCTTGTACTGGCTCTGATGGCAAGGAGCTATGGCTTCTGACACTGTTGGTTACATCTGCATTATTGCAGGAAGAGAAAAATCACCCCAGGGGGATTTAAAAAGCACAGACTCTCAAGTCAGCATTTTGATTCTGAACTCTGTCACTTAGTTAACATGAGATCTTGAGGGAAACAGTTAACTTAATGAAACCTCCATTTCCAACTGTGAGGTGATCAGGGTAGCATCTACCTTACAAGATTTCGAAGGTAAAATGAGGTAATCTAGGTTAAAGGTGCTTTATATGATGGAAGTTCTATGTAAATGCTAGTATTGTTACCCTTTGTATAACCCATTTGATCAGGGATTTGGGAGAATATTTCTGAGCTCTGATGTGTGATGGCAATGCTTTTCTTTACAACTTCAAAGAGGGATGAGAGGAATTTGAAGTTGAATGAAGATTAATAGCACAGCAAGAAGTTAAAAAAAAAACATTATTTCTGATGGAGGGAAAATAAATTGACTGTCTGTGTTAATCTCCCTTAATGTTATCTACTAACTAATAATATATTTTAATTAAACAGAGTCAGAATAGTTTTCACAAAAAAGAAAAGGCTATTCTTTTCACTCAGTTTGCTTAATTCTTACTATCACATGAAGACAAATTAATTTCAAGTATCAGAAAGCTCTGACAGACTCTAGGAGAACAGGCAATTAATGTAAGTCGTCTTACCCCTTGGTCTAATACTTCCAGTAAACAGTTTCCTTCCATCTTATCATAATAACAGAGAACTGTTAGGATTCTCTACCACCTGTGGGTCCTTACTTGGGTAAACAGGAAATGGTCCTTGTCTTTTCCTTGCAATGAAGAGTAAAAATTAAGCAACGCTTCCAGCATCCTATAAAAATAACCACACCAACTTGAAGTGAAAAAATAGTGATTTCACCTGAATAGAGATTTTTTTCTCCCTCTGCTTTCCCTAAAGAACTTCCCAAGCAAATAAAGATCATAACCAAACCAGACAAGAGCAGAAAGATGGGTGTGGAGAGAATTCCTGTAAGTATTTGTATACACAAGCAAGATAAAATAACTTCTAATCTTATGCCCCTTCCCTCTGTTCTCCACTACACCGTTTTTTAAACTATAATAACTCCACGTAGTGCAAGCTTTTTAGCTTGTGACAGTCCTTCAGGGCTTTGGTTTCAGCCAAACTGTACTATTTGCTATTTCCCAAAGAAGCCCTGTTCTCTCCTTCAGCTGTGACTTTGCTTATGTATCTCCTTCTGCAAGGAATGTGCTCCCATCCTCTACCTGGAAAACTTCTCTTTGTCTTGCAAGTCAAAAATTCAAAGACTGCCTCTTCATGAAGCCCTCTTCTAAACCACCTCTTCTGGCCCTCCTAGCAGTTATGTGTTCCTCATTCTATGCTTATTAAAAGTCTACTAAATTTACATTTAGAGCTTTTTTTTTTTTTTTTGTATTTTATGGTTAAGCTATTGCTGATGTGTCTATCTTTCCCACAAGACTATTAGCTCTTTAAGAGAAAGGATTACATTGTTTAGACTTAGATCTACAGCATCCAGCACATAGTAAAATCTTACACACTCAATAAATGTGTCTTAAATGAATGCATAGTTCAGCAATTGGCAAGCATGCTCTGCAAAGCACCAGGTAGTAAATATTTTAGGCTTCATGAGCCAATTAGTCTCTAGCAATTCTGTTATTGTGGTCTACTCAAGTCCACTCAACTCTGCAACAGTAGAGGAAAATCAGCCATAGTCAATATGTAAGCAAATGAGTATGAATGTGTTTCAACAACACTTGTTTTACAAAAACAGGTGGTGGGTCAGATTTGGCCCATGGACCATAGTTGGGCTGATCCCTGATAAACTAAAAGATCAAATGAATGAGAAAGCCCTAAAAAGTTCTTCTCAGAAAGAGGACCTCAAGTCCAAGAAAGTAAAAAGTGGTAACAAAGCCTTTTTGAGTAGAAACGGAAGGAAAGGAGTAGGGACCACATCATTCCCTTGTTCTCTTTCTGGAAACTAGGAGTAATTTAGTTTAGCATGCATACAACTAGGAAAATGCAGGTCCAGCAACAGACTTATGAAGCCTGCAAATCTAATGTTTGTTAATACTATATTTTAGTAATTAAACTATTTAGTTCATACACTGAATGCCTACAAATGGAGGGCAAGGGACTGCCCTATAGAGTGCATTTTCTCCCTACGCTGCATGGGAGCTAAATACCAAGGGAAGATGCTTGGTACCCAAGACATGATTGTCTATACCAAACAAATGGGACACAAAGATGGAAATTTCAGCCATCGTATAAAGGACGGGTGACACCTGGCAGAGTTTTGAGAAAGAGAGTTTGTACAGGTAACCTTCAAAACAGAATGCCTAGATAATGTGCATGCCAATGAGAGTTTATTTTCCCTCCCCAGCCAGTGTACCATGTTAACATCATTGGGTGGATAGTACGTAAATAATCCAGTCATCTTTTGTTTTAAACCATAATTCTGAAGCATATATTTTATTTTTTCCTTCTCCACGTTATGTTTTCTTGGGGAGCTTTCTTGGGCACAAGAAGGAGAATCAGATAAAAAAAAAAAAACTGCAGCACGGCAAGTCCAATCAGTCAGAAGGAAACTGTGAAAGAAGAGTGTTCACTTACGTTTCTGTTCCTCATTGAAACAGAGATTCAAATTTTGAGATCTATTTCCAAATGCAGACAACACAGATGAAGTGTTGGAGTGGTGCCGGGTCTCGTATAATCCCCTTCTCTGGAAGGCAAAACATGACACTGCTACAAATGCACAAGCCAAATCGTCATGTTTGAAGCAGCGACATCAACGCCAACAGCACCACCTGGCTACTGAAGGATGGAGGGGGATTCCCCGTGTGAAGGGAGATTCAGAGAATGGAGCTGCACAAACATGAAAAGATTCTGGCCAGAAAGTAAGCTAAGCGTGTTTGCTGTCCATTGGGGAGAAACGTGTCTGAACAAATCAAATGACCGGGTACGTTTCCAACCTCCACACTTCCCCCTTTCCTTCATTCTCGAAAAGAGTATTACCAGATTTCAAAAGAATGAACTGTATCACAGATGAAACACCAATTGATCACAAGTGGTCAGCGCCCCATGGGAAAAAACTTGGTAACCTGGCTTTTTCTATTTGATTGACTTCAGAGGACACATCCTGATGTGCCATTAAAGCATCACAGCTCTTTTTTATCCAGAAATGCCCTCTGTGATAAATTTAACTCACTCAGGGAGCACAAAGAGTATGGACAGCCCGCCGATCTCACTTAAATGGATTCCCTTTAGTGGAAGGCCACTGTTGTAAACCATTTGGAACCCAGCTATGAGGCTTTGGCTTGAATTTTCTGGACTGTTAGCTAACATTCTAAATCCACCTGTAAGTTCTCCACTATGGCCCTTAAAGACACAGGAAAACATAATCAAAATTTTGTGAGGCCTTTAATTACATTCTCTTAATGAGAAACGACTCAAGGAATTAAAGCCATGAAAATACCATCAGCTCATTTTACCACTGAGAATAAAATAGAGCTGAACTTTGGTTAAGAAATTCTTAGGTTTGTTTTTAACATTTTTATTGGAGTATAATTGCTTTACAATGTTGTGTTAGTTTCTGCTGTATAACAAAAGGAATCAGCTATATGTATACATATATCCCGATATCCTCTCCCTCTTGCGTCTCCCTCTCACCCTCCCTATTTGACCCCTCTAGGTGGTCACAAAGTACCGAGCTGATCTCCCAGTGCTATGCAGCTGCATCCCACTAGCTATCTATTTGACATTTGGAAATGTATACATGTCATTGCTACTTTCTCACTTCATCGCAGCTTACCCTTTTGCCTCCCTGTGTCCTCAAGTCCATTCTCTATGTCTGTGTCTTTATTCCTGTCCTGCCTGTAGGTTCTTCAGAACATTTTTCTTTTTAGATTCCATATATATGTGTTAGTTTACATATTTGTTTTACTCTTTCTGACTTACTTCACTCTGTATGACAGACTCTAAGTCCATCCACCTCACTACAAAAAACTCAAATTCATTTCTTTTTATGGCTAAGTAATATTGTATTTTATATATGTGCCACATCTTCTTTATCCATTCATCTTTCAAAGGACACTTAGGTTCCTTCCATGTCCTGGCTATGGTAAATAGTGCTACAATGAACATCGTGATACATGACTCTTTTGGAATTATGGTTTTCTCAGGGTATATGCCCAGGACTCGGATTGCTGGATCATAAGGTAGTTCTACTTTTAGTTCTTTAAGGAAGCTCCATACTGTTCTCCATAGTGGCTGTATCAATTAACATTCCCACCAACAGTGCAGTTCCCTTTTCTCCCCACCCTCTCCAGCATTTATTGTTTGTAGATTTTTTGATTATGGCCCATCTGACAGGTGTGAGGGGATACCTCATTAGAGTTTTGATTTGCATTTCTCAAATGATTAGTGATGTTGAGCATTCTTTCATGTGTTTGCTGGCAATCTGTATATCTTCTTTGGAGAAATGTCTCTTTAGGTCATCTGCCCATTTTTGGATTGGGTTGTTTGTTTTTTTGATATTGAGATGCATGGGCTGTTTATATATTTGGGAGATTAAGGCTTTGTCAGTTACTTCATTTACAAATATTTTCTCCCATTCTGAGCGTTGTCTTTTCGTCTTGTTTTCCATTGAGACCGATGTTGGCTGTGGGTTTGTCATATATGGCCTTTATTATGTTGAGGTAGGTTCCGTCTATGCCTACTTTCTGGAGAGTTTTTATCATAAATCAGTGTTGAATTTTGTCAAAAGCTTTTTCTGCATCTATTGAGATTATCATATGGTTTTTACACTTCAGTTTGTTAATATGCTGTATCACATTGATAAATTTGCATATACTGAAGAATCCTTGCATTCCTGGGATAAACCCCACTTGATCATAGTGTATGATCCTTTTACTGTGCTGTTGTATTCTGTTTGCTAGTATTTTGTTGAGGATTTTTGCATCTATGTTCATCAGTGATATTGGCCTGTAGTTTTATTTTTTGGTGATATCTTTGTCTGGATTTGGTATCAAGGTGATGGTGGGTTCGTAGAATGAGTTTGGGTATGTTTCTCTCTCTGCTATGTTTTGGAAGAGTTTGAGAAGGATAGGTGTTTGCTCTTCTCTAAGTGTTTGATAGAATTTGCCTGTGAAGCCATCTAGTCCTGGGGTTTGTTTTTGGAAGATTTTTAATCACAGTTTCAATTTCAGTGCTTGTGATTGGTCTGTTTATATTTTCTATTTGTTCTTGGTTCAGTCTCGGAAAGTTGTACTTTTCTAAGAATTTGTCCATTTCTTCGAGGTTGTTAATTTTATTGGCATAGAGTTGCTTGTAGTAATCTCTCATGATCCTTTGTAGTTCTGCAGTGCCAGTTTCTACTTCTCCTTTTTCATTTCTAATTCTATTGATTTGAGTCTTCTCCCTTTTTTTCTTGATGAGTCTGAATAATGGTTTATCAATTTTGTTTATCTTCTCAAAGAACCAGCTGTTATTGACCTTTGCTATCATTTCCTTCATTTCTTTTTCATTTATTTCTGATCTGATCTTTATGATTTCTTTCCTTCTGCTAACTTTGGGGGATTTTTGTTCTTCTTTCTCTAATTGTTTTAGGTGTAAGGTTAGGTTGTTTATTTGAGATGCTTCTTGTTTCTTGTAGGATTGTATTGCTATAAACTTCCCTCTTAGAACTGCTTTTGCTACATCTCATAGGTTTTGGTTCATCATGTTTTCATTGTCATTTTTTTCTAGGCATTTTTTGATTTCCTCTTTGATTTCTTCAATAATCTCTTCTGCATTTAGTGGCATATTTTTTAGCATCCAGGTGTTTGTATTTTTTACAGTTTTTTTCCTGTAATTGATATCTAGTCTCATGGCATTGTGGTCTGAAAAGATACTTGATATAATTTCGATTATTTTATATTTATCAAGGCTTGATTTGTGATGCAACAAATGATCTATCCTGGAGAATGTTCCATGAGCACTTGAGAAGAAAGTGTATTCTGTTGTTTTGGGATAGAATGTCCTATAAATATAAATTCAGTCCATCTGGTCTAATGTGTCATGTAAAACTTGTGTTTCTTTATTTATTTTCATTTTGGATGATCTGTCCACTGGTGATAGTGGGTTGTTAAAGTCCCCTACTATGACTGTGTTACTGTTGATTTCCCCTTTTATGGCTGTTAGTATTTGCCTTCTGTATTGAGGTACTCCTCTCTTGGGTGCATAAATATTTACAATTCATATATCTTCTTTTTGTTTTACTCCCTTGATCATTCTGTAGTGTCCTTCTTTGCTCTTTTATGAGTCTTTATTTTAAATTCTATTTTGTCTGATATGAGAATTGCTACTCCAGCTTTCTTTTGATTTCCATTTGCATGGAATATCATTTTCCATCCCCTCACTTTCAGTCTGTATGTGTCCCTAGGACTGATGTGGGTCTCTTTTAGACAGCATATATACGGGTCTTCTTTCTGTATCCATTCAGCCAGTCTATGTCTTTTGGTTGGTCATTTAATCCACTTACATTTAAGGTAATTATCGATATGTATGTTCCTGTTACCATTTTCTTATTTATTTTGAGTTTTTTTTTTTTTTTTTTTTTTATTTTGTTTTTTTTTTTGATATTTTTTTTCCTTTTTTCTTTTTTTTTTTTTTTTTTGGTTTTTTTTTTTTTTTTTTTTTTTTTTTGTAGGTCTTTTCCTTCTCTTGTGTTTCCGCCTAGAGAAACTCTTTTAGCATTTGTGATAAAACTGGTTTTGTGGTGCCTAATTCTCTTAACTTTTGTATGTCTAAATGTTTTAATTTCTCCATCAATTCTGAATGAGATCCTTGCTGTGTATAGTAATCTTGTTTGTAGGTTTTTCCCTTTCATCACTTTAAATATGTCCTGTCACTGCCTTCTGGCTTGCAGAGTTTCTGTTGAAAGTTCAGCTGTTAACCTTATGGGGATTCCCTTTTATGTTATTTGTTACTTTTCCTTTGCTGCTTTTAATATTTTTTGTTTGTACTTAATTTTTGATAGTTTGATTAATATGTGTCTTGGTGTGCTTCTTCTTGGATTTATCCTGTATGGGACTCTCTGCACTTCCTGGACTTGACTGACTATTTCCTTTGTCATGTTAGGGAAGTTTTTTTCTCAGACCCTTTGTCTTTCTCTTCTTCCTCTGGGACCCTTATAATTCGAATGTTGGTGTGTTTAATGTTGTCCCAGAGGTCTCTGAGACTGTCCTCAATTCTTTTCATTCTTTTTTCTTTATTCTGCTCTGCAGTAGTTATTTTAACTATTTTATCTTCCAGGTCACTTATCCATTCTTCTGCCTCAGTTATTCTGTTATTGATTCCTTCTAGAGAATTTTTAATTTCATTTATTGTGTTGTTCACCAGTGTTTGTTTGCTCTTTAGTTCTTCTAGGTCCTTGTTAATTGTTTCTTGTATTTTCTACATTCTATTCCCAAGTTTTTGGATCATCTTTTCTATTATTACTCTGAATTCTTTTTAGATAGGCTGTCTCTTTCCTCTTCATTTGTTTGGTCTGGTGGGTTTTTACCTTGGTCCTTCATCTGCTGCATATTTATCTGTCTTCTCAATATGTTTAACTTACTGTGTTTGGGGTCTCCTTTTCACAGGCTGCAAGTTCATAGTTCCCATAGTTTTTGTGTCTGCTCTCAGTGGGTGGGGTTGTTTCAGTGGCTTGTGCAGGTTTCCTGGTCGAGGGGATTGGTACCTGTGCTCTTGTGAGTGGGGCTGGATCTTGTCTTTCTGTTGTGCAGGCCCACGTCCAGTTATGTGTTTTGGGGTGTCTGTGAATTTAGTATGATTTTAGGCAGCCTCTCTGCTAATGGATTGGGTTGTGTTCTTGTCTTGCTAGTTGATTGTCATGGGGCATTTAGCACTGGAGCTTGTTTGCCATTGCGTGGAGCTGGATGTTAGTGTTGAGACCGAGATCTCTGGGAGAGTTCTTACTGATTAATATTACATGGGACCGGAAGGTCTCTAGTGGTCCAATGTCCTGAACTCAGCTTTCCCACCTCTGAGGCTCAGGCCTGACACAAGGTCAGAGTATAAAGACCCTGTCAGCCACATGGCTCAGAAGGAAAGGGAGAAAAAAGGAAAGAAAAATGATATTTTTAATTATTAAAATTAAAAAAATAATAATTTTAAAAAGAAGAGAGCAACCAAACCAATAAACAAATCCACCAAAGATAACAAGCACTAAAAATCTATACTAAGATAAACATAAAAATCAGAAACAAATCAGTCATAGACAGCAAACTCCAAGTCTACAGTTGTTCCATATTTGACCACTGCAATTTTGGGATGATTCATTGTCTATTCAGGCATTCCACAGATTCAGGGTACATCAAGTTGATTGTAGGGATTTAATCTGCTGCTCCTGAGGTTTCTCGGAGAAGTTTCCCTTTCTCTTCTTTGTTCACACAGCTCCTGGGGTTCAGCTTTGGTTTTGGCCCCACCTCTGTGTGTAGGTTACCCTCAGGCATCTGTTTATGCCCAGACAGGATGGGGCTAAAGGAGCAGCTGATTAGGGAGCTCTGGCTCACTCATGTCAGGCAGAGGGAGCAGTACGGTCGTTATAATTGGAATGTGGGGCAAGCCTTCAGTGGCAGAGTGCATGATGTTGCAACAGCCTGAGGTGCTCTGTCTGTTCTGCCGGGGAACTTGTCTCTGGGTCACGGGACCCTGGCAGTGGTGGGCTGCACAGGCTCCTGGGAGGGGCGGTGTGGATAGTGACTTGTGCTTACATACAGGATTCTGGGTGGCTGCAAAAGCACCATTAGTGTTTCGTGCCCATCTCTGGGGTCCAAGCTGGTAGCCAGGGCTCGTGCACATCTCTGGAACTTGTTTAGGTGATGCTCTGAATCCCCTCTCCTCATGCACCCTGAAACAATGGTCTCTTGCCTCTTCAGCAGGTCCAGGCTTTTTCTCAGACTCCCTCCTGGCTAGCTGTGGTGCACTAGTCCCCTTCAGGCTGTGTTCATGCAGCCAACCCCAGTCCTCTCCCTGGGGTCTCACCTCCAAAGCCCGGGCCTCAGCTCCCAGCCTCCACCCACCCTGGGGTGAGCAGACAAGCCTCTCAGGCTGGTGAGTGCTGGTCAGCACCAATCCTCCGTGCAGGAATAGCTCCACTTTGCCCTCTTCACACCTGTTGCTGCACTCTCCTCCATGGCTCCAAAGCTTCTGCCCCGCCACCCCTGTCTGCACCTGTGAAGGGTCTTCCTAGTGTGTGGAAACTTTTCCTCCTTCACAGCTCTCTCCCAGAAGTGCAGGTCCATCCCTATTCTTTTGTCACTGTTTTATCTTTTTTCTTTTGCCCTACCCAGACACATGGGGAGTTTCTTGGCTTTTGGGAAATCTGAGGTCTTCTGTCAGCATTCAGTAGGTGTTCTGTAAGAGTTGTTCCACATGTAGATGTATTTTTGATGTATTTGCGGGGAGGAAGGTGATCTCCACATCTTACTCCTCTGCCATCTTGAAGGTCCCCCTCGGTTAAGAACTTCTTTACCTCCTTTCTAAACTCTGAGGCCTTGCCTTAGTTAGTAGTTTTTTTTTAATTGTTTTTGTTTCTATGCTATTTATGTCAAGTATCATAAATTAAGATACTTTCACGAGCCAAACATATAATAAAATATGTGAAGGAGGATAAGGTAAACATACTGGAGAATCCAGTAAACCAGAGATGGAGCCACTCCTTGGTTCCAGCCAAATATTACCACACAAGTATATGTACAAGTAGTGTCAGCTGTAGTTGATTTTCAGAGAGTTTCATAATCTAGATCAGTATGTATGTGTATCGATTTTAAACATTTACAATTAATTACAAAAAAAAACCCAGTGTGGGCCAACAAAGATATTTAAGGTTCAGCTATAGTTCATGACTCATCTGTTTACAACCTTTCCTTAGTGTTAACAAAGACATTTGTGACTCTGAAAGTTGACCTTTTATTAAAAGTGTCAAAGCAGAAAGCAAATCAGATAAAACAGTAAGTTTAAGTTAGGGGGCAGTGTTTGAATTTGCCTCGTAGAACTACTTAACTTCAGGGAAGTTGTTTGAACTAAGTCTTAGGTTATTCACCTGCAATGTATTGTCAATACGGTTTGTTTGTTTGTTTGTTTGTTTTTGCCTGCATTGAGTCTTCGTTGCTGCGTGCAGGCTTTCTCTAGTTGCGGTGAGCAGGGGCTACTCTTTGTTGTGGTGTGTGGACTTCTCATTGTGGTGACTTCTCCTGTTATGGTGCATGGGCTGTAGACGTGTGGGCTCAGTAGTTGTGACACGTGGGCTCAGTAGTTGTGGCTCACGGGCTCTAGAGTGCAGGCTCAGTAGTTGTGGGTCATGGGCTTAGTTGCTGCATGGCATGTGGGTCTTCCGGCACCAGGGCTCAAACCCCTGTCCCCTGCATTGGCAGGCAGATTCTTAACCATTGAACCACCAGGGAAGTCCATGTCAAAAGGTGTTTTTAAATACTTCCTACAGATGCAACCAGCTGAAGGTCTGATTTTGTAAAAAAAAGAATTCTTTTTGAATCTTAATGTTTTAAATATCAATAAAAATTTTTTAAATTACTGTAAAATTGTGAAAACATAAAGATATCAAATAAGATAAAGAAAGTCACTAAATATACCTAAAGCTCAATTTAAAATCAATCTGCCTCAGTGTTAGAATAGCACATTCTTTGGGTTCCTCATGACTAAAAATTATTTATTATTTAAAATCTAACATGGATATGATGCAAATTGTATATATTTAAAAACAATATGCTCTAAGAGCTCGCATAAAGCAATTAACAAAGATGATTCATCGACACAATGTCTAACAATCCATTCCATAAATAGGAGATATCTTTCAAAACATTCAACAACATTACTAGAATTCATGAATTATAAATCATCTGTTTTGCTGAATATCTTTCTACAACTGCCAAGAACTTTATGAAACATTCCAGTTATTACAAGTTTTGAGATTTTGAATCTCCTCAATCAATTCAGAAGTTGACGCCAAGGTTCTCTCTAGTAAATCTGTGTTCCCCTTTTCAATAAGGTTGGAGCCAAGAAGGAATCATCTGGCTACACTTGGAGGAATAATCCTAGCTCATTTAGGAGACAAGCCAACCAGTCACATACAAAGGAGAAATGACATACCAAGAGAGCCTTAAAACGCATGCACTAAGAATCAGTATATGCGTAACCTGAAAACAAAAATATATGCATTAAATATAAATATTCTAAGGAATCAAATCTCTACATACACCTGTTTTTTGTCCTAATATGGCCATCTTGACTCCTTTCTCCTATATTTGAACATATCAAAGGGTGCAAACTCTACTGAAACTCCATTCAAACTATTTCTCCTCTCTTTCCTTGATGGAGCTCTAAGGGAGAATCCTAACACTTCACTTTAGAGCATGTATCCAGACCAGAAAATCTCTTTGTGTGAGAGACACTGACTAGAAACACATCTGTTTTGACAGGTTTCCTTTGTGACAGAGCCATTTTTCTAAGCTCACTATGGCCATTGAGAAGTTTGTAAAATCCTGAAAAGTATTTCTACTTGGATATACTCTTTGCTCAAACAGTCTGACCGAAATCAGCCCTATTCAGGTTTCCAAAGCTGGCTACTTACTCCTCATGACTTTTCCCATTATCCATCAGTTTTCTAATCATCATGCCCAAACCATAAGCATCTTCTTTCTTTTAGAATTGTTTTTCTTGTGGTAAAATACACATAACACATAGTTTACTATTTTAGCTATTTTTACAGGTACAATACAGTGGCATTGAGTACATTGATACTGTTGTGCAGTCATCACCATTATCCATCTCCAGAACTTTTCCATCATCCCAAACTGAAACCCTGTACCTCTTAAACACTTATTCCCTATTCTCTCCTCCTCCAGCTTCTGGTAATCACAGTTCTACTTTTTTGTCTCCATGAATTGGACTATTCTAAGAACCTCATACAAATGACATATACAATATTTGTCCTTATGTGTCTGACAATTTCACTTAGCACACAAGCATCTTCTTGGACTTATTTCTTTGTGCTCTAGTCAAAAGAGTTCTGCAAAGTCATCCTTCACTATTACTTTTGATTTTTTGTTTTGTTTTTTGAGACTGGAACAGCACAAGCTTTATTCAATGTCCAAAGAATGAAGAAGCGGGAACCTAGTTCACAAATCAAAACTTCTCCCTTCACTATTATTTTGGATTTGTTCGTTTCCCTCAACTTTCCCTGTCATCTCACGTCTCAGCTCCTGCAAGACCTTTTTAACAGGTGCCATAAGGTTAATCTAGCTTCTTCACATCCGATCCTACATAAGAAGAACCTTCTGGAAACATGCTGTCACTCCAGAATCTTTATTGGTGCCCCACAGACCCATAGAAAAAGTCCCAGCACCTTAGCCTGGTCTGCAAAGCTGTTCACTCTATGGATTTCACCTATGTCTCCAGCCAAACTCCCATTACCCCAATGGCAAACTCTGTGTGTCATCAAGACAGTAAACCCTCTCACACTGCAAAGCCCACTTGGGTATTTTCTGCCATTCTCCCCACCTCCTATACTCTTGTTTGTAAAAGTAAAACATGCTCTAAGGGTTCCCTGTTAAGCTTGTCCCAGGGGGATCCCTACTCACCTTACAACTCCATGGCAAGTACTTTCTCTAATAGAAGCTAGGTCCTCCCCTCTCTGCCTTTGCATTGTGAATCCTTCCGATGTCTGCCTTGGCTTCTCACCTACGTTATGACTCTAAAACTTATGTTCACAGCCCCTGACACAGCAAGTTTGCTCAATAAGCATTTTTTAAGTGATGACATAGGTATTCAGCACTTACAGACTGATAGATTGGCTACCTTCTACCTAAATCTTTCCCGGAGTTTCTTTTTTTTGGTCAAAGTAGAAAACAGTCCAATCTCTTATCTCCTGAATAAACCTCAAGCCTTTACCAACACCATGGGTTATGCACGAAAAGTCAAACTGGCACAGGAGCTTCTATATAAGAGTTTAGTCATTTGACACACTACTATTCAAGTTTGTTTATTACCCTGTGGCCCATAGCTGTTTCCACCTGTAAGGCTTGCACTTCACTTCACTTAGCATCTCTTTCCTGGGCTGAATATTTGGCTTTTATTGCAAATCATTTTCTCCTCACGTTTTAATACATTGCTAATTGCTTACAAATTATTATGCCTCACTGGACTCAACAAAACTATTTTTAACAATCTAACACTGCACCATTATACAGGATGGTTGGCATCTCAGAGAGAAGTTAATTTGTGCCCCGTGACAATGATTATGAATTTGGCTAAGTCATTTCCAATGATAGATATTATGCCCCAGAGGATAAACTTCCTTTCTCTTACTCGGCACCATTCTATCAGGTCTCTGCCGACTACATTTCCCTTCTGTATCCATTTCTTTTATTCTCCCCCACATGGGAATGTACATTTGGTCTTTTTTTCCTAGCCTGAGCTGCTCCATTTCTCCTACACATTCCCTCTCAATAAACCACAAGTGCTGTTACAAATGGTGGATGCCTGTTAAAAACACACACTCCACTCTCTCCTCCAACTCTGCTCAAGGTGACCCAGGCACTTAAATGGAATGCCCCAATTGCAAACCATTTGGGATGCTTAACCTCAAGACAACTAGGAGTCAGAAGGCAAAAAGCTATCATCTGAAAAACAAATCCCTTCAGGAAAATATATTGTGCCCATCAGCAAAAGAGCTCAGTGTGCTACAGACAGGAGTTAGCAGGGAGATTGTTCTCTTGTGCAGAATTTGAGCTGACTTCACTATCTTAGAAAGAGTGTCAGGTAAAGTGTCTGAAAGGGAACATAAAGGACAGGGTTTTCATATGTTTTTATTATGGAAGCACAAACAAGCTTTCCTAGATACTCCTGAATTTTGTCTGAGGGAATTTTAAAACAGAGTAAAGGAATATTCTAGCCTCCCTGGCTGACTTACATGCACATTTTACCTTCGTTCAAATCATCCTCTTATTCTCCCTCTCTATGTACACCCATCTGTAAAAGTCAAAATCTTCTATGAATGCTTCTTGCTTCTTCCCTGACTTACATCTTCCCTTCTCCCAAGTCTTTCAACCCTTCCTGCCTCCACCATCAATTTTGATTTTGTTATTTCCTGCCATGACTTGTGATGGTTTCTGTTTGTGTCCTCTAACATAATCTCCTGGAAAGAAGGAAACCTATGTAATGTTTCTCCTCGTTTAACACCAATGCCTAACCCAGAGTAAAAGTATAAAAATATTAGTTGATAGGTTTTTCTTCTTCTCCCTCGTCCAAATTCATCTCTCCTGCCCCAAGACTATATCTAGACTATCATTTGTTACAATGTGCCTTTATTACAGTGAAGTGTGTGTGTGTCTGTGTCTGTGTTTGTCTACAAAGCTTTGATTTCAAAGAAGACAAGGACCAACAGGTAAGCATATGCTGCATAAGTATGCAGGGTCCAATAAAGCCGCTTGACTTAAACTGACCCCCTGAAACAAAATATCTTAGGATAAATGCATCCTGAGTGAGGAATTTACTGAAGCAAGGGACAAGAGATGAGGGAATGGACAAAAATTCAGGTGCAAAACCACAAAGACAATTTCAGAGAATGTTAAAAAAAAAAAAAAAAAAAAAGTCATAATAAAAGTCCCTAAAGCAGGATACAGATACAGCAGAGAATCCAGACTGCTTCAAACCTTGCCCAGTATCTCATCGGTTCCTTAGCCCAGATGATCCAGAAACAGGTATAAGGATATATTGCAGGTCCTTCAAGGTCACTGCATTTTAAAGTGACATGTTTCTCACTCCTGAGTGTGGATTCCAATTTCTCAACTAAACAGAGAGGAGGCAAATACAGCCATTTGCATTCTCATTCCCTTCTCTCCTTGAGTGACAAAATGCCTTCCATGCCTGTGCCTCTGGTCCCCAGGCAGGATTCTGGACCCTAAGAGGGAAGAAGCAGAGCTGGCCTGTGCTCCATTGGCTCAGTCTTTGACAAGATAGGATTTCCTAAATGATAGGATGGTCTATTAGTAAATTACATACAAATGCTGTAAAGTACCACATTTACGAAATCCATGATGCTTGGCTCCAGTACAGAAGATAAAATCGGGAAGAAGGTAAAAATTAAAAAGAGGGGATGTATATATACATATAGCTGATTCACTGCTATACAATAGAAACTAACACAACATTGTAAAGCAACTATCCTCCAATAAGAATTAATTTTAAAAAAGCCAATCAGGCAGAAACAGAAACAAACCCAAGAGTGTAATCAGCAAGAAAATTTAAGTGTCAAGGGGCTCTGGCTTGAAAATTCCTGCAGAATAACATACAACTTTTAATATCTTACTCCTTTAAATCTGGAAAAAATAGAGAGTGGAAGATAGCACCTAATCTTTTCCATTCCTGCTTAACTAATTTTAGTCAGCAAAATTAAGCAAGTTTTATTTGCTTGTCAAGTGAAGATAAAGAGAACTTTAAAGGAGTTGAAACTTTAAGCTTTCATTGAAAGTTACAGGTAGCTGCCAAAGGAAAATCTTATCTGTTGAAAAACCAAGTTCAGCATTTAGCTGTAGAGCTATGAAAGTCTGAAGATAAGAAGATATGGTATCATTTAATTAACAGCCATCCAATGATGGTTCAGAAGAGATTAATTCTGCTTCTTAGGTAGTTAAGACCAACCTCAGTCTCTACCAGAAAACACATTTTAACAATTTTCCTTCTCCCCCCTCCTTTCCCATTCCTCAGATATTTTCATATTCTCTTACCCTTGCTCCTCTCTCGCTCCCCTTTTTCCTCAATAAAACCAGCCTTTAACTTAAAAAGAAAGTGTCTGTTTTCAGATGCTCAAGGTATTTCTAGCAATGTATAGACTTCTTTATTCTCATAAAAATAAGTAGCTCTCAATAACTATCTTCAAGAACAAAGAAGGAAATAAATTAACTCAAATTTATGTTTTTAATGAAAGAAAATCATGTTCTAATATCTGAAGGGATAATAAACATACAAAATTTTTACTATAGTGACTAAACCAAAAGTGGGACTTTCAGCTAAAACATAAAAGAAACCACATCAAGATATTAATACCATATTTATACAGCAATATGTAGTGATGAAAGGTGAATAAAAATCTCATAAGTCTATGAAACTAAAAAAATATAATATAATAGAGTCAGGAGAAAGCATCACACATCATTATGGCTTTTTGTCTTTTTTCCTTCTTCCCCACTTGACTGCTCCCTTCCTTCAACCCGTTCAAGGTTTCTAAACTTGTTGAAGATACCTCCTAGGAGTAGAAAGCATCCAATACCATTTATATGAGCATGTAGCAGAGAATTCTACAGAAATGGAGTTTTTAAAAAAGATTAATAAAACCTGAAATGGAGCAATTGATATTTCAGTATTTGAGTGATAACAGAAATGGATGTGTGTATAAAGCAGAGAGAGATTCTTCTCTGAGACACGATTCAATATAGTGTATTGAAAAGGTATTATAGGTAAGCTCAAGAAAGAGTGAGTTATGGTGACAAAAGGAGAGCCTTCATCCAGTAACCTACTTTTGTGGATGTGAATCAACATGATACTAATAAATACATAAAATAAAACCACAGCCTGAATAACTCTTAAGTACACAGAGACCACAGTATAGGAAAAACAAGTAATGAAATTCAATTTAGCTGCTAAAGTATTTCTCAGAGCCAAATATAATTTTTAAAAGACACATGAATTTCCTTCCTTACATAAGCTAAGGACTGAGTTTAATAAAATTGGCTAAATACACCCTCCAATTTATCCCTCCTCAAGCCACAGGGCAATCCTACAGCTTGCAACTGGAAATAGAATAAAACAAGGTATCTAGCAGGTAATAGGAATTTTGACTTGACTTACAGGATATTTCATTTTATTTTTTTTGATATTTCATTTTCTATTCATTTAAATATATGTTTATGTTTATAAATATCACATATTTATATATCTTTACTATTTCTATTACTAAAATAACTGATTTCATAAAAAAAAATATTCAAATAAAGATCCTCTCTAATACCACTAAGCCCAGTATAATCACTATTAACATGCTAAAGTAGGAGTACAATCCTTCAGATATTTTTCCCATTATATATACATACACCTTTGTGTTTATATATCTTCTTCTTTTTTTTTTTTTAGAAAAACAGGATCACGGTAAATGTAATGCATGTAATTTGTTTATTTCCTTAATAATATGTAGTGGACACTTTTATGTAGTACAGATGCACATCATCATGCACACCATCATCAATGTGTGTGCGAATATTGTATATTCGTACCATATTTATAAAACCAATCTCTAAGTGATAGACATTTGAGACTCCTTACAAATTTTTGCTATCATAATTAAATGCTTCCATAAACATCGTTATACATATGTCTCTGTGTGCTATCTATCTTCACCTTTTAGTTAAACATAAAATTTTTATTTCTGGAGAGCACAACTCTTCTGTGGTCTCATTTATTGCTTTCCAAGGTTTTATTTGAAAACCCTATACTTGTATAAATTCTTGGAAATCCTTTGTTAGAACTTTATATTGGACACACACACACACACATACACACATATAAGATTCAGGCAAAAACAAGGAAGCATCTTTTAAAAATGAAGGGCAGATAGATGGCAATCCAAAATATGAATAGTAACTATTAGGGGTGTTGTATAACATACGATACAAATTTAGCCCTGAAGATAGTAGGCATTGTGTAAACATGGCTATACATAATAGTGGTCTTCCAAAGGGTAGTTTACTATGACTATTTAAATCTACATACATTTTGATGTTCAAGGAATGATATATCTTGGATGAGAAAATGCACCTGCCAAAACTATTATGATTTAAATATTTGTGATTAATATTCCAAAACCAAAAACTGCACTATCCAGAATTTTAAGTCTTGGACCACTCCATTTTTCCAAGGAGATGATGCATTGTAATAACCAGAGCTGGAAAACAAACCAACAAAATCATAGTAGAGAATAAGACAGACAAGGTCTATGTTTTCATGTTCGTCACATTCTGGTGGGAGAAAGGGTAATAAATCAGTAAATATATTAACAAACAAGTTAACTTCTGAGAGTGGTAAGTGCTGTAAAAGATATATGTCTAAAATTCAGGAGAATGTGGTAGAAGTCATTGGGGTGGGAGGAGGGAGCAACAGCGGGTAAGGTGGCCTCTCTGGTGAGGTGACATCTCACAGGTAACAAATCAAGGAGAGAGAGGAACTCATGGAAGAATGAGGGACAGTGCTTCCTTGGCATAAAACACCAGTAAGTGCAAAAGTCCTGAGGTGAGAGTGAGTTTGGGATGCTTGAGAATCAGACAAAAAAGGCTAGTATGTCTGGAGATGGTGAGAAATAGGGAAACATTAGATCAAGACTAAGAAGTAAGGACCTTCCAACCAAGGACCAGCAAACTATTACCCATCGGCCAAATCTGGAGTGCTGCAAGTTTCTGTAGACCAGCAGCTAAGAATGATTTTTACATTTTTAAAGGACACACTTTAAATGGTAGTAGAAGTATCTACATAATATCCTCTTAACTTTCAAAGTCTGAAATATTTACTATCTTCTGACACTTTACAGAAAGAGGCTCCATTCTAGACCATGGTAAGGAGTTTCTATTTTAATCCAAAGGTAGGGGAAGGCATTAAAGTTTTGACATGGAGAACAAAGGTGAGTTACATGTTTTGATTTTGCCTCCTATGCAGAACTCAGGGCAAGGCATAGTATCAGGTAACATAGCAGTTGTCTCAGTAAGAGATTTAAGTGGCTCAAAGAGAAAATTCCTAAAGTAGGAGGATTTGGAATAAGAGCAAAGAACACTGCAAGTTGTACACTATCAATTAAGCATGACCTGAATTAGTTAGAACTCTCTATAGTTTCAAAGCTGGCAGTCCAGGCGGAAGATGAAGGGGAACATGGTTCTTAGATGATTCAATGCCAGGTGATCTAACCTAAATCTTCTTTTGTGCTAAAGTCTTCTCCACAGTATCCTGATGGAAGGTCAGTTATTTCTGTGCAAATAGCTCCAGAAATAAGAAATTCATTTCTAACAGACAGCAACAAAAATGGTGTATGCCTTGTAGACAACTCTGAAAAGGGAACAATTTAACTGATGTTTTTCATTCTGGGCACTAAAATTTTGATGTTAAAAAATGAGGGGTCAGAGAACTTATTTTCAGGACAATAAGTGATGGAGTCATTACTCAGAACTTCATGAAGATGTTGCATCCCTCTTCTTCTGTTATCCTGAGTCACTATGTATTGCCAGTGTTTGTTCAAAAGCCAAAGATGAAGATGGAACATGGGAACAAAGAAGAAGTGAAGGCAGGAGTGTGCAACATACAGCCTGGAAAAGATTTAATAAATAATAACCTGAGAAGATGAATACCAGAAAAACATGAGGAGAAACAGAGATCTGAATAAACATAGGGAAGAAGAGCAGAGAACAAAGCAAATAGTCCAATCAATGGAGATGAACGCACGATAAAGGAAGTCTCCACCATGAACTGACCAATGAAACAAAAGGGAATCTTTCTTAAACATAAATGTCCATCAACAGATGAATGGATAAAGAAGATGTGGTACATATATACAATGGAATATTACCCAGCCATAAAAAGAATGAAATAATGCCATTTGCAGCAACATGGATGGACCTAGAGATTATCATACTAAGTGAAGTCAGTCAGACAGAGAAAGACAAATATCATATGATATCACTTATATGTGGAATCTAAAATACAACACAAATGAACTAATCTATAAAACAGAAACAGACTCAAAGACATAAAGAACAGACTTCTGGTTGACAAGGGGGAAGGGGGTGAGAGAGGGATGGATTGGGAGTTTGGGCTGAGCAGATGCAAACTATTATATATAGAATGGATAAACAAAAAGGTCCTACTGTATAGCACAGTGAACTATTGATATATTCAATATCCTGTGATAAACCATAATGGAAAAGAATATGAAAAAGAATGTGTATATATGTATAACTGAATCACTTTGCTGTATGCCTGAAATTAACACAACATTGTAAATCAACTATACTTGAATAAAATATTTTTTTTAAAAAAAACAGCATCCAAATGTAAAATAGATAACTAGTGGGAAGCAGCCACATAGCACAGGGAGGTCAGCTCGGTGCTTTGTGACCACCTAGAGGGGTGGGATAGGGAGAGTGGGAGGGAGACGCAAGAGGAAGGAGATATGGAAGTATATGCATATGTATAGCTGATTCACTTTGTTATAAAGCAGAAACTAACACACCATTGTAAAGCAATTATACTCCAATAAAGATGTTTTTAAAAAAATACTCATTTCTCACTAAAATAAATAAATAAATAACGGCACCTTTCTTACCAATGATGATTTCATAAGCATTGTTCATCTTCCAATTCTTAGCTCCACAATGTCTTACAGAACGGCCCAGCACTGAGGAAATCTAGTTCCCATTGAACATCCACAATTGATCTTAAATAGAGGGGCAGGGAAAAGAACGTTTTTCTGTGGGTTGTAAGATTACGGTAGGTACTTCTCCCCCTACCCATCTCCCAGGCTCCTCATACACACTGCAGCTCAAGAGATTGGTTTTGCCTGAAACCAGGGACTTCGTCTTGAACATTTGGTACCATCTGAAGGCCAACCACAGTCCCTTCCCCATGATATCAATTAATTAAATAGAAGATAGTTAATTGAGATATAGTCTCAACCCAGGATTTGAGACAGTTAACTCACGTCAAATGTTCTCCTACTTCCTCCTCTTAAAGCACACGTAGAAAATATAGAAAATTAAAGTGACTTGAAAAAGGCAATGTCTGACTGGTCTCTTACCTATTTTAGCTAAATCTAATATCTAAATTTTAAAAAAAATTAGAAAAGGACAACTCTCTTTGCTCTCTTTCTCCCTTCTTCATCAGAGAAGAAGCCTAGAACTATTTTTAGATGAGTCCATGAGCAAACACGTCCTGCCAGCATCCATCACCAAGCCCAATAGTTCTCTGCACTGATAACATGAACTCTGAGAGGAAGTCATCTTTGTTAATCATACTTGATTTTCAGGGGTCTTTTTATGTTGTATATTCTTAACAATAACAAGATTATTGCAATTGGAGAATTAACAGCTCCTTGATTTTAGTCCTCTTATGCTTTGCTTCAGTGGTCTAAAAATCCTTTAAAGATGTTTGCCTGAAATCAAAGACTTTACCAGGGTAAAGCTTAAACTTCCAAGTACCCTGAGCCACTAAGAACTCCCAATAGAAAAAGACATTAACTGAGTGGTCTTCTTGAATAAGCAAATGCACAAAGATTATGTGACCTAATTACCCATCTGACTGGCTTATTATAGGTGCTGAAAGGAGAAATAAATGCTCTCAGACAATACTTTGACAAATGTATCTTGGTCGTTGACCTGATTATTAAGATTTATTAGTATTGGAGCCCATTTTTTAGGCAACATCTCTGAAGTTATGATAGAGATTAACATCAGGATTAAATACACAAATATTCATTTTCCACCTCATTATATACAGCACATGTAATTCATAAAGCAAGGTTAAACTGTGTTTTTATTACAATCCTTCACTGGGATTGCTATCAAATTTGCTGTTGCTCAAATGGAAGTTTGTAGCGGATAGCATGAGTACATTTCTGTTATTATATGTGGCAATAGATAACGCTATCCCCCAAATGTGTGAACTGAAAGATGCGTTTCAATAGCTTCAGATGGTTCTCTGAATAAGATAGTGAAATGTTTCATGATACTCAGTATTAGAATGTAAACTGATATTCTTTCCTTTCCTCTCCTTTGAAAAATGTTCCATTAGTATAGATGATTATTTTACAAAACACTTTTAAGAAGCGACAACAATAAAGAAAAGAAGTGATTAATTATGTGAGATCTTCAATCATGCTTATCCTTGATTGCTTTCATTGTAACCAAAGTAGAAAATTCCATTAATATGGTGGTTTTGATTATTCAAAATGGTCAGATTTAGCCTTAAATACTGAAAGCAGCAGTAGGGAGAAACAAAGTCTAGATGAAAAAAAAAAAAAAAGAATGAAAGAGAGAAAGGAAAACTGTCCCTGTTAATGAGATGACCCACTTAGCTCACCAATCAGGCCATTCACATTTTCCTTTCAATAGACTGACTGCCAACTCACTTTCAAGTTCTTTGAGTTGATAAACAAAGAGGAAATTAAGAAATAAATTTGGCCTCATTTTTAACGTGTCTTAGATTTGCTACTTTGCTTTTTTACTGCTCTCTAACCAGAGCTAGGAGTACCAAGCAAACATGTTCAAATTAGACAGCAGTGGATCCTGCTCAAGATGACATAAAATAATTATATGTTGATGCAAACATTTTACTCCAAGCACACAACAATAACAGACAAACATCTCAGAAAAAAAAAGAAAAAAAATCAAAAAGCCATCAACAAGTTCAAACACAAGTTAAAGGTCAAGGTGACTGGATCTATGAAAATTCCAATATGCCCACTGAGTAGAAAATTCAAGTTGCCAATACTATTAGATGTGACTGGATTGACAGCTCTGGAGGCTGGTCAAGGCAACTTCAAATGGTGAACACAGAAATTGCCAAAACGTGTTAGTAAATTGAATTGTTAACTATAAAATAATGATACCTGATATTTGTGGGAGTTTATTTTGTTTACTTATAATAAGATACTGGTCAACAAAAACAAAAAGAGAAAAAGTATAAAATGAATAACAAAAATCTTTTTTAGTTTTTAATGTTCAGGAAGAAACTATAACATATAATTCATAAAAATAAATATATATATCTACAGAAACACATATAAATGCACACATACATACTATCTATAATTAAGTATGCATATTATAAATTTAAGAGTAATTACTAATAGAATAGAAGTAAAATACAGAACTTCCAAACCAGCAGAGAATAAAAATAAATATAGAAATATAGAAAATGTTTTAATTCAATCAAAAAGAGAAAAGAAGGGCAAAATGACATCCAACAAAAAGAACTTAAGCAGAAAGCAAAAAAAGTACAAAAATATCAATTACTAAAATAAATATAAAGCTAATAATAGAGCTACTAAAATGCAGATATTATCATGCTGTATGTTTTTAACTCAGCTTTTTTTATGCTGCTTTAAAGAGCCACATTGAAAGCAAAACACAGAAAACTTGAAAATGAAGAATAGAAAAATATATCTTGCAAATAATAACCAAAAAGAAGCTGGAGTGACACAGTAATAGGAAACAAAATAGAATTTAAGGAAAAATTATTGATAGGGTTGTAGGGAAAATATTACATAATAACAAGAACAATACATTAAGAAGATATAACAGTCAGTTAATATATATCTAACACCAGAATTTGAAACATATTTTTAAAACTGACATAATTGAAAGGAAAATTGACATATTCAAATTATTTTGGGAGAATTTAACACAGGTCAGTCAGAAATTGCTAGTACAAGCTTTTTGAAAAATAGTAAGCATGCTGAAGACTGAAAAAAAAAATCACCAAGTTCATATTTGGAGATGTGTTTGTGTGTGGGGGGGGGTGGGTATTTATATACACACACATATACCAAGAAAATATACTCTTTTCAAGTACACATGGAGCAATTACAAAATTATCCACTTCCTAGGTCTCAAAGGAGTGTGAAAATATTTTTAGGAAAATGATACCATTTCAAGTATGTAATTTATCATGATTAAATTAGAAATTAACAATAGAAAGATAGTTAAATTCAACCTGGAAGTTTTAAATGCACTACTAAATAAATTGTGAATAAAAGAAAAAGGACTATAAGATATGGAAGCAACGTAAATGTCCATTGACAAAGGAATAGATAAAGAAGATGTGTTACATATATACAATGGAATACTACTCAGCCATAAAAAAGAATGAAATAGTGCCATTTGCAGCAACATGGATAGACCTAGAGATTATCATACAAAGTGAAGTAAGTCAAACAGAGAAAGACAAATATCACATGATATCACTTATATGTGGAATCTAAAAAAATGATACAAATGAACTTATTTACAAAATAGAAATAGACTCACAGACATAGAAAACAAACTTATGGTTACCAAAGAGGAAGGGGGAGGGGGACAGATAAATTAGAAGTTTGGGATTAACATATACACACTATTCTATATAAAATAGATAATCAAAAAAGACCTACTGTATAGCATAGATAATCAAAAAAGACCTACTGTATAGCATATATATATATATAGCATATATATATATATATGAAACTGAATCACTTTACTGTATACCTGAATCATTGGAAATCAGCTATACTTCAATTTTAAAAAAGAAAAATGGCTATGGAATTTAGAGAACTTTTGCAATAGGATGATAACGATAGCACTACATGTCAATAGCTATTGGATGAAGTTAACGTAATAATTCAGGAGAAATTATTAGCACTTTGATATTCTTTTCCTGCCCACTGAACTCACAGAGGATTACCCTGATGAATCAGAGAATTCTAAGAACATCGAATCTCAAAAGGAAAGGCGATCTCAGTCACTTTCCACTTTGTGGTATCTTCGCCGTAAGTCTCACTCACTCTGAATTTATAATACTTTCTCTGCTTTAGCCTCTGCTCCCAGCAGCCACAAAGATTTTGCTTATTCATGTGCAAAAGGAGGTTCTTTAGACCATGCTTTGGAAAGTAGGACATCTACTTTGGTTCACTATTTTCAAATATCATCCTCATAAGGTGAGGGACCCATAAATAGTGTTATCTACCAGTTGTTAGGTAAGAAAGCAATTATACTGAAATATGAGATGTCTCCCTTGTCCTAAGAAACCCGGAGCTTAGAGGAGAAGTTTAGGCTGACCTATGACAGAACAACTCTGCAGGTATGAAATAATTGTGTGTTCAAAAACATGCGATTTTGGAATATTGTCAGATTTGGGAGGAGGTCATTAAAAGTTGGAGTACTCAGATAAGAAGGGCAGTGATGGGACCTTGAAGGGAAGGTAAAACCATGATAGACAGGGAGGAGGCACTGTGGGCCAGGGTGCTACAGAGAACTGTGGGAGAGCTAGAGAACGCAAGGTTTATGGACGTGTCACAGCAACCCCATTGAGCTGGTGCTGAAAACGCAGGCTTCTGTGTGTTACCAGGTGATGTACATGGAAACTGAGGCAAACTGAGGTAAAGCTGGCCCTAGAGTCAGTGGTTGGGGGGGTTCAGAGAGGGGCTCTAAACGTTTGTTTGAATGTCTGGACTCTGATCTCTAGGCGATAGAAACCTACTAAGGATTTTAGTGAGGAAAAACGCCATTGTTGAAGCATTCCTAGAAAACTACATTTGGAAACAGCATGCAGGTAGAAAAGAGGGTACTTGAAGCAGAAAGAAGGGTTAGTCTAAAAAGAAATGATACAAATGAACTTATTTACAAAACAGAAACACACTCACAGACTTAGAGAATGAACTTAGGGTTACAAGGGGGAAAAGGGGGGAAGGATAGCTAGGGAGTTTGGGATTGACATGTACACACCACTATATTTTAAATGAATAACCAACAAGGACTTACTGTAGAGCACAGGAAACACTGCTCAGTATTGTGTAACAACCTAAATGGGGAAAGAATTTGAAAAATAGATACATGTATACGTATAACTGAATCACTCTTCTGTACACCTGAAACTAACACAACACTGTCAATCAACTACACTCTAATATAAAATAAAAAGTTTAAAAAAAAAAAAGGAGGAGCTTCAAGATGGCGGAAGAGTAAGACGTGGAGGTCACCTTCCTCCCCACAAATACATCGGAAATACATCTACACGTGGAATAACTCCTACAGAACACCTACTGAAAGCTGGCAGAAGACCTCAGACCTCCCAAAAGGCAAGAAACTCCCCACGTACCTGGGTAGGGCAAAAGAAAAAAGAATAAACAGAGACAAAAGGATAGGGGCGGGACCTGCACCAGTGGGAGGGAGCTGTGAAGGAGGAAAGGTTGCCACACACTAGAAGCCCCTTCATGGGCGGAGACTGCAGGTGGCAGAGGGGAAAGCTTCAGAGCCACAGAGGAGAGCACAGCAACAAGGGTGCAGAAGGCAAAGCGGAGAGATTCCCGCACAGAGGATCGGTGCCGACCGGCACTCACTAGCCCAAGAGGCTTTTCTGCTCCCCCGTCCAGGCAGGCGGGGCTGGGAGCTGAGGCTCGGACTTTGGTCGGAGCACTGGAGGACGACTGGGGTTGGCGGGGTGAACACAACCTGCAGGGGGTTAGTGCACCACGACTGGATGGGAGGGAGTCTGGGGAGAAGTCTGGACCTGCCGAAGAGGCAAGAGACATTTTCTTCCCTCTCTGTTTCCTGGTGCGCGAGGAGAGGGGATTAAGAGCGCTGCTTAAAGGAGCTGCAGAGACGGGCGTGAGCCGTGGCTAAAAGCGCGGACCCCAGAGACAGGCAGGAGACGCTAAGGGTGCTGCTGCCGCCAGCAAGAAGCCTGTGTGCAAGCACAGGTCACTCTCCACAGCTCCCCTCCTGGGAGCCTGTGCAGCCCGCCACTGTCAGGGTCCCGTGATTGAGGGACAACTTCCCCAGGAAACACAGCGCGCCTCAGGTAGGTGCAATGTCACACTGACCTCTGCCGCTACAGGCTTGCCCTGCACTATGTACCCCTCCTTCCCGCTGGCCTGAGTGAGCCAGACCCCCCGAATCAGCTGCTCCTTTAAGCCTATACTGTCTGACCGAAGAACGGATGCCTCAGGCAACCTACACGCAGAGGCGGGTCCAAATCCAAGGTGGGTACAGAACCCCAGGAGCTGTACGAACAAAGAAGAGAAACGGAAATCTCTCCCAGCAGCCTCAGGAGCAGTGGATTAATTCTCCACAATCAATTTGATGCACCCAGCATCTGTAGAATACCTGAATAGAAAACGAATCATCCCAAATTGAGGAGGTGGACTTTGGGAACATGATATACGTATTTTTCTCCCTTTTACTCTTTTCGTAAGTGTGTATGTGTATGCTCCTGTGTGTGATTTTGTCTGTATGGCTTTGCTTTTACCATTTGTCTTCGGGTTCTGTCAGTCTGTTTTTTTTTCTTTTTTTCACTTAAAATTTTTTTTAATAACTTTATTTTATTTTATTTTATCTTCTTTCTTTTTTTTTCTCCCTTATATTCTGAGCTGTCAGGATGACAGCCCCTTGGTGCTCCAGCCAGGGGTCATGGCTGTGGATCTGAGGTGGGAGAGCCAAGTTCAGGACTCTGGTACACAAGAGACCTCCCAGCTCCACGTAATACCAAATGGCATAAATCTCCCAGAGATCTCCATCTCAACACCAAGACCCAGCTCCACTGAATGACCAGCAAGCTATAGTGCTGGACATCCTATGCCAAACAACTAGCAAGACAGGAACACGACCCCACCCAAGAACAGAGAGGCTGCCTAAAATCATAATAAGGCCAGAGACACCCTCAAACACACCACCAGAGGTGGACCTGCCCACCAGAAAGACAAAATACGGCCTCATCCACCAGAACACAGGCACTAGTCCCCTCCACCAGGAAGCCTACACAACCCACTGAACCAACCTTAGCCAATGGGGGCAGACACCAAAAACAATGGGAACTACAAATGTGCAGCCTACAAAAAGGAGACCCCAAACACAGTAAGTTAAGCAAAATGAGAAGACAGAGAAACACACAGCAGATGAAGGAGCAAGGTAAAAACCCACTGGACCTAACAAATGGCAAGGAAGTAGGCAATCTACTGGAAAAATAATTCAGAATAATGATAGTAAAGATGATCCAAAATCGTGGAAATAGAAGGGAGGAAATACAAGAAACATTTAACAAGGACCTAGAAGAACTAAAGAGCAAACAAACACTTATGAACAACACAATAAATGAAACTAAAAATTCTCTAGAAGGAATCAATAGCAGAATAACTGAGGCAGAAGAATGGATAAGTGATCTGGAAGATAAAATAGTGGAAATAACTACCACAGAGCAGAATAAAGATAAAAGAATGAAAAGAAAAAGAACAGACTCAGAGACCTCTAGGACAACAGTAAACGCACCAACATTCGAACTATAGGGGTCCAAGAAGAAGAAGAGATAAAGGGACTGAGAAAATATTTGAAGAGATTATAGTGGAAAACTTCCCTAATATGGGAAAGGAAATAGTTAATCAAGTCCAGGAAGCACAGAGAGTCCCATACAGGATAAATCCAATGAGAAACACTCCAAGACACATATTAATCAAACTATCAAAAGTTAAATACAAAGAAAAAATATTGAAAGCAGCAAGGGAAAAACAACAAATATCACACAAGGGAATCCCCATAAGGTTAACAGCTGAACTTTCAGCAGAAACTCCGCAAGCCAGAAGGGAGCGGCAGGATGTATTTAAATTGATGAAGGAGAAAAACCTACAGCCAAGATTACTCTCCCCAGCAAGGATCTCATTCAGATTTGACAGAGAAATAAAAATCTTTACAGACAAGCAAAAGCTAAGAGAATTCAGCACCACAAAACCAGCTTTACAACAAATGCTAAAGGAACTTCTCTAGGCAGGAAGTACAAGAGAAGGAGAAGACCTACAATAACAAACCTGAAACAAGTAAGAAAATGGTAATAGGAACATACATATTAATAATTACCTTAAACGTAAATGGATTAAATTCTCCGACCAAAAGACGTAGATTGGCTGAATGGATACAAAAACAAGACCTGTATATATGCTGTCTACAAGAAACCCACTTCAGACCTAGGGACACATACAGACTGAAAGTGAAGGGATGGAAAAAGATATTCCATGCACATGGAAACCAAAAGAACACTGAAGTAGCAATTCTCATATCAGAGAAAATAGAGTTTAAAACAAAGACTATTACAAGAGACAAAAAAGGACACTACCTAATGATCAACGGATCAATCCAAGAAGAAGATATAACAATTGTAAATATTTATGCACCCAACATAACAGTACCTCAATACATAAGGCAAATATGAACAGCCATAAAAGGGGAAACCGACAGTAACACAACCATAATAGGGGACTTTAACACCCCACTTTCACCAATGGACAGATCATCCAAAATGAAAATAAATAAGGAAACACAAGCTTTAAATGATATATTAAATAAGATGCACTTGATTGATATTTATAGGTCATTCCATCCAAAAACAACAGAATATACATTCTTCTCAAGTGCTTATGGAACATTCTCCAGCATAGATCATATCTTGGGTCACAAATCAAGCCTTGGTAAATTTAAGAAAATTGAAATCTTATTAAGTATCTTTTGTGACCACAACGCTATAAGATTAGATACCAATTACAGGAAAAAATCTGTGAAAAACACAAACACATGGAGGCTAAACAATAGACTACATAATAACCAAGAGATCACTGAAGAACAAAAAGGGACTCAAAAAATACATAGAAACAAATGACAATGAAAATATCATGGCCCAAAACCTATGGGATGCAGCAAAAGCAGTTCTAAGAGGAAAGTTTATAGCAGTACAATCTTATGTTAAGAAATAAGAAACATCTCAAAAAAACAACCTAACCTTACTTCTAAGGCAATTATAGAAAGAAGAACAAGAAAACCCCAAAGTTAGCAGAAGGAAAGAAATCATAAAGATCAGACCAGAAATAAATGAAAAAGAAATGAAGGAAACGATGGCAAAGATCAAGAAAACTAAAAGGTGGTTCTTTGAGAAGATAAACAAAATTGATAAACAATTAGCCAGAGTCATTCAAAATACAGGGAGGGGCTTCACTGGTGACACAGTAGTTGACAGTCCACCTGCCGATTCAGGGGACACGGGTTCATGACCTGGTCTGGAAATATCCCACATGCCGCAGAGCAGCCGGGCCCATGAGCCATGGCCACTGAGCCTGCGCATCCAGAGCCTGTGCTCTGCAATGGGAGAGGCCACAACAGTGAGAGGCCCGCATACTGCGAAAAAAATAGATCAAATAAATAAAAAAATAAAGGGAGAAGACTCAAATCAATAGAACTAGAAATGAAAAAGGGGAAGTAACAACTGACACTGCAGAAATACAAAGGATCATAAGACATTACTACAAGCAACTATATGCCAATATAATGGACAACCTGGAAGAAATGGACAAATTCTTAGAAATGCACAACCTTCCGAGACTGACTCAGGAAGAAATAGTAAATATAAACAGACCAATCACAAGCACTGAAAATGAAATTGTAATTAAAAATCTTCCAACAAACAAAAGCCCAGGACCATATGGCTTCACAGGCGAATTCTATCAAATATTTAGAGAAGAGCTAACACCTATCCTTCTCAAACTCTTCCAAAATATACCAGAGGGAGGAACACTCCCAAATGCATTCTACGAGGGCACCATGACCCTGATACCAAAACCAGACAAAGATGTCACAAAGAAAGAAAACTACAGGCCAATATCACTGATGAACATAGATGCAAAAATCCTCAACAAAATACTAGCAAACAGAATCCAACAGCACATTAAAAGGGTTATATACCATGATCAAATGGGATTTATCCCAGGAATGCAAGGATTCTTCACTATACGCAAACCAAACAACGTGGTACACCATATTAAAAATTGAAAGAGAAAAACCATATGATCATCTCAATAGATGCAGAGAAAGCTTTCAACAAAATTCAACACAGGGGACATCCCTGATGGTGCAGTGCTTGGGAATCCACCTGCCAATGCAGGGGACACGAGTTTGAGGCCTGGTACAGGAGGATCCCACATGCCGTGGAGCAACTAAGCCCGTGCGCCACAACTACTGAGCCTGCGCTCTAGAGCCCGCAAGCCGCAACTACTGAGCCCACGTGCCACAACTACTGAAGCCCACATGTGTACAGTCCATGCTCTGCAACAAGAGAAGCCACCATAATGAGAAGCCTGTGCACCATAATGAAGTGTAGCCCCTGCTCTGCACAACTAGAGAAAGCCCGCGTGCATCAACGAAGACCCAAGGCAGCCAAAATAAATAAATAAATTTATTTAAAAAAAAAATTCAACACTGATTTATGATAAAAACCCTCCAGAAAGTAGGCATAGAGGGAACTTTCCTCAACTTAATAAGGCCATACATGTCAAGCCCACAGCCAACATCGTCCTCAGTGGTGAAAAACTGAAACCATTTCCACTAAGATCAGGAACAGGACAAGGTTTCCCACTCTCACCACTATTATTCAACATAGTTTTGGAAGTTTTACCACAGTCATCAGAGAAGAAAAAGAAATAAAAGGAATTCAAAACAGAAAAGAAGAAGTAAAGCCGTCACTGTTTGCAGATGACATGATACTATACATAGAGAATCCTAAAGATGCTACCAGAAAATGACTAGAGCTAATCAAAACATTTGGTAAAGTAGCAGGATACAAAATTAATGCACAGAAATCTCTTGCATTCCTACACACTATTGATGAAAAATCTGAAAATGAAATTACGAAACCACTCCCATTTACCATTGCAACAAAAAGAATAAAATATCTAGGAATAAACCTACCTAAGGAGACGAAAGACCTTTATGCATAAAATTATAAGACACTGATGTAGTGAGATAACTGAGGACATGGAAAGGAGACGTGACCCATGAGCCCCCCCACCCCCAGCAAACTGAGGGCTGGCGAATAAGCCAGAACTGCAAACAGTCCTTATTGCTTTGAGCCCCCCCGGCAAACCGGGGGCATGCGAATAAACCAGAGTTGTGAACAGTTCTGAATGCTTCGAGCGCCCCCCCCCCGGCAAACCGGGGGCCTGCAAAAGAAGCATTGAGTGCTTTGGGCACTGATACATGAGATGTCCTCAGTAAAATCAGAGTGGTGGGAACGCAAGGAAATGTCCTTGTGCTACTTCAGTATAATCAAAATAATGGTGGGAACTTTGTGCTGTTCTTGCACTCAAGAACGAAGCACGGCAGGTGCTCACGAAAACCAATTATTGCTTGTATAATTAATAAAAACATAGGTTACTACTTTGGCACTTCTGAAATGTTAAGAAAACAAGTCTTAAAGTGTAAATCTAGATAATGCTTTAATAAAAGTTACCACAGCAAGACAGACGGCACTGTTTTGCCTGAGCGAGTGGCAGCCCTCTACTGCTGTGCTTTGGCACAATTCATGTCGTGTGATGAGCTTACTTTTGGCCCTGTCCTAAGAAACTACAACACACTGATGAACGAAATAGAAGATGATACAAATAGATGGAGAGATACCATGTTCCTGGATTGGAAGAATCAACACTGTGAAAATGACTATACTGCCCAAAGCAATCTACAGATTCAATGCAATCCCTATCAAACTACCACTGGCATTTTTCATGGAACTAGAACCAAAAATCTCACAATTTGTATGGAAACACAAAAGATCCCAAATATCCAAAACAATGTTGAGAAAGAAAAATGGAGCTGGAGGAATCAGCCTCCCTGACTTCACACTATATTTTAAAGCTACAGTAATCAAGACAGTATGGTACTGGCACAAAAACAGAAATATAGATCAATGGAACAGGATAGAAAGCCCAGAGATAAACCCACGCACATATGGTCACCTTATCTTTGATAAAGGAGGCAAGAATATACAGTGTAGAAAAGAAACTCTTCAATAAGTGGTGCTGGGAAAACTGGACAGCTACATGTAAAAGAATGAAATTAGAACACTCCCTAACAGCATACACAAAACTAAACTCAAAATGGATTAAAGACCTAAATGTAAGGCCAGACACTACCAAACTCTTAGAGGAAAATATAGGCAGAACACTCTATGACATAAATCACAGCAAGATAATTTTTGACCCACCTCCTAGAGAAATGAAAACAAAAATAAACAAATGGGACCTAATGAAACTTCAAAGCTTTTGCAGAGCAAAGGAAACCATAAATATGATGAAAAGACAACCCTCAGAATGGGAGAAAATATTTGCAAATGAAGCAACTGACAAAGGATTAATCTCCAAAATTTACAAACAGCTCATGCTGCTCAATATCAAAATAACAAACAACCCAATCCAAAAATGGGCAGAAGACCTAAATAGACATTTCTCCAAGAAGATAACTAGATTTCCAAGAAACACATGAAAGAATGCTCAACATCATTAATCATTAGAGAAATGCACATCAACACTACAATGAGATATCATCTCACACCATACAGAATGGCCATCATCAAAAAATCTACAAATAATAAATGCTGGAGAGGGTGTGGAGAAAAGGGAACCCTCCTGCACTGTTGGTGGGAATGTAAATTGATACAGCCACTATGGAGAACAGTATGGAGGTTCCTTAAAAAACTAAAAACAGAACTACCGTATGACCCAGCAATCCCACTACTGGGCATATACCCTGAGAAAACCATAATTCAAAAAGAGTCATGACCAAAATGTTCATTGCAGCTCTGTTTACAATAACCAGAACATGCAAGCAACTTAAGTGTCCATTGACAGATGAATGGATAAAGAAGACATGGCACATATACAATGGAATATTACTCAGCCATTAAAAGAAACGAAATTGAGTTATTTGTAGTGAAGTGGATGGACCTACAGTCTGTCATACAGAGTGAAGTAAGTCAGAAAGAGAGAAACAAATACTGTATGATAACACATATATATGGATTCTAATAAAAATAATAATAATAATAAAAAGAAAGAAGGGCTAGTCACATAAACAAATTACTCAATTTGTCAGCTGACTAAACAGAAACAGAGCTCCAGTGACATGCCTCAAGCCTCGTAGACAACAGAGTGAGCAAAATCAAGAGAGTTAACCCAACATCCTGGGTATTTCTATTCATCTGTGCTATTCTCTCCGGGAATTGTCTTAGTGAAAATTAAATTATGTGAAGTTTGTGTCCAAGTCTGACAACTTTCTCTCTCCCTCCAAGTATCATAGTATATACTCTCCTCCACCACCATTAACATCCCCATCTCACCCCAACTCATCGTGTCTTGAAGTTTCTTCTTGGCCTTCCAAAACTCTCTTCAGGAAAGTGCTGTGAAAACTGATTTATACTGAGGTACCAATGTCTAACAAAATGATGAGTGTGTACCTGAAACTATCACAAATTGTTAATCGGCTCTACTCCAATATAAAATAAACAGTTTAAAAAAATGTTGATGAATAACTTCTCTCTGAGTTGTCTTTTTTTAAGATTTAGCACCGAGAAACATTACTCTAAATGAAGACATCAACAAGACATGTTTGGGTGAAGCAAAGCCTTCCTGACGAGCCTAAAAAGCTGGGCACGTAGGGGGCCTCCTATTCCTAACCATCCCCATTTGAGGAAAATGGCTCCAGAAATATATTTACACTCTATTGTCCTAACACTACAGGAGATGGGGTAACACCAGTGAAAGTGAAAGGAAAGAGAATACAGTTTACAGCCCACAGGGAACTGGTGGGTCAAGCTGTGAAAATAACTTGCAAGCATCACAAGCGATTCTTGTAGCCACAAAGTAAAGCAGTGAATCATTGCACAACAAGCCTCCTGAGTCTTTGGAAATTGCTTCCCCATAAAAAAAAAGAAGTACTTCTTAGTTTTTTAAGAGCAAATAAATGCAAACAATCTTCAGGTTGAGGAGGAGGCCTCCCCTAGGAAAGATAGGGTTCAGTCCACACACAGACCCCTTATTTTGGTGGTCAGCAAAGGGAAATAACCTATAGTGTGGTTTAGACACTGAGAAATTACACTTATGGAACTGATTTGACACTACCTATAACTGATCAAATCCCATTATGGGAAAGGTCATTTTTCTAAAAACTCAGGATAAATATTTGCCATCATTTTGTGTATTTGCCCCCCTCAAACAGCACAATTTTCATCTGAGCAGCTATTATCATATTAATGTAGATTTCTCTTTTATCTCTGACACCTCTGGTGGGAAAACACAATCCAGAAAAATTAAGACCTGGTGGGAAAAGGAGAAATCACAGTCCCCCTTCCCATGACTCGAAAGAAGTGGTGGGTGCTGAGCTCTGTGGTCCACCTCATCTGGCACATGTCCTGACTTTAAGAAAATGAGTCAAACTCATGAGTGGACAGAACTGGCATATGCCTTCTTCTTTACTTTTAGGGTTACCAACAGGCTCTCAGCCTATGAAGCATTGCTCCCTCATTATGTTGCTGTCTGAAACACCATGGTACCTGATAGCTAACCCAGCCATCTCTCTGATTTGTGATAAGCTTACCAATGGTCAACTTTCTGCCCAATGACCTTTGGAAAATTTTAAGGGATACTAGTTTATAAAAATTCTCCATCTCCATTTAAAAACCATAACAGTGTCCTAATTCAACGGCTCAAGAAAGTAATAGAGTAACATTTCTTGGCTGAATCAATATTGCATTAAAGAAAGGTGCTATCATTGAAAAGTTATGAATACAAAACAGCTCAATGATGTATTAGTGTCATTGTTTGCTGTCTCTTTCAGCTTGCTTGCATCACTGAATCTGAGCAGAAAGAACCCTTCTCATGTTCGGATTTGTCAGCGAGATCCTATTGGTATTCCATTCTGCCTAGTGTAAAGGTGTTTTACATCTTCCATTCAAAGCACTGCAGGTGCAAAAGAAGCAACCTAAAAACTGGAACGACTACTGAAGCTTATTTAGTATTCATTAGTACATTCTTGAAGAGTTCATGTTTAAAAATCATTTAGTAACTTGTTTATCAAAGAAGGCAAATTATTCCTGCCACTTTTTCTTTGCTTTGTGTTCCAGGAAGTCAAGGTCACTTAGCACAAACTTAGATGCATACAGTTTTCAAAAATTAAGCTTTTTAAAAGATCCAGGGACTTCCCTGGTGGCACAGTGGTTAAGAATCCACCTGTCAATGCAAGGGACATGGATTCGAGCCCTGGTCCAGGAAGATGCCACATGCTGTGGAGCAACTAAGCCTATGCGCCACCACTACTGAGCCTGCACTCTAGAGCCCTTGAGCCACAACTACTGAGCCCACATGCCACAACTACTGAATCCCACGTGCCTAGACCCCGTGCTGTGCAGTAAGAGAAGCCACCACAATGAGAAGCCCTCACACCGCAGCAAAGAGTAGTCCCCATTCGCCACAACTAGAGAAAGCCCACGCGCAGCAACAGACACGATGCAAAGAAAAACAAATAAAAATAAAAATATCCATATCAGTGATAGATAAAGGACTCTAAAAATCAGTAAGGAAGAGACAAACACCTAAATGGAAATTATAATACCTGGTGGTAATGGAGATTTATTAAAATAGATATTCTCTTCCATTTTATTGGGTAGTAAATTAACAAAACCTTTCTGAAAAATAATTTGATAACTTCATATCAAAATCCTTAAAAATGTTTTACCCCATGATAAAGCAATTTCACATCTAGTTTACCCAGAAAAGGAGGAAAAACCTTCAGGCATAGGTAAAAATGCTGATAGGTGATCTCTGAAAGTATTAATTATATCATTAGATTCCAGGGAAATTAGACATTAGGTTAGTAACCAAAAGTAAGATTGTCCAGAGCGTGCACTATAGCTCATTATCCAGCAGAATACCTGGCATGGAGTAAAATCTTAAAAAATATTTGTTGACTGATTAAGTACATAAGTGAATGTTCACTTTAAAATCCAGTGCTACTCAAAATGGGATCTACCAATTGTCAATACCAGCATCACCCCAGAGCTTGTTAGAAATGCACATTTGGGGACCCCAGTCCAGACCTACAAATTCATAACCCTTGGGGGTGGAGCTGAGGAAACTGTATTTTAATAAGCCCTCTAGGTGATTTTGATGTAGACAAAAATTTGTGAAGCACCAGGCAATCTTCAAAGATCAAAATCTCTCGGCTTCATTCTATTTTTAATAATCCTTTTCCACTTCTATCTCTACCACCAGAGTATGCAATTTGATTCTCCCAGTGGCAGAAGCCTAGTTCTTTCTAAGCCCAGATTCCTCTGGAAACCAAACACAGAAAGAAGCTGAAAGGTATGGAAGACTTTATTGAATTCTTCCTGTCAAGTTTTATTAGGATCCTGCCAGGTGTTGTGATTGAAAGACTCCAGATTCTGGAGACAGCGAGAACTGTGTTGAAATTCTGGCTGTACTACTACTTACTAATTTGGCCCCTTGAACAAATTATTTAAATTCTTTGAGTTTCAATTCCTCAGCCATAGAACAGGGTTCAGACACCTATGTGCCAATCTTTCAGAGTAGCCATCAAATAATATAAAGTCTATAATGCTCCTTGAGGAGCATATATTAAATCTTCAATGACTATTCATCACCTTTCCTTAGATCAGTGCTGGTTTCCTTAAGATACTGTATCTATGCTTAGTAAGCAGGAAGTTATGTAAGCACATATCTTACCATTTTTGGTATTTGTCACAGTGTTCAACACATGTTCAGTTATTCATAGATACTCAATGGTTGATTGATTGACGAGTGTGAGGCAGGGTCAGAGAATCTGGTCCCTTGAACCTCACTGAACTGTCTTAAACCACTTGAGAGAAAAGAGGAATGCATTAAGCCTGTTACCACCAAAAGAAACACACCTGTGAACACAGTAAAATTCACACTCCTTACCAAGCACTGCTATTCTCCACGACCTGTGCTTTTCTTCTTCTGAAAAAGCCAGTCTCTTCAAACATCTGGTAGGCTGTCTTTCAAGCAGAAAGCCCCTGGATGATATCTACCAAGCCAGAGTAAGAGATAACACACAACTCCCAGATGTCTCTCATATGGACGAAGGGAAGTGTTGAAAACACGTGAAAGAGAAGAGCTAAAGGAATTTAGGACTTTTTTTCCAAATTGACAACACAAATTGAAAGGATGACATCATGAGACCAATGTGAACATGGAGCAGAAAAATCTGTCAAAATAAGGCACTGAATCCTTCCTTGGGAACCCATTATAAGGCAGAAGTTATTGTGAAGACTCTATCCTTCAACATAATAAACCCTCCACATTGCAAACTAACTCCTAAGAAAAGAAACACATACACACACACACCCCTAGAGACAGTCTGCTATGAAATGAGGGCAGATGGGCAGCGTTGTTAAGTACTTACTCTGTTCCTACCACTGCCAGAGTGCTTGGGGAAAAGGGTAAGTAAGACCTGGTCCTTGCCATGGAGGAACATATAGACCAATAGGCAGGCACATAAACATGAAAATAAAATGAAGAATTACAGTCGCCTTTATAGAGGTTGGATTAGGATACAGCAGGTGCATTGAAAAAAAGAGGGTCAATTCTAGTAATGGTGGGAGGAGGGGAGAGGCTTAAATGGCTTATCTTGAGATAAATCTCTAAAGATGAGAGGGTCCTCTGAAGCCTTGCTTCTCAAAGTGTGGTCCACAGCAGCATCACATGGGAGTTTGATAGAAATGCAAAACTCAGGTCTTTCCCCAGATCTTTCCAAATCAGAAGTCATTCTTGCATTTTAACAGAATCCCTAGAAGATTCATGGGCACATATATGTAAACCTTTGGGAAGTGCTGATCTAAAGAAGTTTGCAAGGACTGTTAAAGACAGAAAACGGATTGCAGTAGGTTGATTAAATGAGATGAGATACCAAGATAGTGTAGGCTAAGAGTTTAAAACTGGGGTCAGTAATCCAAATCCAGCCCTCATATGTACTTTATTAGGGCTGTAAAGTGTTTTAAACATTGAGAAATGTCCAATAGAAATCCAGAAACTAACACAACATTGTTAATCAACTATACTCCGATTTAAAATAAAAATTAAAAACAAAACAAAAAAAAGAAAATCAGATTTCCTGATTTTCTTAGGAAAAAATCAGACTTTTATCCAAATTGGACCCCCATTCCCAAATGAGAGCAAAGGGTTGAATAGAGTGTCAGTTTCAGGCAAAGGTGGGCCTACGATTACCTTACATTCAGCCCTCTTCACTCTTCATCATTATTACCTCTCTGGGTTTCCATAGACCTTTGAAACTGTGACGTTTGAGTTGGGAGCCAACTCTGCTTCTGAGCAAGAAGGGAGAGGTATAGGACAGCAACTAAAATGGAATACAGAGTTAATGAAGGAATTCTTTCTTTGAAGATGTTTTAGGCTGTGAAGGAAATGTCAGTAGAAAAAGAGATGGTGGAAATATGAGATGGGGAGGGATAAAGGGCATTAGAAAAAAGGAGATCATATCAAGAGCACAGAAGGGCTTAGCCTATCTCTCCTTCTGAGGCAGGATAGAGAGCAATGAGTGGGTTCAGATATAATTTTTCATGTGCTTACACAGAAGAGTTTCTGCCTGAAGACTCCATACCATCTAAACAATCAGAGGCAAGATCTACTGAAAGTGAAGCAGCGGTAATGGGAAATTCAGAAGAAGAGTGGACATTTAGGAGAGCAACCCACTGTTGTTAATGGGGGCAGGAAATCACTGAAGCGTGAAGGTGAATTTTCAAGTGATCCTGGGAACCCCACAGAAGTCAGGGAGCAGAGAAGAAAAACAGCAAGTTTTGCAACAGTGTGGTGTTCTGGGATTCTTCCCTTCAGCCACAGTGAGCATCCCAGGACAAGAAAGCGCTTGTTTGGATGGGCCAATGTTTGCAGGTTGAATACAGAAGGTCAAGCAGGTACAGATGCTAGGGATGTTGAGAAGAGTGGCTGGAATGACTTGCCACAAGGTCCTGGCTACACTGCAAAGCAAGGAATACTCTGAAAGCAATAGTAAACTTGGAGAGGAAAGAGGAAACTGAGGAGCTAGAGGTTCCAGCGACTTAGTCACTGGTGGAGTCAGGATTTGAAATCAGTGTGTCTGATTCCAAAATCTATACTCTTTCTGCTCTAACCCTCCATCTCTATGAGTCACATATCTATGTGTGACTCTATGAGTCACATTATCATATAAGGATAAGTCTCCACTTTTCTGACACGGCACAAGTGGGTTCTATTTGCACGGGAATTCCTGGTGGGAAGCACCAGGAAATCATCTGTACATAGTTAAAGAAGCTGGATGCTTTCACTTCCGTGGCCACCTCTGCTTCCATTTTATTCCCCATTTCCTCACGTCAACTGTTTTTTATATTCTATTAACATCCTCAAAGTAAAGCAAAAGCAGGGATATTTATATATCACCATCTCTAAACCTGCCAGTTCAAAAGAGGACAAATAAACTACTGTTACACAAGTTCTGTGTGTGTTAAAGAAGCAGGGCTGTCAACACTGAGATTTCTGACTTCAAATTACCACCTTTGGAATTGTACATCTTGCAGTTTCATTAAACTAACATGATGATGATAATAACCATGATTTTCTCTCTTACTATGAAGACTGAAACACTGAGACTTCAGAATGCAAATATCAAAAAAAAAAATACTACTGAGATAGTGGGCCCATCTAAAATTAAAGAATAAGTGATTTTAAAATATACTTAATCCCATCTTATATACGTGATTATTATTGTCATTAAAACTGTTGCTTGTACTTGCATGCTGCTTTCAGTGATTTTCTCATGCTTCATTTTACTTCATTTAGTTCACATAAGTGAATATCAAATGTCAGTGCTATATGTATATTATACCCTCAATCATCCAATTACAAATATAATAAGTTCAGATTTGGAAGGAGTGTAATTTCCAACATGTATGAGTTTGAAACAGCAATAGAGAAAACTGTCAGTATGTGTGGAGTTTTTAACCTCTGCTTTAGAAGTTGAGGAAAAATCCTTAACTGAGGAAGGCAAGAAATAACCAGAGAGAAAAAGAATGGTAAGCAATGGAGAACTGTGTTCCAGAACACACTCATCCCAGAAAACTCATTTCCTCTACCTGAATTTAGGGAATGGGGAGAGAAAAGGCATTCAGGAGTCTATAAACCCACGTCTATTAACAACTGCAAAAGCATTTTGCAGAAGTTAGTCACAGCATTTGCAAATTATTTGCATTCAAAAAGTCTCAGTTCTGCATTAGGTAATCCTGTACCATGATCAAAAGAAATAAAAATAGCTAACTTAGTGTTAATAGGTAACTTAGGCATGCATTTGGCTAGTTATATGTAGTAAAGTGAGACCCATGACTGAACTTTATTTACAAACTTTGTTTAGTTGCATAAGAACAGGACAGGATGCACTATAATTAGTATATTAGTTTTGATCCCCCCAAAAGTTTCATTGAATAAAGGCCAATAAGTGTCAATATGAAAGATATCAGCAAGGGACATTAAATCATCAGATTGAAAAGGGGGTCCTGGTCCACCCAGATATTTCATCAGACACCTGGCAGATTTTCATTCATAACCTAGTAAGAACACTGTGCTTTGGGCATTCTGGCTCATGAAAAGATATCAATGTATTCGTATGCCTCCTGGCATGAAAGTAGATTGAATGGATGTCTGAATTGGTCTAAGTAGTCTTAGTTTAGCTTTTTTCAAAAATGTGCCATTTATTAGCGTGGATTCAGTTCTTCTTAGCTAATTCTTTCACGATTTTAACATGTGCTCAATTTTACAGCAAACTTTGTGTTCATTGAAACTAGTTATCTAGACAATATTTGTTACATTAATCTCATTTTTCTGTATTTTAAAAATTGAACCAAATGATGCATACTGATATTCCTAGTCCCTTTTCTTGGTGTCCCCCAAGTGAGTGGGTTCCTTCTAATGTTGACTGACAAGCAACCTGATTTTGATGGATTTGGATGAGCCACCTCCTGCCGAAGACTGTGCTCAGTGCTGTAAAGTTAAAGTAGGTGTAAAATTCCATTCCTGCACACAGAGGACTTACAATGTGGCACTAGAAATAAACTATAAACAAGAGCTTAGATAGGCAGGTCTTCTGTCCGTCCCTCCAGCTCTGTCTTTTACCACATCACTCTACCCGTGTTCCATGAACACAGAAGTATTCACAACTAACCTAGAAGCTCATGCTACATGAAGTGTCCATACTGTGGACTCTGTCAGAAATAACCCTCATTTTTCGACAGATGCCTTTATCCAACCTATTTGTAATACTTGTAACTATAGGCGTTGCCTCATCTATGAAGCCATTTTTGAACCATAAGGAAAGAAACTCCTACTCTGTCTTCTCTTCCTTCACTATATTCCACACTGGCTTTGGCCATAGCACCCAGGGTGTGCAGACTAACATCTGTAGACCCCAGAGAAAGCAAATGCAAGGATATGTATTGAGCTGCCCACCACTATAGGTAGTTGGTACTCGATTCTCTAGAATCTTCTGAGGACATTTATGAAATACATTCCAGAGCTGTCCACCTGGGGTACAAAGGAGAGAAGCATTTATTCATGGGTTTTGTCCTCCGTTGTTCACGGGTGACCCTACAGGCATTAACTCAGCCACATTCCATGCAGCACGTATGTGAGTGCTGGCAGATGTTCTCCTCCTTGATATCAAAAGATCTACAGGGAAGGAAGCAAGAGTTATGTAGCATGGGTGCAATGCAAGACACTGTCAGGTGGTTCCTGGTTTGAAACCAGTCAAAATCTACTAGGTCGTGTCACCATGGCAGTGTCTAGAGTCAGCAGTGGGGCTGAGAATGTAGCATACAAAATCACATTCATGACTATGGAGAATTCATCAGATATTTCCAGCTTGTCACGCATTCCACCAGAATAGTTCTGATATAGCACATGACAGAAAATACGATAATCTAGGAGGAGAAAATGCTCATAACCAGCACACACATTTTCTATATCCACTAACTTTTTCTAGCTAAAATGTGCTATGTTTTGACTCTGCTTAATTTCTTTCAGACACCACCTTTTGACATTTCTGTTGTATTTTCTGAGTAATCTTTGGTGAGGACCCATGTTCTTATCTCCTTTGTAAACACAACGAATGAACTCACTTTTATTATCTTTCCTGTATTTCTCATACAATAATATAGCTCAAGAGCCAGGGCGATCAAGCCTAAAGCACATTTCAAGTCCTCAAATGGAAATGTCCAGCGTGCCTTCTATTCTCATACTCTTCATCTGTCCTAATCTATTTTCCACCCAACACCCTCCTTTCCAGCCCCACAAGGAAGTTTATTTTCATAAGTTAGCCCATTAATCCAATTCCCTGGAAGTTAGGTTTGAGCAAGAAATGACAGTTTCCCAAAAAATAATATAGTGCCTTTGAGTTAGTTTTTAAACAGGAAAATATTACTCTTAAATGAGCAGGGCACAAGTGGGAATTTGTAGGCTTGTTTTCTCAACTCACTGGCTCACTCTGAATGCAAGAAATTCTTAAACTGTGCCTGGATTAAAGATGAAAGGAGATCCCAGGAGGAATAAAATATGGACCAAAGTGTTCACATCTGGCTCCATCCTCTTGAGAATGTCTACTCCTGGAGAGAACCAGGCTAGGATGACTCCTTGGATAAAATTCTCAACCTTTGCTGGAAAATGACATTGCCAGATGTCTTCTGTCTACTCCCATATTCCCTAAATAGATCAAAGCTTCCATATAAACAAAAGGAAAGGGGTAGGGAGGAAGGAAATGTTTCTGGAACCCTGCTGGGAAACACATGCATCAATGATCTTGATGAAGTAAACCAGTGAATTCTCTTAATAAACTGACACCCAGCCCTTCTAGAAACCATTTAGAAGCAAGAGGCAAAGGCAAGACCATTTTTTTCCTTTAAAGGCTATGAATTCTTATATCTGCATAAAACATTTTTAAGAGATTCCTAGTAGATCCATGAGATAGTATGCTTATTCTTCACTCTTCAAGACAGAACATTCTCAATTACCTAGATAATATGTGTTACTGTATAAGTCAAAACACACTACCCCTTCTCTTCCACATTCAGGAAGTGCTAGAAGACAGTTTGTAAAGTTTCTGGTCTCTCTTAAGGGGGGAAATAGCAAAGAAAATGGATAGGCAGGGAAGCTTTTCAAAGCCTCTTGAGGGCTTCCCTGGCGGCGCAGTGGTTGAGAGTCCGCCTGCCGATGCAGGGGACGCGGGTTTGTGCCCCGGTCCGGGAGGATCCCACATGCCGCGAAGCGGCTGCGCCCGTGAGCCATGGCCGCTGAGCCTGCGCGTCCGGAGCCTGTGCTCCGCAACGGGAGAGGCCACAACAGTGAGATGCCCGTGTGCCACAAAAATAAAAAATCCTCTTGAAAACAAAATTAGAAATACCTTACTAATATTGCTAAGACCAATTGAAGTTGGCAGAAGTGAGAAACTCTCATTTCCTACAGGGGAATAAGCCTTGTTGATTTAATACTTATATTGAGCTCCTGGCTTTCTAACTCTAATATGGGCTGGAAGGAAGGAAGGAAGGAAGGAGGGAAGGAAGGAAGGGAGGGAGGAAGAAATGGAGGAGACAGGAACAACTTGTTATTACCTACTATGAGCCAGGTGATATAGAAAATAGTTTCATATTTATTATCTCATTTTAGTACACCTAACTGTTGTGTGATAGACTGAGCGTCTATCAATGGAAGGCTACAAAATGGTTGAGAAAGTCCAATTTTAGAGAAACAAGGCAGTAAATCTATGTTAAAGACTAATTCATGAGATAACCTTGAGCCACCTACAAACTCCCTTCATGCTTTGGTACCCTCACCATTAAACTGAAGGGATTGGCCTACATAATATTTAAGGTCTAATATTCTATGGCTTAATGATAGACTTCTGTTATTTGAGATAGAAATCTATTTGAGCCACACTTACACCCTCTCTCCCTTCCACCTCACTGGTATTATCAGCATGTATTTCATTGGGTTATCTTCTTTTGTTTATACAATAGCAAATGTTTCAATTAGAGAGATGGGAGGAGTCCCTGGCTCATAGAATGTGAAATTTGCTCAAGAACTGGATGGCAGTGGTCATTTCCTGAAAAAACGCATATAAGACACCATGAGACATTCAAAACATTTTTTTTTTTTGGCCAAACTTTCTCTATTCTTGTCTCAGAACAAACACTCTGTACACCAATAGTGGAATCCCAACTGCTGCTGTGGTCCCCTGTTTTTAAGCAACTTTAAGGTTCCATGGTATTGGGCTCCAGAACTTAGTCTTCAATGGAGAACCAATCTCATAGGAAGGACTATGCACTGCAGTAGTGGATCCAGCTCATTCACTCTCCTAAGAGGACAAGTCAAATTAATTACCTACACTCGGGCTTCTAAAGCAGAAGCAAATTTACTTAAGGTACATGGGACAAGAAAGGACACAGATTTGGTCCCTGTACCCAAAAGAGGCTACAGCCCCACATCCTCCAAGGTGAAGGATGTGGATGATGGCAGATGCAGTGATGAAGGCTCCTTCTGGCCTATAGACCAGCCATGCAGGGGCCCTACCTCATGACTCCTATCATGAGGAGGCCCTAGGGTGTATCTCAGGCAATTATTGAGACAGGAAAGATGTAACAGTCAGCAGGGGCAGCCCTGGAGTGTAATATCTAGGATTCACTCCTTTTCTCCTATCCTTAGATAGAAATAGAAATTATAGTACCTAAAATCAATGAGTTCTTACCTGTGAAAAGCACAGTCCTAATTGATTTATGTGTTTTGCCTTATTTAAATATGAAGGGGATATGTGTATACGTATAGCTGATTCACTTTGCTGTACAACAGAAACTAACACAACACTGTAAAGTAACTATACTCCAATAAAAAATAAATAAATAAATAATTTAAGAAATATATATATGGCAATAATTCTATCAAGGAGGCACCATAATTATATGCCTCACAGAATTATATCACCCTCATTTTGTAGATAAGAAAATTCAGTATGAAAAAGGTTAAGGCAATGGCCCAAAGTTATAGTGCTAATAAAGGCAATGTTGATAGTCACACTCTGCCCTTTGACAAAAATAGTCCTCTTTGCAGAGTCAGATGTCCTAGGTGTTGGGAAGACTTTTTTTAAAAAGATATTCTAACAAATTGACGTGAGATGTATTCAGCATCTAGCTTGAGGGCTGGGGGTCTACAACTAGTCTGTCTTTTCCCCTCCCTTAATTACCCTAGATGGTACACTTAGAGCTCACCAGGACTCTGTATTCCTTTTATGTCAGATTCTTTGGGGCTTTGGAGTATGGTAAGCAAAGCTGGAATTCTTTGTTTCTCATGAGACTGTAGACTCGGGAGACCTTGGACAGAAACCCTGACTCCAAATGAGAGTTTAAAATGCTGATGGGCCAGTGCCCGTCAAGGTCTCATGAGATGACCCAGTGATACCTCTTTTTTTAAATAATTCTTCCACATTAAGGGTGTAGTGGCAGAGCCCCATTTGCAGGCTCGTTTCTGGAAACTTGTCCAGGTTCTCTTCTTTGAGCTGTCATCCAGGCGTCATGTTGCCGACACTCATTATGCTCACTGGGAGACTGCGGAAACTTACGGTGGCGAAAATGTTGCCAGTGATAATACTGCTTTTAAGCCTAACTCTGACAAATGAATGTGATTTAAATAAATAAACCGGATTGTGTGTACACATGTATTATGTTATATTTTGTTATATATAGAATAGATACATTACACATTATATACATAGGCATAGACACAGTTGTAGACATACTCATACATATACACATAGTCTAGACATAGACGTAGTCATACCCATAGATACATACATACACATGGACATAGTCATGGACATACAAATACACATAGGCACTGGCCCAGGCACAGACTATGTCACAGGCGTAGACATAGTCATAGACATACACATACACATACATATAAACAAAAACATAGGCAACAGTCATAGACATGGCCATAGTCATACATATAGACATAGGCATAGTCATAGGCAGAGCAACAGACTCAGTCATAGGCATAGACAGAGACATTGATATCAATATGAACATGCATTGTTAGGGTTCAAATCCCAGCTCACAGTTTCCAGGTCAGATTACATGTACTTCCTAAACTTCCTAATCTGAACAGTGGAAACTATGGTACTATGATATTAAGAGGGCTTAAAACTGAGATACTTGGAGTTTAACCACAGTAAACTCCCTTGGCTCCCTCGGCTGTCTCAAAGCTGCCCCACAAGCTTAGTCTGTACTCTGGGTGACATCCTACATTCTTTTTTATCCCAGGATATATTATAGATGTTTATGCTTAGGATATGGATGTGGTCCAAGTATTTGTTTCATAGGATCAGTGTGATTTAATTAATTAATTTATTTGTTTGTTTATTTTTGGCTTCCTTGGGTCTTCGTTGCTGCGCACGGGCTTCCTCTAGTTGCGGCGAGCGGGGACTACTCTTCATTGCTGTGCATGGGCTTCTCACTGAGGTGGCTTCTCTTTATTGCAGAGCACAGGCTCTAGGCGCAGGCTCAGTAGTTGTGGCGCACAGGCTTAGTTGCTCCGTGGCATGTGGGATCTTCCCAGACCAGGGCTCGAAACTGTGTCCCCTGCATTGGCAGGCAGATTCTTAACCACTGTGCCACCAGGGAAGTCCAGGGATCAATGTGATTTTAACATTCACTTTATGTTAGATGTCTTGATGCTAAATGTTGGATAAGACATTACTGCTATGGGGATTAGCCCTTGAGCCATGATAACAGGTGCAGCACCTTGATCCAGAAAGGAATTATTTAACGTGCTGATTGGCTAGGGCAAATATGCTAATATATCACAGACCTAAAGATAAGATTTTGAATGAAACCCTAAATATAATAACTGAATTATTTGTCTTTTTCCATCTCTTACTAATAATTCCCATTGTTTGTTGTGAACTATGGGATAATGTGATTGGAAGAAGCTGAATTGGGGGGGGATACACAAGGAGAGATTTATTCTACATACATAAGGATTTTCAATACTACTGCTCCATGGAAGACATTCAGGCCATCTAATGGGGACCACTGCTACTCAACTCATATTGTCAGATCATCCAATTATATTTAAGAGGCACGAATCAAAATTTATGTGGGAAACCACCAAGTTTTTAAATACTGGCAGTCATCTAAATTTTTTTTTTAAATGTGAGGACCAAATACTTATGTCAGCAAGCCAGACTCAGCCTGGCACCACCAGTTCCAACCTATAATGTCAGTTGTTGTAAAGGATCACCTCCCTGAGTTGGGCAAGAGGGGATGTCTGTGTGCATTGTGAGGGGAATAAATCTCTCATATGCTGCAAGCATAACTGTCTGTTTCTCACAGTCAAACTGCAGAAATCATGACTATTAAAGGGATTCCTGGTACCAATTTCAAACAATGCCAATTCCTAATTCTACTGAAGATCCAGAGAGATCTCTCCACAAAACACCAAACAGTACCTGGCACACACCGTGGATTCGATAAACATGCGTTTGCTTCCATCTTTGAATTATTATGATCACTTTCCAATCAACCTTTGAAAGAGTCAGTCATCAATGTCTACCATAACAACTTAAATCTCTTTTTGGAAAGAGAATTGTGGGTATGCCAGTAAACTATTTTATGATAGCAGCTTTGAGTTCTATATGTGATTAGAAAACTAGCAAGTTGGCTCTTCATTGAACCAATAAACACTAGAACCCAGCCTGCAACTGCATGCATTTTGTCAGCAACAGGGAGAGGGCTGTGCTCAGTCAGAGCTCCTAGACACCCTTTTCTGTATTTTAAAGGAAGTACAACTTCCGTCTGAAATGCTAGTCATCTCATGAAGAAAATGTGAATGGCATCCTTATCCTTTCACAGGGATAGACACTAATTATATGTTCTGTCAGTATCAAACCACTTTACTGTGCTTGTACTAGGTGACTTAGCATCTGAGCAGAAGTATCTACAATGTCCTCAGTGAGCAGCAGCAAAGTGAGAAACCACCCCCAGGAGCAACCTAAGATGGAGACATAACAAATGTTAGTGCAAACAAGTACTCAAAGTCTGAAATATTTTGAACCCAGAATAAGATTCTAAAAACAAAAATGAGAGAGGCAGAGACAGAAACAGAGACAGAGATTTCAATTGTTTTTCCAAAACGGAAATGGTTCTGGTTGGTTTCTTATTTCCTTGTGGTAAGATCAAATTCTCTGGAATTGTGGAAGATGGTATGCCTGCCAAAGTCCTGTGTCATTTAGGGAAACCTGCAATTTTCTTTTAGCTATCATTTCCATTTAAAGTTGAATTGTTTTACCCTACAAGAATTTTCAGCAAAAAGGTGGAAAGAAAACCATCCTTGTGACTGCCAGAGAGCTAATAAAACCAAAGGCGAACAGGACTGAAAGCTACTCCCAATGAATAACTTTTTTAACAGGTCCGCACAGTGGAGGGATGGGGTGGATTTAACTTGACATTCTTTCCTTTAATTGCAGGTGAATTTGCTGTAAGAAGAGCCTGTGTAGTAGGCATCTAACAGCTAAATGCCATCAACTCTTTGTAAATATACTGAACCCAATCTATGCCTACTGATTTCATCCTATTTTCCTATAAGCAGCTGAAATGTGGTTCAAGGCAGGAAATATACCTGCTTCCAAATCAAAGGTTGACATATAAGCCAGGGTACGAGGAAGATTGCAAGCAGTCACACATCCAGCCTCATATGACCATGGAAGTCACCATCTTTTGGTGTACATATGACGAGAGAGCACATGAAAAATCTAAGTCCATAAACAACCCAGTGACACTCACACAGCTAATAATGTCATCTGTCTTTGGCAAGACGTCTTATCTATTTTCAGTTCAGTGGGTCCTAGGAAGCATCTCCTACTGCGGACTAATGACCTACAGTGTAATTTGTGCCCAATTTTTATACTAAAACAGTTCTCTTGGAAGTCATAGGAGACCTAGTGATCCCCAAATTGAAAAAAACCTCTTCTTATCTTGACCTTCATTGGCTTCTGTCTCATATTTGCCCCCGTTGCTCATTTCTTCCTTCCTAAGATTCCCTCTTTTCCTGGCTTGCTGGATACGACTGGTTTTCTTTTTTTCTCTCTAACCATTTATTCTTGGTCTTCTGTCTCCTACTGTGACAACCTACACATGTGCTGCCATCATCTTATAACCATAAAAATAGCTGATATTTATTGATTTTAATAAGTTGCATTATCTCATTCAATTCTCTCATCCACTCAGTGACGTGTTATTACCCCCATTATATAGATACAAAAACTGAGGCTTGAAAGTTAAATAACATGCCCAAGAACACAGAATAAGAGGGAGAATCAAGATTTTAACCCATGTCCATCTGACCTCTGAGCTCACTTTCTTAACCTGCATCCTAAAATGCCTATTTCTTGCTCTTCTTAGGGCTCACAAGCACTTTACCGACTACCTCTCTGTGATTTCCAAATCTCATTTTCTCCTACCATAGATTTTCAAGTATCAAGTCTGCTTTATACATGCTCAGCACCTTCATTAGATGTCCTCCTAGTCTGCAAATTGAATAAGAAAATTGAGTTCATTTTCTCTTCCAAAACTCCCAACATCCAAATTTCTGTCTACCCAATGAGGCAGATCAGTAAAATATGCTTGAGGCAGATCAGTAAAATATGCTTGGGAAATTGTTCTGTTTTGTTTTGTTTTGTTTTATCATAAGGGTCTGATCAAAACTAATTAATTAAATGAAGGAAATAATCAGAATGGTGCTCTAGCCAATAAGCTACTTGTTGGATGTATATTGAATTCAGGATGGACTAGAAAGCATTGAACTAATTCCAATTCAAGAAAACAGATGAATTTATGCCCAGAATGAGGGAAGACAAAGAAGTATATAAATTGAGTAGGTCTGCCTTCAACACCTACAAATCAGGGAGCCCTAGGCAGTATGAGTGCAGGCCAAAACGTACAGAAGTCAGCTAAGAGACTGCCAAATTTGGGAATGGGAATTTGTTAAACAACCATTCATCCTGTAGCATTTCCCCCAAGCTGGACAAAAATGACAGTCACCTGACCAAGGATGTTTATGAGCAGACCCTCTATAAGGCTGACAGCCATGGCTCCTAAGACAGAAGCTAGAGCTGGCTTGGGTGACTTAAATTTTTTTAAACAAATCATTGCATCTAAAAATGCCTCATATGTGTACTGACATAATCTTAGTTATCCAACAATTCTGGAAAGCACTTTGCAGCAAGTATTAAAATCCATAAAAATGTTCAGATTTTTTAAGGTACTTTATCTTTTTCTGAGGACTTACAAATGATGTTAACTAAAAAGGGAAATATATATACATAAGAGAAATATATATACATATATAGATATCTTGGCCACACTCTTTAATGATACTAAGAATTGGGAAATAACCTACATGGCCAACAAGGAGGGAATGCTAAATGAAACATGGCAAGATACTTGACTGGGAAGCTATTAAAAATACAATTTTTCAGGCAGAGTTGGCAAAATGTTTCTTAAAAATATAATTTGAGAGGTGAGAAAAGTAATACAAAATTGTATCTGTGACATAATTAAAACTACATGAAAAGTGCACTTCATATGAAGACTATGAGAAAACAATGGAAAAGAATATGAATAAGAATATATTTAATATATACATATATATGTATAAATGAACTACTTTGTGATACACCAGAAACTAACACAACATTGTAAATTAACTAAACTTCAATAAAAAAATAAAATCAAGAATATGAAAAAACAATTTTACTTGTCATGGCTGAATTGTAGGTGTTTTTAAATTTAATTTTTATTTTTATTCATGTTTCTATTAGGTTGTGCAATACATTGTCATTTTTAAACATCTGGTGCTCACCCTATAGATAGGCAGCCCCAAAACAGTTGCAGGGGCTTTGCAAATGTGGCTGAACTCTCCCCATCCCCCTGCTCCCAGACTTCCCAGAACCACTTGAAATCGCTGCTTGGTGCAGACTGACTGAGTTCTAAAAACGTGGGCTAGTTTCTGAGGTCATCAGGACATAGCAACCAGAAAACGGAAGAGTGACATTTAGTAATGAGACTGCAAAATGACTGAAAGATAATATTTCTACTCCCACGTAGGCAATTCCTGCCCTGTCTATTGCTTATCATTAACCAGTATCACTTGGACTCAGCCATCAATTTGCCTTGTGCCCTTGGACAAGGTATCCACCTTCCCTTTCCTTGTCTAGGTGCAGGCGATCTAGTGCACGGGCAGACACATGTGCTAACTTTTAAGGTCCTGTCCTAATCTAGTCTCATATAATTGCTCTGTCATCTTCATGAAAATAGAATGCAGAGTTCTGGAGGAAGAATAAATTGGCATGACCTTTCCTGAGGAGGTGTTGGCAGTATAGATCAAGAGCCTTAAAAATGCCCATACTCTTTGACATAGTAATTCCATCTCCGGAGTTTATTTTTCCTAAGAAAATAATCAAAAACGCCCACAAAAGCTTGTGAACCAGGAAGTTTGCCTTATGCATAATGACAAAAAAATAAAAATTGAAAACAAATTTGCCAAGCAGATAGGAATTGGTTAAGTGACTCCTTTGCAGACGTATGATATATTTTGAAACCATTAGACAATATGTTTTTAGACTCACAGACTTAGAGAATGAACTTATGGTTACCGGGGGGGAAGGGTCAGGGGGAAGGGATAGACTCGGAGTTTGGGATTGACATGTACACACTGCTATATTTAAAATAAAATGTCTTTCCATGAAAAACAAGAAAATATGTTTTAAAGGAACATTTAATGACATAAAAACAATGTTCGGCATAAAATAGTAAGTAAAAGAGCAGCTGGCTACAATTATAATATAGATAGGTATTAAATGATATATATATATACATATATAGTTACTGAGGGAGAAAGAAAGGGAGAAAAAGAGACTAGTTTTAAATATCAAATCTGCAACTTATTACCATCTATGTGAACTTTAGCAAGCTATTTAGCCTCTCTGTGCCTCCATTTTCTCACTGTAAAATTGAACTAATAATAGTACCTACCTGATAGAACTATTCTGAGGACTGAGTTAATAATTTAGCACTCTCCATCATCACCCAGCCTATGCCAAGCACACAGTAGATATTGGCTGGGTACCCACATGAAACGAGAGGAAACTATAACAAAATCCTTTCGTCTCTTTGCCCTTAACGCATTTTCACACACCAGCTTGAGTTCGATCTCACAACAACGCTAAAGAGTTAATAGAAAAGATGGCCATTTCTAGGTTTCAGATGAAGAAACCGAGACACAAAGGTGTCATAATTAGCCCAGTGGTACCAGATAAGTCCGTAGCAGAACTGGAAGTAAAATCTCCTTTTTATTCTTCCTTTCTGGGGCTCATGCCATGATTTAAGAAATACTAAAGAATAATATATACAATTTGAGTTTTTTGCCATGGGCATAGGTTGTTACCTGACCAAAAAAAAAAAAATTAATGTTGACATTTAAAAGATTTTTTTAAATGAAAGGACGTTAAGGGAACATGCAGTCTCATTAACAGGAAGGAATAGACTTTGTTTCCAGTTCTCTGCTTACTTGCCAGCCGCCCAGCAGTGAAAGCACCAAAGCCATCTACTACCTGACAATCCCTCCAGGTGTGTACAGCTGCTATTCAATCCTAAGCACACAGTCTCTATATAACTGCTTATTTCCTGCAGATGTACAAGGAAGGTAATGCTGTGACAGATTGTAGAGTTTCCTTCATATCCCAGGGATCCCTGGCAGACCATTTCAGAGAAATTGAAATAGGACAGCATCCTCCACTACTGGTGGCTGTCTAGGGTCATGTGAAGGCGACTGAAGTTTCCACTTGCCTCTAGTGTTGCAAATTACCTAAAACCCCTACCAAGTTGACTGTATCTTAGAATAAAGAGATTTTGTTCAATCCAATGAAAATGCATCATTTTAATTGGTACATAAGTAAAAGCCTGAGTGTGGAACAACAGGAAAGGAAAAATAAACCTGACTTTTGACAATATCAGGGACAAGCAGGGTTCCTAACTTTGGATGGATAACAAAAAATGTATTCTGCAAAGGACACATTTGGGAAGCATTTCGCTCATAAATTCATCATGCTAGTTGGAATTCTAATGTAGACTCAGCTTTTCCATGATTGCAGTGAGCAGTGTTAAATTATTCCATTCACCTCTCTGGGTCACATTCACCATCCAAAAAATCAAGCTCCCATCTATTCCAATGATCCTGTAAGCAAATCAACAGGCGATATAGAAGGCTGCCATACAAAATTAGATGTTCTGATGGAGGGACCACCTAAAATCTACACTGCAATAACATACCACTTGGAATGGAAGAAAAGCAAATCTGCTGCTGATACGAAGGCTGCTGAATAGAATAATAGTGTGTCTGATTCACTGTCGCAAAATGTAAAATGCAGGAGAAAAAAGAGGAGCCAAGAAAGGCAAAAATCATTATCTTCAAACTTGAAAAGAATTGGACTCATAAATTCCTCTTCTCCTGCTATCCATCAAAGATTAAAATACTTTCATCTCATTGCTTGCACCACATCAATGTGTTTAATGCCATACAGGGAACGAGTCTGAAATCCAGCAGCTAATGCTCACAGCTCATCCTGGAGTATGAACGGGAAGAAGGGGAAAGGGTAATTTATTTGGTTTAAGAAAAATATCTATCCTCTTGACTCCAAATAATTTCCTCCAGAAATATAGAGAAGGTGCAGATATAAAATATACAAAGAAAAACATACATAGAATCAGTAAAAAGCAAAATCATTACCCAGCAGCACATGAGAGTAGCTCCTTTCACTGTCCCCTCAATTCAGCTGACAGCTTCACAACCTCCTGGGCAGCAATGGTGGTGGTATCACACCCTCACCTCCACATCAAGGGTTCACCAGGAGTTTCAAGGGTCTCATCCCCAGTGCCTCCACCCCACCTCGACCTCCAACAAATGCCTGGGGTCAAGCCTCTTCATCTCTCAGACTCCAGCTGTCCCACTCTATCTCCTTACTTCAAATGTCATCTCCCACAGGACTGAGTTGGCTCCTCGAGTATAGATGTTTGTGGGTTCCCTTAAGGGTCTGTCTCCTTCTGCAGTTATAAGCCACTGGCATGTAAACAGACAGCAACCTAAAGACTGGCTTTATTGGCTCCCACGTATTTCCAAAAAAATGTTTTTACTAGTTGCCAGCATTTAAGTATCATGAAGACTCACATAAAAAATGAGATTTCAGGCTTCTTCTTAAAACTTGGGATATCTGGTAATACAGGGTTCATACACTAGAAAAACCATCTGTGGGCATGGAGTCTCTGCTACCTTCCTTAGAAGTCACCACAGTCACTATTCAGTCAGAGTCCCTCTTTTACATTACCTTCCTGGCCTCTGCATGTACTCTGTGACCTATGACCTACAATACTAAACGCTTTATCATAGCTTTCCAAACCCTTCACAATGTCGTTCCAACTTAGATATGCCAGGCCTGATTTCCACCCACACCACCTTCGTAAACACCTGCTACCACCACAAAACATGCCTCTGTGCTTATTTCCATGCTGGCTTTTTTTTTGATATATTGGCGTATAGTTGATTTACAATGGACTTGGAGATTATCATACTGAGTGAAGTAAGTCAGACACAGAAAAACAAGTGTCATAGGATATCGCTTATATGTGGAACCTAAAAAATGGGTACAAACAAACTTATTTACAAAACAGATATAGAGTCACAGATGTAGAAAACAAGATTATGGTTACCAGGGGGAAAGGGAGGTGGAGGCATAAATTAGGAGACTGGGATTGACATATACACACTACTATATATAAAATAGATAACTAATAAGGACCTACTGTATAGCACAGGGACCTCTACTCCATACTCTATAATGGCTTATATGGGAAAAGAACCTAAAAAAGAATGGATGTAAGTATATGTATAACTGATTCACTTTGCTGTACAGCAAAAACTAACACAATATTATAAATCAACTACACTCCAATAAAAATTTTTTAAAAAACAATGTTGTGTTAGTTTCAGTTGTACAGCAAAGTGATTCAGTTATATATACATGTGTATCTACTTTTTTTCCATTCTTTTCCCATTCAGGTTATTACAGAATATTGAGCAGAAGTCCCTGTGGCTTTTATGCTGAGTCCCCTCCTTATCGTTGTCTTGCCTTACAGAATCCATTACTCAGTCACTATGAATCAACTCAAATTATGTCACCTGTTTATCATCTTCCCCAATCTCTTTCCCTAGAACTCTCACCACTACCATTTCCATAACATGACTGGAGCAATTGCCAAAATGTATTTACAGTGTTAATGGTCAGTATCCCCAAACTTTGTCAGGAATAGTGTCGCATCTTATTTTCTCCATGGAATCTAGCATAAGTATGGCCAGTAGTGGATGTTCTAAGAATATTTGTTCAAATAAAAGTAGATACCAAGGACCATGGCTGGGAGGCTAACGTTATTGCACACCTCCCCGCACGCCTCTTCCTTCAAAGGAAAGAGGCCAAGGGGAAACAGCTGTAGTATGTTGCTCCAAGATCTCCCTAAAACGCGAGGATGGTCCCACTAAGATCCCTGACCCATGTCTTTGAATATAATGGTATGGAGATAATTTCACCTTAAACACCTAGTTATCTGAGAATGACTTGGTTGCGGCTCTTTTCCCCGCTGCCAAGCAGAAAACTGCGTAATTCCTGGAGGCAATAGACTGCCAGCCAAAGGTTTCTACGTGGTCTGGTGGGGGGATGGGGTGGGGGCTGGGTTGGCCAAGAGCAGGTTTTGTGCAATTCTCTCTACGACCCCGTCACTAGCAAGCCACACTGCCATTCTCTGCAACTAGAATGGACTCAACTCTTGTAATGTTGTTCTGCTGAGACAAGAATTGGGATCGTCACAACCATAGCGTTAAAAATGTTATAGGCTTCATAAAAACAATCACATCAGCTATAAAGCGGTAGGTGATCAAGGTTGCCACTCCACTCTCATCATAACTCGGTTTGACATGCCTGGATGGAGAAACAAATTACAGGTAATTCCTAGCCCACCTTCCATTACAGTGGGAAATGACACATTGCAGACTGCCACAGTGGTAAAGAGAGAATAAATGTTTTTCAAATGATAGGAAATAAGACTGGAAAAGAGATTGCCGGATAGATTGAGATAATAGTTTCTGAGAATTGGAGTCATCACAAAACTGTTCTGGGGAATATGGGGTTCAGAAAGATTAGCTGAAGCACATTGGTACTCATGCCCCTCATTTATTATGGAAATAGCATATACTCTAGAATCTCTCACATCTTCAGTTGTCCAAGGTCAAGCTGCTGGGTCACTGAATACATACCTATGACCTTGAGCAAGATCCAATCTCTTTGCATGAAAAAAAATGTTTATGTCTTCATCTGGAAAAAAACAAAACAAACAAAGAAAAAAGGCAATAGGAATCCTGCTACTGAAACTACTGCTGCTTAAATTCAGGAGTCCTTTTAAGGGTTAAATAAGACAATGGATACGCAATAATTAACCTAATGCCTGGAAGACAGCAGATTCTAAATAAATCAATGTTCGTGACCTTCCTCTACCCACACCTCTGAAGTTTTCTGCCATTCAAGGTAAACTACCTCCCAAGTCCCACACCCTCACTCACACACACACACAAACACAGAACTCCTCTATCTGCACCCCATCACACACCTTATCCTTTCTCTTGCTTTGTCCACTGCATAGGCAACCCACTGGATGTGTGGAGGTATATGTACTAAGGTTTTATACAGTGAGCTTCTATCTGCTATCATGCCAGAGTAAGGTCAGATATATAAAGTTGTGCTTAAGGATATTAAACACACACACACAAACACATCAGGAACTTTAAAGACCTCACAAGTGAGACTCAAGGTAGAGTGATTCAAATGCCCCCAGGCATCATCTTTCTTCTTCTGGGGACTCCTTAAAAAATGACTTGGAAATGCCCTGTCATGTCTCGCTGCACTGCCTTGATCACTGCTAACAGATCATGGAACCATTTGGAAGCTGATGAGGTATAAGTATTATGGTTCAAAACTCAGTGACAACCAAATGTAAAATAGATAGCTAGTGGGAAGCAGCTACATAACATGGGGAGATCAGCTCGGTGCTTTGTGACCTAGAGGGGTGGGATAGGGAGGGTGGGAGGAAAACGCAAGAGGGAGGGGATATGGGGATATATGTATACATAGTGTAGATTCACTTTGTTACACAGCAGAAACTAACACAACATTGTAAAGCAATTATACTCCAATAAAGATGTTAAAAATAAATAAATAAATGTTAATAAATGTAAAAAAAAACCCCAAAACTCAGTGACACAGGTATTACAGTGACAGATGGCACAGCCAGGTCAAAAAGCAGAGGGAGGTAGAGGGCTGCCTGACTAGCACAAGTCTTATTAATGTAGAGTGACTTTTAATCTGGTGACTGTCCGAAAAAGTTAAACCAATTTCATAAATCAGCAATGGGGGAAAAATATTTTAATGACAATTACAGACTGGGAAATGTAGACAGCAGGGTGGTGGTGATCCCTACCCTGTCCCACTCGGTAGGTATCCTAGTCATTGGACCCTTTCCCTCAAAGGAGTGTTCATGAATTTTTTTTTATTTGGGGGCAGGGGCACAGCCCCACAGAATAAACTTGTTTCCCTTGCTGGGTGTTCTCCCTAGGTGGATCCATGTGATAAAATTCCAAGCAGAGAAAGCTGGGGGAAGTGACAAGCCAGGCACTGTGCCCTTGTGTTCTAACTGGCATTTATGCCTTAAGAAAAGCTTGGTATCTAATTGCACAGAATTGCTCTGTCTAGCTGGACATTCCTTCAGCCATGCAAGAACTTCCACATGGATGCCTCCTCTTCTATCTCCCTGACTTTCTTGAAATCCCCACTTCTCCCATCTTTCCCAACTGCTAACTCTCCCCCAGCAGTTAACAAGGTCCAGTCTCCTCTGGGTCATGGAAACTTTCAGGCCTGAAATGAGGCTTTTTGGCCCAGAAATATTCATTTCTGGTCCTGGGTAAAAGGCAGTGGAATGGATTTCACACCAATGTGCAGTGACAGAAAAAAAGACCAACTCCAGGGTGCCATTTGCTTTTAGACTGGTTTATCCTTAGCTTTTGTTATCTACAGACTTCAGACATCTAACAAGGACCTACTGTATAGCACAGGGAACGCTACTCAATATTCTGTAATACCCTATATGGAAAAAGAATCTGAAAAAGAATGGATACATATATATGTACAACTGATTCACTTTGCTGTACACCTGAAACTAACACAATATTGTAAATCAACTATACTCCAATAAAATTTTTTTTAAAAAGAACATGAAAACGAATAAGCAAGTGTGGATGTGTTCCAGAAAGACCTGTGTTGATGGCAATTAAATTTGAATCTGATATAAAAAACTTCAGACATCTTATTTTTCAAGGGTTAATTATCTACCAATAACTATTGAAGTCCGTATGTAAGATTCCCACTTCCCCAGCTACCATTTCTCTGTGGACCTTATTTTGGTAAACACACATCCACATCTATATGGATGCCCTTCCCATGTTCGAGGCATCATGCAATAACTCCATTACATTGCATCTTCCCATCCGAGGGAAGTCCAACTTTAATGGGGTGCACCATAAAATAAGGGTAGAGGCAGGCTGTTAGCTGGGCAGGTGTAGAGCATAGCTGTTAGCCCAGCTCTATATCTGAAGAAAGAAGACTGAATGCAGGCTCAGAGTGACAGAAGGGCCCAAGGTGAAGTAGATAGGGCCAGCTCAGGTCTGTTGGCTTGGGACAGGAAGTTGATGTCCTCGTAATGGCAAGCTTCAGTTGCTCCCTCAGCCAAATCATTCTTAGTACCATCCAGGAACTTCCCCAGGATATAGGAAAAGGGAAAAAAACTACTTCCAACCAACAATTCTGGTTCAATGTTTTCAAATTTTTACTAGGCTAAAATTTCCTTCCCTACAGACCCACTTGTGGCTAAAAGTCTGGACTAAAGCTTGGCCTCCTGGGAAGGGAGTAGGAAAATGGAAGAAACCATACTGGGTTTCCTCTAATGTCAATCCTTGTTACAGTAATTAGTATCAGTAAGCATAACCTGATAGAGTTGTCAAACATGGACGTAGAGAACGGACGTATAGCCACCAAGAGGGAAAGGGGGTATGGGATGAATTGAGAGAATGAGATTGACATATATACACTACTATGTATAAAATAGATAACTAATGAGAACCTACTGTATAGCACAAGGAATGCTACTCAATGCTCTGTAGTAACTTAAATAGAAAGGAAATCCAAAGAAGAGGAGATATATGTATATATATGGCTGATTCACTTTGCTGTACAGCAGAAGCTAACATAACATTGTAAAGCAACTATACCCCAATAAAAATTAATTTTTTAAAAAAAGCTGACAGAGTTGTCAAGTACAGATAAGACTAACTCTGATCTCTGTTTCTATGAGTTCAGCATTTTTAGATTCCACATACAAGTGAGATCACACAATATTTGTCTTTCTCTGTCTGACTTATCTCACTTACCATAATACCCTAAGGTCCCTCCATGTTGTCACAAGTGGCTCGATTTCCTTATTTCTCATAGATGAAAAATATTCTTTTGTGTGTGTATATATATATAACTTCTTTGTCCATTCATTCACTGATGGACTCAAGTTGTTTCCATATCTTGGTAATTGTGAATAATGTGGAACAAAAATGGGAGTGGAGATATCTTTTTGATATCCTGTCTTCATTTCATTTAGATCTATACCCAGAATGGGATTGCTGGATCATACTGTTAGTTATATTTTTAATTTCTTGAGGAAACTTCATACGGTTTTCTATAGGGGCAGAACCAACTTACATTCCCACCAACAGTGCACGAGGATTTCCTTTTCTCCTTATCCTCAACACTTGTTATCACTTGTCTTTTTGATGACAGCCATTCTGATAGGTGTGAGGTATATATATCATTGTGTTTTATTTTTAACATCTTTATTAGAGTATAATTGCTTTACAATAGCGTGATAGTCTCTGCTTTATAACAAAGTGAATCAGTTATACATATATTGCAATGAATATTTTCATACATGACTCTTTTTGAATTATGGTTTTCTCTGGGTATATGCCCAGTAGTGGGATTGCTGGTTCATATGGTAGTTCTATTTGTATTTTTTTAAGGGACCTCCATACAGTTCTCCATAGTGGCTGTACCAATTCACATCCCCACCAGCAGTGCAAGAGTGTTCCCTTTTATCCACACTCTCTCCAGCATTCATTGTTTCTAGAATTTTTGTTTCTGTCTATTTGTATCATCTTTAATTTCTTTCATCAGTGTCATAATTTTCTGCATACAGGTCTTTTGTCTCCTTAGGTAGGTTTACTCCTAGATATTTTATCCTTTTTTTTGCCTTGGTAAATGGGAGTGTTTTCTTAATTTCACTTTGAGACATTTCATCATTAGTGTATAGGAATGCCAGAGATTTCTGTGCATTAATTATGTACCCTGCTACTTTACCAAATTCATTGATTAGCTCTAGTAGTTTTCTGGTAGCACCTTTAGGATTATCTATGTACAGTATCATGTCATCTGCAGCCAGTGACAGCTTTACTTCTTCTTTTCCGTTTTGGATTCATCTTATTTCCTTTTGTTCTCTGATTGCTGTGACCAAAACTTCCAAAACTATGTTGAATAAAAGTGGTGAGAGTGGGCAACCTTGTCTTGTTCCTGACCTTGGTGGAAATGGTTTCAGTTTTTCACCATTGAGGATGACGTTGGCTGTGAGTTTGTCATATATGGCCTTTATTATGTTGAGGAAAGTTCCCTCTTATTGCTATAAACTTCCCTCTTAGAACTGCTTTTGCTGCATCCCATAAGTTTTGGGTCATCATGTCTCCACTGTCATTTGTTTCTAGGTATTTTTTTATTTCCTCTTTGATTTCTTCAGTGAGCACTTCGTTATTAAGTAATGTATTGTTTAGCCTCCATGTGTTTTTATTTTTTACAGATCTTTTCCTGTAATTGATATCTAGTCTCATAGCACAGTGGTCGGAAAAGATACTTGATACAATTTCAATTTTCTTATATTTACCAAGGTTTGATTTGTGACCCAAGATGTGATCTATCCTGGAGAATGTTCCGTGCACACTGGAGAAGGAAGTGTAACCTGCTGTTTTTGGATGGAATATCCTATAAATATCAATTAAATCTATCTGCTCTATTGTGTCATTTAAAGCTTCTGTTTCCTTATTTATTTTCATTTGGGATGATCTGCCCATTGGTGTAAGTGAGGTGTTGAAGTTCCCCTCTATTACTGTGTTACTGTCAATTTCCTGTTTTAAAGCTATTAGCAGTTGCCTAACATATTGAAGTGCTCCTATGTTGGATGCATATATATTTATAATTGTTATATATTCGTCTTGGATTGATCCCTTAATCATTATGTAGTGTCCTTCTGTGTCTCTTGTAACAGTCTTTATTTTAAAGTCTATTTTATCTGATATAAATATTGCTACTCCAGCTTTCTTTTGATTTCCTTTGGCATGGAATATCTTTTTCCATCCCCTCACTTTCAGTCTGTATGTGTCCCTAGGTCTGAAGTGGGTCTCTTGTAGACAGCATATATATGGGTCTTGTTTTTGTATCCATTCAGCAAGCCTGTGTCTTTTGGTTGGAGCATTTAATCCATTCACATTTAAGGTAATTATCAGTGTATATGGTCCTATTACCATTTTCTCAATTTGGGGTGTTTGTTTTTGTAGGTCCTTTTCTTGTCTTGTGTTTCCCACTTAGAGAAGTTCCTTTAGCATTTGTTGTAGAGCTGGTTTTGTGGTACTGAATTCTCTTAGCTTTTGCTCGTCTCTAAAGCTTTTGATTTCTCCATCGAATCTCAATTAGATCCTTGCCAGGTAGAGTAATCTTGGTTGTAGGTTCTTCCCTTGCATCACTTTAAATATATCATGCCACTCTCTCTGGCTTGTAGAGGTTCTGCTGGGAAATCAGCTGTTAACCTTATTGTAGTTCCCTTGTATGTTATTTGTTGTTTTTCCCTTATTGCTTTCAATAACTTTTCTTTGTCTTTAATTTTGGTCAGTTGGATTACTATGTGTCTCAGTGTTTTCCTCTTGGTTTTATCCTGCCTGGGACTCTCTGCACTTCCTGGACATGGGTGGCTATTTCCTTTCCCATGTTATGGAAGTTTTCAATTATAATCTCTTCAAATATTTTCTCTGGTCTCTTCTCTCTCTCTTCTCCTTCTGGGACCCCTATAATGCGAATGTTGTTGTGTTTAATGTTGCTCAGAGCTGTCTTAGGTTGTCTTCATTTCTTTTCATTCTTTTTTCTTTGTTCTGTTCCACAGCAGTGAATTCCACCATTCTGTCTTCCAGATCACTTATCCGTTCTTCTGCCTCAGTTATTCTGCTATTGATTCCCTCTAGTGTAGTTTTCATTTCAGTTATTGTATTGTTCATCTGTTTGTTTGCTTGTTTTTTAATTCTTCTAGGTGTTTTTTAAACATTTCTTGCATCTTCTAGATCTCCATTCTTTTTCCAAAGTCATGGACCATCTTCACTATCCTTTTTCTGAATTCTTTTTCTGGATGGTAGACTTCCACATCATTTAGCTGTTTTTCTGGGGTTTTATCTTGTTCCTTCATCTGATACATAACCCTCTGCCTTTTCATCTTGTTTATCTTTCTGTGAATGTGGTTTTCCTTTTACAGGCTGCAGGATTGTAGTCCTTCTTGCCTCTGCTGTCTGCCCTCTGGTGGATGAGGCTGTCTATGAGGCTTGTGCAAGCTTCCTGATGGGAGGGACTGATGGTGGATAGAGCTGACTGTTGCTCTGGTGGGTAGAGCTCAGTAAAACTTTAATCTTTTTGACTGCTGATGGGTGAGGCTGGGTACCCTCCCTATTGGTTGTTTGGCCTGAGGCAGCCCAACACTGGAGCCTACCTGGGCTCTTTTGTGCAGCTAATGGCAGACTCTGGGAGGGCTCATGCCAAGGAGTACTTCCCAGAACTGCTGCCAGTGTCCTTGTTCCCGTGGTGAGCCACAGCCACTCCTGCCTCTGCAGGAGATCCTCCAACACTAGCAGGTAGGTCTGGTTCAGTCTCCCCTGGGGTCACTGCTCCTCCTGAGTCCCGATGAGCACACTACTTTGTGTGTGCCCTCCAAGAGTGGAGTCTGTTTCCCCCAGTCCTGTCGAAGTCCTGCAATCAAATCCCACTAGCCTTCAAAGTCTGATTCTCTAGGAATTCCTCCTCCCATTGCTGGACCCCCAGGTTGGGAATCCTGATGTGGGGCTCAGAACCTTCACTCCAGTGGGTGGACTTCTGTGGTATAAGTGTTCTCCAGTCTGTGAGTCACCCACCCAGCAGTTATAGGATTTGATTTTAATGTGATTGTGCCCCTCCTACCATCTCATTGTGGCTTCTCCTTTGTCTTTGAATGTGGGGTATATTTTTTGGTGAGTTCCAGTGTCTTCCTGTTGATGATTGTCCAGCAGCTAGTTGTGATTCTGGTGTTCTCGCAAGAGGGAGTGAGAGCATGTCCTTCTACTCCACCATCTTGGTTCTGATTTAAATGTGTTTTCTTTAGTGGAAATTTTTTGCACATATATTGAATAGTCAATTTCCATCTAAATATAATGTTTTTTCTATTATTTTACTCTAGGCATGACTTTTATAGACAGTATGCCTGGTTTGTAATATCTGCTGAAGAGAAGGGCATGTTACTGACTTCTCCAAAGCTGAGGAACCAAGGTAATCACCTCCAACATTGAGAGCTAGTAATTCTATACAGTAAATCAACCCATTCAGTTGCTAACAGGTACATTTTACAAACTGTTTTATCTTGAAGAATTCAACTGAGAAATTTTCTGTCAAATTTAAGTATTCCATGGGAACTTTGTTGATGCTTCTTCATAGCAGATTAAAATTAAAATGGCCATGATCTGTGAAATCAAGTTGAGAGGCATTTGTTCATGAATTGGTTTGGATTCTGATCTCCTTTTCCAAGGAAAATAATGCCACTGCCCTTGGGTCTCTTCTCCACCTATCTTCCTGATGAGGTAAAGTTTTCCCCTATTTCAAATTTTATGAGAGAATGTCAACATTATCCAAAGAGCAGCAAAACATTGAAGCCATAGTAAGTGTGAAAGACTATTTGCAGTCCAAGTGTTTGTCAGAAAGTATAACATCAAATGCACTAACACTGAGGACTTATCAAAATTTTGGTCAAGGGAAATAATACTTCTAGAAAATTACCTGAAGAAAAAGTAGCCCATCCATTCCTCTAACATTCAAAACAACTTATCCTTAGACTGAACCTTACCACTACAGATGTATATATATAGGGCACCCTCTTCTCTGCACCCTCTTTCCCCAAGGAAAAATTTTAAACTATCTTACTAAATCACACATTATTATACCACTCACACACACTGAGAAATGTTTCTATACAGATATTGTTGAGAACATCATTCATGACATACTTTATGTCATCTTAAGAGTAACTTATGGGTAAAAATTAATTTCATCAATTAGTAATACATTGCTTCTTTTGAACAATTGGTTTGTTTAATCTTACAAATACATGAACTGTGTGATTTGATTGCTTTCCCCTTTTTTGGTTGCCAGAAAGTTCAGAGATAAATATTAGGACCATTCATCCAGGGTCTTACAGTGTACATTCTGCATTTTAATTTTATACTTAGCTTAAACTTCTATTTACACCTTAATTTTTATTGTTGTTGTGCTTTCTTTGATTAGTTACTTTCAGCTTTTGTATAACATTTTGTCAATCCTTTTATTTGCGGGGGGAGGATAAGATTTTTTAAATAATCGAATTCACATAAATAAGAATCTATTATTTACATCGCATTTTCTTAGGCACCATGATACCTTTTCTGTAACTTATCTTCTAATACAAATACCCTACCTGGGATATGAACATTTAATTTAAACACAGGCAAACATTCATCAGTAGTAAGAATGTTGAGAAACTCTCTAAGGATTTTCAAGATCATAAAGGACACTACACTGGGAATATTTAGAAACTTATTATTGTTTCTCCCTAAAAGAAACAAAGGCTGGTATGAGTCATGATTGTCCCAATAAGTTACGTACATTTTAACTTAATTATATATTTATAAAGATAAATCATAATTTATAAAAATAAATTAAGTCAAATCTTATTCCACAATGACTGAGGGAAAGTTTGAGAGACAAACTCAAGCTTTGATAAAATGTTTGAGAGATTGAATTTGGGACTAAGAACAGGAGAAAATTACTGAGTTATTTCCTTGATATTAACTGGGCTGTCAAGAGAACTACATTCTTCTTCATCAGTAGCAAGTGTGCTGAGTATTTACAGCAGTTAAGACTCTTTCTGCCTGAAAGAGGCTTGGAAATCTCGTTCCATTTCCTATATCTTATCACAGAAGAGGTATTATTTTATTAATTGTCCTTCAGCTTTCTTCATTTCTTCTTTTTAATGCACATCTAAATCTCAATGTTCTTTTGTATTTCTTTATATTCAATGTACTTTAGCTAACTATCCCAATAGTTTGGGATTAGTGAACCCAGTTTGCAAGGTTAACTGAGATTCTTGGCAAATTTACCTGCTAAAATGGAGCAGAATCTGTTTTACTTCAAGATTCCCATTAATTTATTACTTCTTCTAACTTAAAATAAGACAACAACTCTGCAAACTACCCCTTCCTGTAGCATGGTCCCTTCAGTCTGCAGCATCACTGAGGATGCCTGCTCTTGTCCCTCCATACATCTTCATCTCCATAGTAGCACCGCACCCATTAATAATGCAAAGGGCGTCAAGGGCACCACTGCCATGTTTGTCACAGGGACAAAGCTAATCATGAAATCCATTACCTCATTATTCATGGCTATCTTCCCTAGTAGTGACTGATGGAGGTCATTCTCATCAACAAACTCATGATGTCAGGAATTCAAGAGCCTCCTTCAGCAAGACACTAGGAGCAAGAGCAACCTCACAGTTGTTCTTTTTTCTTTGGTGTCATGTGAAAAACTCATTCCTAGAGCACTACTAGACAGCCACAGTTATTTGGGAACAAATTCCTCCTCTTCAACTTCTCTGAAACATTCAGCCTCTATAACCTCAATAGTCCCTCTCCACCAACGCAGCTCCTTATTTCTGTTGAAACTCAAGGAATAATGAGTACCAGAGTTTGCTAGACAGGAAGTTTCAACTGAGGCACCAAGATACCATAGGTATCAGATACGAAGGTGGGCTGTTAAACAGAACAAATGTTGTTTGTCAAAGGAGGTAGCATAGAATCAATCTGATGACTGACCCTCAATGAAGACTTTAAAAGACTGAGCAACTTGGAGATCATGGAGAGAGAGTATGTAAAGAAATTTCTTTGGGTAGAACTGTTCCCTTACTACAACTCTCAGCCCCCACTTTATTCTCCTATCACCAAGGGGACAGGGGTAAAATAAGCTCCTCTCTTCAGCTCCAGCCAAGACAGAGGCTTCACTTTATTCATATTAGCCAAAAACAGAACACAGTCGACATGCCCATCAATAAGAGATAAACTGTGCTGTAGTCATAAAAGAGAACACTACTCATCAACAAAAAGGAACTAATGACACATATAACAACATAAGTGAGTCTCAGAAACATTATGCTAAGTAAGAGAATCCATACACAAGAATACGTACTGGAGGATTTCATTTATCTCAGGTCCTAGAATACCAAACCTGGTCTATAGTGGATAAACAAAACAAAAAAGTGGTTGCTTCTTGTGGGCAAGTGATGTGGAGATTAACGTGGAGGAGATATGAAAGAACTTTCTGGGATGATGTCTATATCTTGATAGGACTTTGGATTACACAGATGTATGAATTTGCCAAAACTCAAATAAGTACATTTGATGTGTACGTTTCATTGTATGTAAATTTTACACCTAAAAAATATAAACATACATTAGTTAACGATACACATGCTGAGATGTTCACAAGGACATATACAGATGTCTGCAAATTATTTATTTTTAAAATGTATCAAAAAATAAGATGAATTTGTGGATGAATAAAGAGATGAATAAATGGATATATATGTAATAAAATGAGCAGAGCACAAATTAATGGTAGGTGGTAGGTATATGGATATTCACTGTATAGAAATCTTTTCAACTTCACAGCATATTTGAAAATTGTCATGATAAACTAGTGAGGAAGAAATAAGATAGTGGCTTCAATGGGACCCCTTGTAGAACTTGATATCAATCTCCTGAAATTATACAAGCACAATAGACTGTCTATCTCTGGTCTGCAAAATCAGAGGGCAAGTGTATCAGGCTGGCCAGATGCTTTGGCAGTGGAGAAAACGTTGCTACTGTGTTCAGTTTGCCCATCCAGGTTACAAGGACAAAGGATGTGTGAGTGTCTGTTTCCTGTAGACAAGATGTGGGTTCAACAGGAAAGAGACCAGCTTGGAGGCACTATGACTCCTGCCAAAGAGGACCATATGGGGGATGGGGGGGGCAAAGGCTAGAGGAACAGAAGGCATTGTCCCCAAGGTGGGGTGGAGCTTATAGTCACAAGGACCCAGCAAGAGAGCCTCTGAAAAATTCACACAAGTGTTAGTGACTGAAAGTATCCACCTGCCAGGCCCAGAGAACACAGTCATCTTATACTGTTACTTGTCAAGGAAGAACATCTTCCATCTTTCCCCTGATTTCTGATCCACTGCAGCCCTACAATGGTCAGTAAGAGCAGCTTGCTCAGGGGAGGTGGTGAGCAAGGAATAATCCATCACACCTTTTTCTCCTGAAGGCATAAGCCAGCATCATCATGCCACCCACACCTGAGAAAGCTGGCAGAAGTGCTGGGGAGGGAGAGGAGAGAAGAACTATCTTAGAATAAAGTCAGAAGTTTATGTTATATGATGCTGGACAGTCTAACTTCTTAATCGAAATGCTGTCTTCCAGTTTAAAGAGACTCTAGGACTATCAGTTGTCCAAGAGTGACCAGGAAAGCTCTGGTTCGTGGTGGCAGGGGAAACAAATCCCACACTAAAAATGGTTAAAGGGACAGTAGATGTGGTGGATGCTTTTCATGTCCCAGGTCCCCTTCTGAATGTCATTGAACCCACCCTGCCATGAGTGTTGGGTACTCATGGCTCACAGCGGCCTCCTCCTCCAGAGAATTGCCTGCAGCAGAACAGAGGCCACCTCACCCAGACTATGTCACTGGCCACCGCCACCCTCAAGTAGACAGTGGCCAGGAGTCACTCAGGCGTACCAAAGGTGGAATTTCAAGGGGAAAGGGGACTCAACTCTGTCATGCAGTTTGTGCACCAAAGATTCCCTTGGGACAAGGTTGCAGCTAAACTTCAGTCAAGACAGCATCCTTACTTAGTTTTCTTTCCCTGCCCTACCTTGCATCCTTCATTCTCCTCCTGAAGATATCCTTTCAAGAAGTCACTTGTACAAGAACCCCCCAACCTGGCTCTGCTTCTAGAGAGCCCTACCTAAGACAGAGGGGGACAAAAATAAAAGTGGATTTTTATTATATTGTACCCATCCTAGAACATGAATGCAAAGACAAATCTCATGAATGCTTGACAGGAAAGTAAAGACAAACTCTCATCTGTTGGCTGATCTTGGAAGGTCTCAGTGCTCTGTTGGTTATTGCCTCCCCAGCTCTCCCCTATCCATCAGAAAACTGAACAATAGCTTCTCCCAGCATCCTGGAAAGAACAAGACTTTCTTCATTGTCTCTACATACCCATTTGCCCTTAGACAATTCTGCATTTAAAAACAATGCAAGTTTTCATTTTTCTCTTCTTAGAAAGTTCAACTGTAAAATGTTAACATGTTCATCTTTGGGGGTTGAAAAGTCCCTACATCCTTCATATACAGAAGTCTTAGGTAGATATTACACTGAAGGTTAAATGTGGGTTCCAGACTTCTTTGATGTAATAATATGAGCTGCAGCTGGTGGACAAACTCTGGTCATGGTAGGCACTGTAGTTGAGCCAGTACAGACAGATGGGTAAAGTGCTGCTTCTAAAACATTTCTCAGATAAACAGAAAAAATCATTCATCACATTAAATAAAACTGAGAAACAATATTGAGAGGAATGCAACCACTTAGGAATCATGCCTTTGGAAAATGTGACACTTGATGTGTGCACTGACCATCAAAACAGAAGACCAGTTCCATGGATACTACCAAGCAGAGCTAAAGTATGGTTTAATTTTAGTTAACTTGGATGATTTTTTAAAATTTTTTATTGGAGTATAGTTGATTTACAATGTTGTATTAGTTTCAGGTGTACAGCAAAATGAATCAGTTATACATATACATATATACACTCTTTTCCTTTTTTTTTTAGATTATTTTCCCATATAGGTTATTACAGAGTATTGAGTAGAGTTCCCTGTGCTATACAGCGGGTTTTTATTAGTTATCTATTTTATTTATAGTAGTGTGTATATGTCAATCACAATCTCCCAGTTTATCCTTCCGCCCCACCCTTATCCCCTGGTAACCATACTTTCAATGATTGAAGTTAAAAGCCAAATGCTTTTAAAAGCAACCATACTGTAAGTGTTGTATTCCCTGGAATGGGGTCGAAATTCTGGAAACCGTAGTCACATCTTTCTGGTGACAAATTGGCCTTGGAAATTGTCAGGTTGGACTCAACACACAAAGGGACCCTAAGGTTGGGAAGAAATACAAGGTGCGGCTGGTGGGTGGGGAGAACAGTGAGATAACAAGCAATAGTCACGCAGGTTAGGGGCTGTGCAAAAGGAGGTGGGAAATCAGTATTCAGCTATCAAGAGAGGGCACGTACCCAAGACCCATCCTCTGTTCTCACTGCGAACCTTGACTATGTTACACATCATCTGAAGACTACAGTGAATCCTAATTTCAACCCAGAAGTGTCAGATATTTATAGTATTTTCTAGAATCATCTTTAACATATCCCCAGTTAGGAATTCAAGCACCAAGTTTCCATATATGATTTATGTAATTGATTCAAGTACCTTCTAGAGTTTCTGAGCCCCAATTTCTATAAGTGTAAGTAGGGAAATTTTATTTTTCAGTTTACCATGTTGGTTTTTGTTCCTTTTCTTCAAAGTATGATCCATGAATCTTCAGTATCTGAATCCACTGGGGAGCTTATTAAAAATGCACATTCCAGGCTCACCCAAGATCTAAAGCTTCAGAGTTTTGAACCTGCAGATCTGCATTCATAACAAGGTCTCCAGGTACATCTGAGGCCCACTAAATTTATGAACTATTGCAATGAAAAAGAATGGAAGACTATGACTTCCCTGGTGGTGCAATGGTTAAGACTCCGCCTGGCAATGCAGGGGACACGGGTTTGAGCCCTGGTCCAGGAAGATCCCACATGTCGTGGAGCAACTAAACCTGTGCGCCACAACTACTGAGCCTGCACTCTAGAGCCTACGAGCCACAACTACTGAAGCCCATGTACCTATAGCCCATGCTCTGCAACAAGAGAAGCCACATCAGTGAGAAGCCCGCACACTGCAATGAAGAGTAGCCCCCATTCACAGCAACTAGAGAAAGCCTGTGAGCAGCAATGAAGACCCAATGCAGCCATAAATTAATTAAGTAACTACTTAAAAAAAAAAAAGAATGAAAGACTAAGGCTTCCCCTACATTTGACCCCCAAAGTCAAGAAGGCAAGAGTAGGTACCCTAATCTCCCCAGACTACCTGCTGTTTTGAGCTCCCAGGGATGCTCTCAAGATATCCAGTGTTTCTGTAGAGGTCCACCAAGAGTTGAACAGATTACTGTCCCTCTAGATGCCAACTCATAATAAAGATTCCTTTATGTTCTCTGGAAGCAGCTAAAGTTTTGCACACTTTCTATGAAGGAAAACTTGTCTTCAGAACATTGCTAAAAATCTTCTAATTAGAATTTCACTTAGAAATATTATTTCATGCTACCCCACTTTTGGGAAGTCTTTCACCTCTCTTCCATTGTCCTCTGCATCAAGGCCTGGATAAACAAAGTCCTAATTGCACAATTCTATACCGAGAATCTATTAAGCACTTACCATGTGCCTAAAATGATGCTAAGTACTACAAACACAAAAACGAGAAGAAAGAGCCCAAGCTGTCTGGGATCACAGTCTAACAGGAAGAAATGGCAAATACACTGATGATGACAGCACAGTGTGATCACTGGTGATAGATTGTTCAGGGATCCCAGAAAAATGGCATCTAAACTAACCTGCACTTTCAAGGAAAGTTTCCTGGAAAAGACCCTGCCTGTGAATAGAAGCATGAAAAAGAATTTACCTCTTAGACATGTAAGAGGGCAGATGGCCAGAGGACTTACCCACATATTCACCCCATGTGAAGAAGGACATTTACGCAAATCCTATTCAGGAGTAACATGGAGCTCTCCAAGGGAGCATTCTAAAATAGCCTCAGAAAAGCTCTGGTGTTCCAACGACTGTGCTGCGTAACAAATCACCCCAAACACAGTGGCTTAAACACCAATAAACTTTTCCCACTCATGCCTTCTGTGGGCAAGGCAGGGTTGTCTGCTCCACAATGTCTGTCTGAGGTCTTGGTCAGAAGAGGTAAAGGCTGGAGCTAGAGTCATTTGGAGGCTCATTCATGCACATGTGGCCATGACTGCTAGTTGTCAGCTGGGGACATTATCTCCTCTCCACGCCAGCCTCTCTGTGTGGTCACTCTGTATGGGTTAGTTGGGCTTCCTCACAGCATGGCTGGATTCCAAGGGTAAGCATCCCAAGGAGAGAGCCAGGCACATGCTCTGTTCTTTTTATGACCTAGCTTCGGAAGTCACATAGCATCACTTCTGACACTCACTATTTGTCAGAGCAGCCTCAAGCTCCCCGCCAGATTCATGGGGAAGAAACAGTCTCCTTTTGGGGGGAATGGAGTGTTAGTTCCATTATAAGAATAACATGTGGCATGAGATATATCTTTGTACATGTATTTGTACCTGTATTATACATATTTTATATCAATTATATATGTACATATATACATACACATATAATATATATATATGCAGAGCCACTTTGGAAAATACAGTATACCACATCTAGACTATTAATATAAAGAGAATATTTGAATATCCAGCTTGAGTATGCCATTCAACATATAAAAATATATAAAAATAATAGAAGAGAAAATAGCAAATAAATTTAGGTGTACATATTGTGTACATGTCACTCACAACTCCCACTCCCACTGCTATATTTAAAATAGATAACCAACAAGGACCTACTGTATAGCACAGGGAACTCTTCATGTCACTGAATCACTTTGCTGTACACCTGAAACTAACACAACATTGTTAATCAACTATACTCCAATATAAAATAAAACAATTTTTTTAAACCATATTGCATATGAGACTCATGGCTAGGTCAACTTTCTATATTGTCTCTTTGTCTTCAAACACACATGTCATATCTACATATAAAAATACAATCTTTCCTGAATCCATCATATAATATCTTTCAGAAATTTGAGCTTTTGAAAACTCTGAAGAAAATGTGTCCAGCATGTTTTAAACAAGAACCCCAGGTCCAATTTTATAGATCTATGGCCAGGAAAAAGTTGTCATCTCAAGGTCTAGATCGCAAACTTCCAGTCCCCCGTCTGAGAAACATGTTGACAAATTGCCCCTTTCTACACTCCATGGAGTCATTAATGGAACTTACCTGAACTTTATCATAGAAGGTTCTTGGGTCATTTTGTAATAGGAGGCCAAAAGTCATAATCACACAAGTAGCCACGGTTTTCACTCTGCACTGGACAGGGGAGAATTCATAACTGGCCAGCCTGGACTCTTTACACCCAAACAGAAACTTCTAAGCAAAGAGCATCACAGGTTTAGCTGCCACTGCACTGTTCTCCTCCGTTCTCCCTCAAGGCTTAAATTTAATGCCTGCCTGACAGTCTGTGATGCTGCTGCTACATTGACACATGCTTGTACCTGCCCCGATGTGGGAGGGAAGACAGGAACCACTGAGTTCACCCTTCCAAGTTGCCGGTTTCCTATCACACCTGAGTCATCCCTGACGTGGCCTGTGAAGTGTGACCCAGCAATGGGTGATCATGGGCTGTGCATTAAACTTCAGCTCTAATCCCAAACTGCATGTTAGGGGATTTAAAGCCAGAAGTTTCTAATCAAAAGGGCATGAAAGCATCACATTGACAATATTAAGAAACAACTACATGGCCCATAGAAGTTTGCAACCAGTTGAGGGGGGAAAGTTTCCTCCAAAGACCAATCTCTTTAAGTCTTTGAAACTTCCCAGGGTAGCTGAGACAGTAACCCTTGCTCTCAATAGTTATAATAAAACAGGAACATCAGGACTTCCCTGGCGGTCCAGCGGTTAAGACTTCACCTTCCAGTGCAGGGGGTGAGGGTTTGATCCCTGGTCAGGGAGCTAAGATCCCACATGCCTTGCAGCCAAAAATCAAAACATAAAACAGAAGCAATATTGTAACAAATTCAATAAAGACATTAAAAATTGTCCACATCAGGATAGACCTAGAGTCTGTCATATAGAGTGAAGTAAGTCAGAAAGAGAAAGACAAATACTGTATGCTAACACGTATATATGGAATTTAAGAAAAAAATGTCATAAAGAACCTAGGGGTAAGACAGGAATAAAGACACAGACCTAATAGAGAATGGACTTGAGGATATGGGGAGGGGGAAGGGTAAGCTGTGACAAAGCGAGAGAGTGGCATAGACATATATACACTACCAAACGTAAGGTAGATAGCTAGTGGGAAGCAGCCGCATAGCACAGGGAGATCAGCTCGGTGCTTTGTGACCACCTAGAGGGGTGGGATAGGGAGGGGGTGAGGGAGGGAGATGCAAGAGGGAAGAGATATGGGAACATATGTATAACTGATTCACTTTGTTATAAAGCAGAAACTAACACACCATTGTAAAACAATTATGCTCCAATAAAGATGTAAAAATAAAATTGTCCACATCAAAAAAAAAAAACTTTAAAAAAGCAAATAAGAATGTCATTTAGACATAAAGCTAATGTATTTTGGTAGTTCTATGGTTGGTGTTTTTTAAGAAGAATAACTGTTTAGAGCATTAGCACATTAGAAACTAAACCCCAAGGTGACAGATCTAGGCATAAGCTTTTTATGGAAAATTGTAGCTTTTATCAAGGTCAAATGGCAAAAGCATCTATTGCTCTCAGCTCTAGTGAATATTTTAGGCTTAAACATTAAAAGGATTGTAAATAAACAGATATAGATTGGCCCAAGGAACTAGTTATAATATATCATTTATAAAACTCTTCAGCCTTTACGTGTACTGATTGGAAGCCAGCCCCGAAGTCATCTTGCTAATGGTTAAAAAAGACTGCTGTGGGCTTCCCTGGTGGCGCAGTGGTTGAGAGTCCGCCTGACGATGCAGGGGACACGGGTTCGTGCCCAGGTCCGGGAAGATCCCACATGCCATGGAGCGGCTGGGCCCCGTGAGCCCTGGCCGCTGGGCCTGCGCGTCTGGAGCCTGTGCTCCACAACGGGAGAGGCCACAGCAGTAAGAGGTCTAAGTACCGAAAAAAAAAAAAAAAGAAGACTGCTGTATGATAGAATGAACACTCTTCACATGAAATGGGTTTACCAGCCTGTGAGCTGGAGAACAGGTGTTTTCTAGAGTTCCACTGCCAAAACCCAGTCCACTCGGTGAGATCCAGTAAAAACAAACTCTACTAGTCTGTATCCAACCTCAGCTTAGATGATCCAGGTAAATGCTCAAACATTTAAGGTTTTATTCTTCTCCCCTTGTGGCTCTCCAAGACAGCATCTGGATGTATTAGAAGTATGGCTTGGATGACCTTGCAAGCAGTGCGAGTGGAGGAAGATGAAGTCCTCAAACATTCAGTTGTTCTCTGAAGACTCTGTGCTCTCAAGGGTTGGTCTCGGCCCTTCCCTCCACTGCTGTACTGAGCCCTTGTGAAACTGGCCTGTGGATGGGGGAAGAAGTAACGTGCATCCACCCTTGGATGGAGTCCACAGTTCCAAACATTTACCTCTGCTCCTGCAGCTGATTCCTTCAGAAGACCATTTGAACTCCTGGATCTTTTGCATCCCCTCCCAGAGCGTTCAGGAATATTCTTGGCCCTCTGCTTTCAAGCAAAGAACAGAAAACTGGGAGCTCTGTCCAAGTTCATCCATTTTTCTGTCTCCTGCCAACACCTCTGTACAATTGCTCCCCAGCCTCACTTCAAGTAACACCAAGCTGAAGGTTAAAGTTCTCACAGGACTTGAGAGCTTCCTCCGACTTTTCCCTGGAAAATGCACTTCATCTTATGTCCTCAGAAATTTGCTACATCTCTGGATGTCTCTAAAGCCACTCACTCTTGCTAAAATCCAGCCTCAAAGAGTCAAGTCAAGGAATACAAGGAACACTCACTTTTTTCTTCTCACTTAGCTACCATCTCTCTCCCCATGATATACTAGAACGGTCAAGTCCATTACACCTGGAATTTGACATATTATAAAATTCCTTTCTAATACCATCTGGCTTTCAAAACCATTGTTTTTCTATGGAGGTTTTAAAAGAAATATCAGCATTGAAACTCAAAGTTGATAGATTTATCTTGAAGATTTTAAAAATTTCTGAGGAGGGGGCCTCAGCATCTGTATTATTTTTTTAAAGCTTAGGAGGTGATTCCAGGGCACTGCCAGGGCTGACACTCACTGAGCTCAGCCTTGCCTTCCCTGACAGAAACCTCTTGGGTCTGCATGTAGAGAGCTCTATTGAAACTTACTTTAAGAGGATAATTAGACATTTAATGTTTACACAACAGAATCTCCATTAATCTCTACATTGGCATAGAAAGATATCTGGAATAATATCTACCTAATAGGAATTATCACTCTATAAGGATAGTGGGATTTGGGATGGATATTTTTGCTCTTGCCATCTTACTTTCCAACACTGATTATTTTTTTCTAAGTGATATTTATCATTTTTATAAAACAAATGATACCTTTAGAAAGTAAAAAGAAAACAATAAAAATACGAAGAGGAGCACATTCATAAAGATAACCAACACAGTGATTCATGAAAAGTTGAAGGTAATCAATAACAAGGGGATAGTTAAATCAACTATGATATATCCACTCAATGGAATATTATGCTTCCATTAAAAATTATCATTATGAATTTCTATGTAGCAGCACGGAAAATGTTTATATTACAATGTTAAGTAAAACAATATGAACAGGAGTTATGGGTAAAGTATGTCTATAGAAGCATAAAAACATAAATATTTTACAATGTCCCATTACTTAACATCTTATTACTTCCCCTCCCCAAAACTTTTAATTAAACAGTGACTTCTTACAGATTTCAAAGTCATGAATTCCTAAAGGTACAGATTACTTGGGGACATACTATCTCTCAGCAGAACAGCTCAAATCACACAATGACTGCCATCACCTCTTTGACAAACACAGACGTGGTTAAATTGATTCATTTCAAGAAGCTACAGGGAATACGGGAGCTGCTTTGCAAACGGGAAGGAAAGAAGAAAAATGGAAGAAAGTCAAGAGAACTAAAACACTTTCTTTTTTACAGTGGCTGAAAATCTTCCAGGATGGCAGTGGAGACAAGTCCTGGTTTCTCTCTGAAGTCACCTTCACCCAGAACTGTATCAACTAAAATAAATGATTATAACAATAATATGAATTTCAATGCCAAGCAAAAGAAACATATTATGCAGAATCCCCAGGTGTCTTAGGTAGAGGAAATAGAGATTTGTCCTTTGTAATCAGTGGGGGCAAGCTGAGCCTTGAGGAGTTGGGGGTAGAAATAAGGCATAATCCTAGGTGTGAGGCCTCTCCTTTTTATAGGATGGATAGAAAAGTAAGGAATGTAACCTGGGACAAAAAGAGAAGGAAATTTGGATAAACAAGTAAAAAGTAAATCAAAAGATACAAGGGATGACATGAGTGAATCTAGAAAAGCATAACATAGGAGGAAGGTAACATCTAGGTCAGGCAGGATTGGAGGTAAATTGAAGATATAACTAAAAAGAAAACAACTTGGTTATCTGCTCCTATAATCTTGGTTTAGAGCTATTACCTGTAGCTCCTGTCATACTAATTTAGGGCTATTCCATCAAGCTTCTATTTCGATCAACTCTTGTATTAACATGGGAGGCCCACGTAATATGGATCTTCCTGGAATTCCTTCACTTGTTGAGGTAGCCACTTCCAGGTGTTGTGGACCCCAATACCCATAACACTCTTCACGGGCCCCTCTTTCCTCACAAGGGATCTAGTAATTTGCCTGTACAAGGGATCTGGTTGCAACAATGGCTGGAACCTTGTCATCTTCCTGGTACTCTTGCCCTGCAGGCAAACAGTGAAGGAAGTGAAGATTTTTTTATTCATTACAAGTCATTCAACAAATGTATGCTGAAGCCTCACCATGTCTAGGCACTAAAGTGGCTATGCAACAGAGTGAGACCCTGTGATGTCTTCCCGGGACAGACTCCCACCGGGGTCCTCCATCCGCCTCTTGTCTGTAGAAAAACTTTTGCCAAACAATAAATTTAATCAGAGAAATAAAATGCTGAAGCAAAGGAGAGCAGTAAAACAAGACCAAATAGTAATAGTTTAGTCACCAAACAAAATCAAGGACCTTTAGTTCTTCCTCAAGGGCTATAGGTAATATTCTGAACCATATTCTTTGATCTGTTTTGTAGATACTGAAACCCCCATAGGTGGAAGAAGTTAACTGCATGATGACCAGACTGTAGTCATGACATAAGCTGCTCCATCTTACACAATTCCGAGAACTGGCCTCAAGGAAATGGAAACAAACAGACCCTGGAACTAAAGACTATCTCTACTTAAAACAATCAGGATGACACTGATAAGACCACCACATGACTAATTTCAAGATGATTGTCAGAGCTGCCTGTGCTGTTGTGCATGTAGCCCCCTCTCTTCATCTATACACCCCTGAAACTCCCATTTATTTCTTTATTTATTCATTTGGCCATATGTGGGCCGCTCACTGTTGTGGCCTCTCCCATTGCAGAGCACAGGCTCCGGACGCACAGGCTGAGCAGCCATGGCTCACGGGCCCAGCCACTCCGTGGCATGTGGGATCTTCCCGGACCTGGGCACAAACCCGTGTCCCCTGCATCGGCAGGCAGACTCTCAACCACTGCGCCACCAGGGAAGCCCTGAAACTCCCATTTAAAAGTTCTTGCTCCCTAATTGGCTGGGCGAAGGGGCTTTTGGATATGAGTCAGTCTTCTACCCAGGTTGCTTGGCTTCTGAATAAAGCAATGTTTCCTTTCCTACCAACATTTGTCTCTCAAGTTTTGGTTTTTGAGCAGTAAGCCGCCAAACCTGAGTTCAGTAACAGCTACAATGGAGAAAAGACAAAGAGGCTCCGGTTCTCATGGTGCTCACATAGTTGCAGGAAAGAGAAGTAGTAACAAGCAAACAAATACATCTGACAAGGACTATTTTCATAATTGGAGATTTCACCTTAAAGCTCATATGAGAAGGACACAGTCAATTATGCTGCTCACACTATACCCTTTGGAGTGTGTAAGTGTGTGAGTGTGCCCATGTGTGTGTATTCCATTACTGAAATAGATTCATCACTTCGTTATGAATTGCAATTTGGTCATACCATCTCATAACAAACCTGCTCTCGCTTCTCTGATTAGCAATATATGAGGCATTGGAAGAGACACAGAGCAGGACTCCAGGTGAGATGCATCTCTGTCCTCCACACACTTGGGATCTAATAGTGGAAACAGGTAAGTGTTGACATAATGATGGTAGAAGAAAAAATGTAAGTCTAAGAGGAGAGGTGAAGTCCAACTACTATGAAAGTATCGAAGCCCAGGTTGTCAAATGACTTGACCAAAGTCACACAGCTTCTCAGTGAGAACTAAAAGCACAGCAACTGCTTCCCTACACAACCCCAGAATGTCAAACTGACAGCACCAGCATCTTTCAACAGCCCCAATACAGGATTATTCCCTCCTACAGGGTTTCCTCTTTGCCTGTAGATCCAAGTTTAACAGAGTCAGTAGCAAGAACAGTAAATTGAAAGTTAGTAGGACTAGACTCTGCTGGGAAATTTGGTAAATCCTTCATCTCTGTTTCTATTTCTGTATCTTCAAAATGAGGCAACAAGATTGAAGCCAATAATCCATCCTGTGGGGAGGAAAACTAGCGATTTCTGACATCTTATTTTACACAAGACCCTGCATTAGATCCCATATTACATGTGTCATTTAATGCTCATGACATCTCGGTGTGGTAGAAATTAACCCCATCTTGCAGATAAGTGAATAAGTTAAAAGAGGTTAAGAACCTTGCCCAAGATCACACATGTGCAAGAGCCAGAAATCAAAGGCGATCTCTCTGCTCCTACCCTCTGTGCTGCTGAGCACCTAGCCACTGGAATAAAGTGAGCTCCTTATTAAAAAGGTACCATGCAGGTCTGAGACATGAGAAGCAGCATCAGCCCTGTGGAAAACCCTGCTGCAGTTGTGAATAAAAGCCCTTGATGGAACTTTAATTTTGGGACTTAATCACTAAGATAATGTATGTTTTATAAATATGTGATTTAAATTAATTTTTCTTCTAGTAACGTGTAGTTTTAAGAAGTTTCCTGTAATTATATCCAAATAAAGAACACAGAGAGAATTACATAAACTTAAAGGTGAAGGAAGACCTAAGAGAGAAGTGTTCTGCCTGGAGAAGAAGCCAGAGTTTGTTAAATATTCACACAGGCCAAAGGCACTCTCCACAAACCAACTTCCCTCCTTCCCTCGGCAGCTCCTCCCACCCTCCTGCTGTCTGGTGCCAATGCTCATTCACCCTGCTCTTCTCACACCATTTAATTCTCTAGCTATCCTCATACTTTTTCTGCTGCACTCCTGCTTAAGGGCCCAGAGTATCAGAGGATAAAGAACATTCAGAGGCTGATGTGACCTAAATAAACGTCACCAGTTACAAGCTGTGGGACCATGAGAACATTCATTCAACCCCCTAAGCCTCAGTTTCCTCCACTGTAAATGGAGAACTTGAGGTTTCCCTGTTTCCTATGAGATGATGGACAGGGACGTGGGGACACACCTGTGGTGTTTACAGCTGAGGAAATGTTCTTTCTTTGCAAAACCAAAACCTCATGGTAAGAACCAAGCACAATGGGCATGTCATATCCACTTCCTGTTGCCCATCCTCAGCCATCTGTAGATGGGAAAGAAGGTAGCCAGGCATGGTGGGAGGAACACTTGTTTGCTCCTCTTAAAAATGGCAAGACCAATACAGCAGAAATTAACACAATATTGTAAAGCAATAATACTCCAATAAAGACGTTAAAAAATATATGGCAAAAGCTACTCTGTAAAACTGCCTACCCAAGAAAACTTTAGTTCTTTTAATATGACTAGTGAGGGGGCACCTTCAAGATGATGGAAGAGTAAAACTTGGAGATCACCTTCCTCCCCACAAATACATCAAAACTAAATCTACATGTGGAACAACTCCTACAGAACACCTACTGAATGCTGTCAGAAGACTTCAGACGTCCCAAAAGGCAACAAACTCCCCACATACCTGGGTAGGGCAAAAGAAAAAAGGAAAAACAAAGACAGAAAAATAGGGATGGGACCTGCACCTCGGGGAGGGAGCTGTGAAGGAGGAAAGTTTCCACACAAAAGGAAGCCCCTTCACTGGCGGAGATGGGGGTGGGGAGGGAAGCTTCAGAGCCATGGAGGAGAGCACAGCAACAGAGGTGCAGAGGGCAAAGCAGAGAGGTTCCTGCAGAGGATCGGTGCCGACCAGCACCCATCAAGCTGAGACACTTGTCTGCTCATCCGCGGGGTGGGTGGGGTCTGGGAGCTGAGGCTCGGGCTTTGGAGGTCAGATCCCAGGGAGAGGACTGGGGTTGGCTGCATGAACACAGCCTGAAGGGGGTTACTGCACCACACCTAGCTGGGAGGGAGTCCGGGGAAAACTCTGGACATGCCTAAGAGGCAAGAGACAACTGTTTCGGGGTGTGTGAGGTGAGGGGATTCAGAGCACCGCCTAAATGAGCTCCAGAGATGGGCACAAGCCGCGGCTATCTGTGCGGACACCAGAGATGGGCATGAAATTTTAAGGCTGCTGCTGCAGCCACCAAGAATCCTGTGTGCAATCACAGGTCACTATCCACACCTCCCTCCCCAGGAGCCTGTGCAGCCCACCACTGCCAGCATCCCGTGATCGAGACAACTTCCCCGGGAGAACACACGGCATGCCTCAGGCTGTTGCAACATCACCCTGGTCTCTGCCGCTGCAGACTCACCCTGCATTCTGTACCCCTCCATCCCGCTGACCTAAGTGAGCCAGAGCCCCCTAATCAGCCGTTCCTTTAACCCCCTCCTGTCTGGGCGAAGAAGAGACACCCTCGGGCAACCTACATGCAAAGGTAGGGCCAAATCCAAAGCTGAACCCCAGGAACTATGTGAACAGAGAAGAGAAACGGACATTTCTCCCAGCAGCCTCAGGAACAGCAGATTGAATCTACACAGTCAACTTGATGTACCATACATCCCTGGAATACCTGAATAAACAACGAATCATCCCAAAATTGAGGCAGTGGACTTTGGGAGCAACTGTAGACTTGCAGTTTGCTTTCTGCATCTAATTTGCCTCTGGTTTTATGTTTATGTTAGTTTAGTATTTTGAATTTATTATCATTAGTAGATTTGTTTATTGATTCGGTTTCTCTCTTCCTTTTTTTATTTTATATATATATTTTTTTCTTTTTCTCTTTTTGTGAGTGTGTATGTGTATGCTTCTTTGTGTGATTTTGTCTGTATAGCTTTGCTTTTGCCATTTGTCCTAGGATTCTATCTGTTTTTTGTTTTGGGGGGTTTTTTTTAGTATACTTTTTAGCACTTGTAAAGATTGGTAGATGAGGTTTTGGTTTGGTTGCTCTCTTCTTCCTTTCTCTCCGTATTAATTTTTATTACTTTTTTATTTTTAATGATTTTTTTTCTATTTTAATAACTTTATTTTATTTCTTTTCTTTCTTATTTTCCCTCTTTCTTTCTTTCTTTCTCTCTCTCTCTCCCTTTCTTTCTTTCTTTCTTTCTTTCCTCCCTTTTCTTCTGAGCTGTGTGGATGACAGGGTCTTGGTGCTCCAGCCAGGTGTCAGGCCTGAGCCTCTGAGATGGGAGAGCCGAGTTCAGGACATTGGTCCACCAGAGACCTCCTGGCCCCATGTAATATCAAACAATGAAAGCTCTCTCAGAGATCTCCATCTCAACACTAAGATCCAGCTCCACTCAACAACCAGCAAGCTACAGTTCTGGACACCCTATTCCAAACAACTACCAAGACAGGAACACAAATCCACCCATCAGCAGAGAGGTTGCCTAAAATAATCAGTTCAAAGACACCCAAAAAAACACCACCAGACATGGTTCTGCCAGCCAGAAATTCAAGATCCAGCCTCATCCAACAGAACACAGATACTAGTCCCCTCCACCAGGAAGACTACATAGTCTACTGAACAAAACTTAACCACTGGGAGCAGACACCAAAAAAAAAAAAAAAATGGGAAATACCAACTTGCAGCCTGTGAAACAGAGACCCAAAACACAGTAATTTAAGCAAAATGAGAAGACAGAGAAATACACAGCAGATGAAGGAGCAACGTAAAAACACACCAGACCAAACAAATGAAGAGGAAATAGGCCATCTATCTGAGAAAGAATTCAGAGTAATGATAGTAAAGATGATCCAAATCTTGGATATAGAATGAGGAAAATACAAAAAAACGTTTAACAAGGACCTAGAAGAACTAAAGAGCAAACAAACAATGATGAGCAACACAATAAATGAAATTAAAAATTCTCTAGAAGTAATCAATAGCAGAATAACTGAGGGAACCAAATGGATAAGTGACCTAGAAGATAAAATACTGGAAATAACTACCACAGAGCAGAATAAAGAATGAAAAAAATTGAGGACAATCTCAGAGACCTCTTGGACAACAGTAAATGCACAAACATTCAAATAATAGGGGTCCCAGAAGAAGAGTAGAAAACTAAAAAAGGGACTGAGAAAATATATAAAGAGATTATAGTAGAAAACTTCTGTAATAGGGGAAAGGAAATAGTCAAGCAAGTGCAGGAAGCACAGAGAGTGCAATACAGGATAAATCCAAAGAGGAACACATATTAATCAAACTATCAAATATTAAATACAAAGAAAAAATATTAAAAGCAACAAGGGAAAAGCAACAATTAACATACAAGGGAATGCCCATAAGGTTAACAGCTGATCTTTCAGCAGAAGCTCTGCAAGCCAGAAGGGAGTGACAGGACACAATTCAAGTGACGAAAGGGAAAAAGCTTCAAGCAAGATTACTCTATCCAGCAAAGATCTCATTCAGATTTGACAGAGAAATTTAAAACCTTTACAGATAAGCAAAAGCTAAGAAGATTCAACACCACCAAAACAGCTCTACAACAAATGCTAAAGGAACTTTTCTAGGCAGGAAACACAGGTGAAGGAAAACACTTACTATAATAAACCCAAAACAATTAAGAAAATGGTAATAGGAACATAAATATAGATATCTACCTTAAATGTAAATGGATTAAATGCTCCACGAAAATTGACTGAATGGATACAAAAACAAGACCCATATATATGCTGTCTACAAGAGACCCACTTCAGTCCTAGAGACACATACAGACTGAAAGTGAGGGAATGGAGAAAGATATTCCATGAAAATGGAAATGAAAAGAAAACTGGAGTAGCAATTCTCTTATCAGACAAAATAAACTTTAAAATAAAGACTATTACAAGACACAAAGAAGGACACTACATAATGATCAAGGGATCAATCCAAGAAGAAGATATATGAATTGTAAATATTTATGCACCCAAGAGAGGAGTACCTCAATACATAAGGCAAATGTTAACAGCCATAAAAGGGTAATTGACAGTAACACAATTATAGTAGGGGACTTTAACACCCCACTTTAACCAATGGACAGATCATCAAAAATGAAAATAAATAAGGAAACACAAGCTTTAAATCATACATTAAACAAGATGGGCTTAATTGACATTTATAGGACATTCCATCCAAAAACAGAAGATTACACTTTCTTCTCAAGTGCTCATGGAACATTCTCCAGGATAGATCATATCTTGGGTCACAAATCAAGCCTTGGTAAATTTAAGAAAATTGAAACTGTATCAAGAATCTTTTCCAACCATGCTATAAAACTAGATATCAGTTAGAGGAAAAATATCTGTAACAAATATGAACACAGGGAAGCTAAATAATACACTACTAAATAACCAAGAGATCACTGAAGAAATCAAAGAGGAAATAAAAAAATACCTAGAAAAAAAGGACAATGTAAACATGATGACCCAAAACCTATGGGAAGCAGCAAAAGCAGTTCTAAGAGGGAAGTTTATAGCAATACAATCTTACCTCAAGAAACAAAAAACATCTCAAATAAACACCTAACATTACATCTAAAGCAATTAGAGAAAGAAGAACAAACAAACAAACAAAAGAAAACAACAAAGTTAGCAGAAGGAAAGAGATGATAAAGATCAGATCAGAAAAAATCAAAAAATGATAGAAATGATAGCAAAGATCAATAAAACTAAAAGCTGGTTCTTTGAGAATATACACAAAATTGATAAAGCATTAGCCAGAATCATCAAGAGAAAAAGGGAGAAGACTCAAATCAATAGAATTAGAAGTGAAAAAGAAGAACAACTGACACTGTAGAAATACAAAGGACCATGAGAGATTACTACAAGCAAGTATATGCCAATAAAATGGACAACCTGAAAATAATGGACAAATTCTTAGAAAAGCACAACCTTCTGAGGCTGATCCAGGAAGACTTAGAAAATATGAACAGACCAATCACAAGTAATGAAAATGAAAATGAATAAAAATCTTCCAACAAACAAAAGCCCAGGCCCAGATGTTTTCACAGGCAAATTCTATCAAACATTGAGAGAAGAGCTATCACCTATCCTTCTCAAACTCTTCCAAAATATAGCAGAAGGAAGAACACTCCCAAACTCATTCTCTAAGCCCACCAACACCCTGATACCAAACCCAGAAAAAGATGCCACAAGAAAAGAAAACTACAGGCCAATATCACTGATGAACACAGATACAAAAATCCTCAACAAAACACTAGTAAGCTGAATCCAACAGCACATTAAAGGGATCATACACCATGATCAAGTGGGGTATATCCCAGGAATGTAAGGATTCTTCAATATATGCAAATCAATCAATGTGATACACCATATCAAAAAACTGAAGGAGAAAAACCATATGATCATCTCAATAGATGCAGAGAAAACTTTTGACAAAATTCAACACCCATTTATGATAAAAACCCTCCAGAAAGTAGGCATAGAGGGAACTTACCTCAACATAATAAAGACCATATATGACAAACCCACAGCCAACATCATTCTCAATGGTGAAAAACTGAAACCTTTTCCACTAAGATCAGGAACAAAACAAGGTTGCCCAGTCTCATCACTATTATTCAACATCGTTTTGGAACTTTTAACCATAGCAATCAGAGATGAAAAAGATATAAAAGGAATCCAAATTGGAAAAGATATAAAACTGTCACTGTTTGCAGATGACATGATACTATACATAGAGAATCCTAAAGATGCTACCAGAAAACTACTAGAGCTAATTAATGAATATGGTAAAGTAACAGGATACAAAATTAATGCACAGAAATCTCTTGCATTCTGATACACTAATGATGAAAAATCTGAAAGAGAAATTAAGGAAACACTCCCATTTACCATTGCAACAAAATGAATAAAATACATAGGAATAAACCTACCTAAGGAGACAAAAGACCTGTATGCAGAAAATTATAAGACACTGATGAAAGAAATTAAACATGATACAAACAGATGGAGAGATACACCATGTTCTTGGATTGGAAGAATCAACATTGTGAAAATGACTATACTACCCAAAGCAATCTACAGATTCAATACAATTCCTATCAAACTACCAATGGCAATTTTCACAGAACTAGAACAAAAAATTTCACAATTTATATGGAAACTCATAAAACTCTGAATACCCAAAGTTATCTTGAGAAAGAAAACCGGAACAGGAGGAATCAGGCTCCCTGACTTCAGACTATACTACAAAGCTACAGTAATCAAGACAGTATGGTACTGGCACAAAAACAGAAATATAGATCAATGGAACAGGATAGAAAACCCAGAGAGAAACCCATGCACATTGGTCACCTGATTTTTGATAAAGGAGGCAAGAATATAGAATGGAGAAAAGACAGCCTGTTCAATAAGTGGTGCTGGGAAAACTCAACAGCTTACATGTAAAAGAATGAAATTAGAACACTCCCTAACACCAAACACAAAAATAAACTCAAAATGTATTAAAGACCTAAACGTAAGGCCATACACTATCAAACTCTTAGAGGAAAACATAGGCAGAACACTCTATGACATAAATCACAGCAAGATCCTTTTTGACCCAACTCCTAGAGAAATGGAAATAAAAACAAAAATAAACAAATGGGACCTAATGAAACTTAAAAGCTTTTGCACAGCAAAGGAAACCATAAACAAGACCAAAAGAGAACCCTCAGAATGGGAGAAAATATTTGCTAACGAAGCACCTGACAAAGGATTAATCTCCAAAATACACACGCAGCTCACTCAGCTCAATATCAAAAAAATAAACAATCCAATCCAAAAATCGGCAGAAGACCTAAATAGACATTTCTCCAAAGAAGGTATGCAGATTGCCAACAAACACATGAAAGGATGCTCAGCATCACTAATCATTAGAGAAATGCAAATCAAAACTACAATGAGGTATCACCTCACACCAGTCTGAATGGCCATCATCAAAAAATCTACAAAACAATAAATGCTGGAGAGTGTGTGGAGAAAAGGGAACCCTCTTGCACTGTTGGTAGGAATGTAAACTGATACAGCCACTATGCAGGACAGTATGGATGTTCCTCAAAAAACTAAAAATAGAACTACCATAAAACCTAGCAATCCCACTACTGGGCATATACCCTGAGAAGAACTTAATTCAAAAAGAGTCATGTACCACAATGTTCATTGCAGCTCTATTTACAATAGCCAGTACATGGGAACAATCTAAGTGTCCACTGACAGATGAATGGATAAAGAAGATGTGGCACATATATACAGTGGAATATTACTCAGCCATAAAAAGAAATGAAATTGAGTTTTTTGTAGTGCAGTGCATGGACCTAGAGACTGTCATACAGATTTAAGTAAGTCAGAAAGAGAAAAACAAATACCATATGCTAACACATATATATGGAATCTAAAAAAAAAAAAGGGTTCTGATGAACCTAGGGGCAGGACAGGAATAAAGACACAGACGTAGAGAATGGACTTGAGGACAGGGGGAGGGGGAAGGGTCAGCTGGGATGAAGTGAGAGAGTGGCATGGACATATATACACTACCACATAGCACAGGGAGATAAGCTCGGTGCTTTGCAACCACCTAGAGGTGTGGGATAGGGAGGGTGGGAAGGAGAGAGACACAAGAGGGAGGGGATATGGGGATATATGTATATGTATAGCTGATTCACATTGTTATGGAGCAGAAACTAACACACCATTGTAAAGCAATTATACTCCAATAAAGATATAAATATATATATATATGACTAGTGAGCTTTGGGCACAGAAGTCAACTGAGTCCTCGTTCCAACATTTAGTAGCTATGTGACCTTGAACAAGTAGCTAACTCTGTTTGGGTGCCAGTCTAACTTGGAAATAAAACCACTACTGGCCTAGCCTCCCTCACAGCAAAGGCGTGACGTCCGATGGCACCTGGGATATGAAGGTACCACTTCTGTATCAGTCATAACTTTAAAGTGATTGGAGCTGCCTGGGGGAAGAAAAAGTCAGGAGAGTGGAAGGTAGATCTGTTCCTGCTCCTGGAAAGCAATTTACTTGTGCTCTCAAAGGCAAAAAGTCAGTCAGAATTGAATTTCTTAATAAAACAGAGGACTTCTAAGCCTTTTCTCACATCTATGTCAGTCCTGATTCTCCAAAGACAGTCTGAAACTCACTTCATAATTCATACCCTCTTCTTTTCTTTTATATGACTCTGATAAATGCAGCTAGTGTAATTTCAAAATCCTTACAAGAAATGAAAATTACTACTCCAGTTACATCTTACTACACACAAGAAACTTTAAGTCAGGCAGTGTCTTATACATCCTTCCATCCCCAGTATTTAGCACAGTACAAAAACAGAAGCTCAATAAATAACTGCTAAATGAATGACTAAACAAAATCCCATATATCTATACATGTGTGTGTGAGAGTTTCTGTGTGTGTGTGTGTGTGTGTGTGTGTGTGTACATCCTGGGCAATTTTTTCAGAATAATTAGACATTTGAGGCCCCTAAGACTAAACCTTCACTTCTTATAGAACTTGCCTGAATATTTATTACAAATACAAAAATATTTTAACAGAATCAAGAATTTTTATCAGGTATATTTGATACACTTAAAGAGACAGAAACACTAATCATATTGCTTACTCTACTGTTATTCAGCTTTTCATGCCTGAATTTCACTCCTTACAAATGTGTCCTCCCTCTATATCAAATAGGTAGACCCTGGGAATTCCCTCGTGGTCCAGTGGTTAGGACTCCATGCTGTCACTACCAAGTGCCCAGGTTGAATCCCTGGTCAGGTCACTAAGATCCCACAAGCCACACAGCACAACCAAAAAATTAAAATTAAAAATAAAAACCAAAAGGGACATCCCTGGTGGCACAGTGGATGAGAATCCGCCTGCCAATGCAGGGGACACGTGTTCGAGCCCTGTTCCGGGAAGATCCTACATGCCACAGAGCACCTAAGCCCATGCACCACAGTTACTGAGCCTGCACTCTAAAGCCCATGAGCCACAACTACTGAGCCCACTGACCCGCGCGCCACAAGTACTGAAGCTTGCAAGCCTAGAGCCCGTGTTCCGCAACAAGAGAAGCCACTGCAAGGACAAGCCTGCCCACTGCAACGAAGAGTAGCCCCCACTCGCTGCAACTAGAGAAAGCCCGTGCACAGCAATGAAGACCCAACGCAGCTAAAATTAAATAAAATTAAATCTTTAAAAAATAAATAAAAGCAAATATACAGACCTTGGCAGAGGAGGTAATACCAATACAGTCACTGCCTTTTGGGTATTGTAAGAATACCAACAATTCAACAGGTCACCTCAGAACTCAAGTCCCTAACAAATATAAGGACCTCATGCTGGAGATTTTAACACTTTTATGAGGATGAAAAAATGAATAATGTCAATGGAAGGCCAGAACGTTACGTGTCACACAATTTTATACTGCTCAAACCCAGCATCTGTTCCATGGAACACTGCCTCATATACTGTGTAGGAATAGAGATGTGGCCCTCATGGTACCTGTCTGAGTACAAAAGCCATTTGTCTATGTAGTGAAGGATGCTGACAATATAGATATGGCCACCTTTGCATTGTAAAACCACCATGACAATTCTTTATCAGAACAGTTTCTATACCAGCATCACTGGCTACTACATCACCAGATTTAAAGTTGTCCAGCTTCATCCAGAGCTTTGCATACTTTGATGAGACCTATTCAGTGACACCTACCAGTTCAACCCACTTGCTGTGTGGCAACCTACATGACCTGAGTACTTCCTCTCCACCAAGGATGGAACTGTGAATTAGAAAACCAATCCAACTTCCCTTACTTTTTAACTTCAATTTTTCACTTTTATTTTTAACTTACTTATCAATGCATCAGTAAAATTGCATGTTGGTATTCTCAACTCAGTCTTCTAGTTTCTGTTCCCTTCTGTCCTATTCCTCTACTGAAAAAGTAAATTGAATAGCTCATTATGTAACCAAAGGAAGATATCAGATCCCAACTCTCACTTACGAACTATAACATGTGAATAGGGTGTCCTGATATTAAGGAAACGTGGACAGAGAAGAATCAAGAGAACACATATACTATAGTCCTCTGAGTGGGCAGACTTTTGGTTATGTAAATATAACAGGGTCCCAAATCTCTCCTGTGGTCTGCAAAGAAAATGTAGCTACTTTATTTGTTTTTGTAATTGATTTAATCTTCCTAAGGTATTGGTTTATAGTAATGATAGAGGTGTAAGGATGGAGTTTGAGAGGGAAGGTTCTTTATCCTAACAGAAACAATTAATTAGAAACACTTTATGTAAATTTGTGATTGTGTTTTCCTCCATCAGTAGAACTTTTTCTAGTAATTATTTTTCTATTTAGATATTAAAACTCTACCTCTGCAAATTCAACCTCCTTTTTCTTACCATCTTAAAGCCTTCAGTTATTCTATTTCATGAAAATTGATTCTTGCAGGTGGATATAGACCATAAACGTATTATATGGATTAAAATTGCAATTATACTGTTGAAATCCCACTTCTAAAATCAAAACAACAAAAAAATAGGCTACTCATTTTTGTCTAGATTTGAGGAAGGTGGATTAAAGACACATGAACATCTTAAGATAAATAATTTTATTTGCTGCAATAATAATTTCATCTTTTCAAATGAGTAAAGATTTAGAAATAGATGCTTTTCTTTGGGCTGCCCTGACAGTGTGTAGATTGGTAATATCAGCCCTCTCCCAACTGCCAATGCTCTCACACTGACCTAAGTTACATACACACTCACCTTTATCTTTAGTCTCTTCCCAAGAATTATCCTTTACAGGTCTTACCCTATCATAATCCTGCTTTCTGTCACATAATCTGAGTAGCTAATCCATACCATTTTAATATAATATCCTGATAAAAAAAAATAGTTCAGTTGTAACAGACTTACTTGGGCTTCTACTCTGGCCAAGATAGTGTATCAGGGACTGGATTTACTCTCCTGCCTGGAACAACCCAAAATAAATAAATAATAGTGGTCATCAGGTAACAAAATACAATAATGTCTGAAAGATGGGAAACAAGTGAAGTATGTCCTATATCAGCCCCGGATTACTGCGTGTAGTAATTTTTTAGGCCATGGTACAGGGAGGGAGACTCCAAGCAGAGCATAGTTGAAGAAGTAAAGCTGTGCTGAAGAAATGAAGCTGTGGGTCCAGGGAGATCAAGATGGCTAGAGTTACAAGGCAAAATACCAAAGAGAAGAAAACTACACAGAGAGAGAGAAAACTATGGAGATCTTCAGAGGGTTCCTTCCCAGCTTTTAGCTGAGTAATAATTAGCATACGCATGTGAGGAAACCATCCATGTTGGGGAAAGAATTACCTAAAGGGATTAGAATTAAAAGTGGCTGGTATTCACATAGCACTGGAAACAGTGTCTGATCACTCCAGCCAGCTCCTTCAGCCAGACTGGAAAACCTCATAACTGATTGAGTATTTAGTAAAGTATTCAGAAGCATTCTACCTCACTAGTGGGGAAAATTAACCCCATGCTATTATAAATACTGTTCTTGTCTGATAAGATCAAGCTGTTTAAAAGTAACTATACGAAGTTTCAGAGCAAAACTCAAGAATATTTACAAGAATAGAAAAACAGGCAACACCCAACAAGGTAAAATTCAGTGTCTAGTATACGATTCAAACTTACCAGACATGAAAAAATCAGGAAACTATGACATAGTGAGGAGAAAAGTCAATCAATCCAAAATGACTCAGAAATACACAGAGGATAGAATTCATAGGCAAGGACATTAGAACAGTTATTATAACAATATTCCACATGTTCAAGATGCTAGAATATGTGTTAGAAGAGATATCAAAGGTATAAAATGATTCAAATAAATATTTTAGAAATAAAAACTGTAATGTGAGAGATGAATGATAAACTGGATGGAACTGAGGGCAGATTACACATTTCAGAAGAAAAAATTAATAAACCTGAAGATATAACAATAGAAAATAACCAAAATAAGACAGAAAAACAATGAATGAGAGAGAGACAATAGACCATCAGTGAGCTTTGGAAAACCTTCAAGGGGCTTCCAAAGGGGTATACATGTAATTGGAGACCCTGAAGGAGTAGAAAGGGATGAGGACAGAGAAAATATTTGACCAAAAATTTTCCAGATTTGATAAAAATGATAAACCCAAAAATTCAAGCTTGGGACTTCCCTGGCAGTCCAGTGGTTAAAACTCCATGCTACCACTGTAGGGGGCATGGGTTCAATCCCTTGTCAGAGACCTAAGCTCCCGCATACCACATGGCCAAAAAAAAAAAAAAAATTCAAGTTCAAAGAACTCCAAGCACAAGTAACATGAAGAAACCTACACCAAGGCACATCATAATCAAATTGCTGAAAAATTGATTTAGAAACCTGCCTCTCCCCTAAGGAAATTGCTTTCCTACAGCCCATTTCACTACACTTTCTTATTCTTCATTGTCACTTCTGGGCCATTCTTTCTCATACTTCCCTTAAAATTCTCAGCTTTGCATTTTATGTTATCACAGTAAATTATCCGCTACCCCTCATTATTGTTGTCATCTACTGCCCATGGGTTACTCCCTTCCAATTCTTAATATTTTTAGCTCTTGGTTCACTGTCCCTCTCCCCAAGACTGCTATTGCACCATTTCTTAGCAATGTCAATATATAAATAAATGATCTTTCTAACACTTCGACCACTCAGTTCCTTGAACATCTCTTTTTCTTTAATTGAATGAAAGATTCTTTAATTTTCATAGTGCTTTATAATTTTCAAAAGTTTCACATACATGATTTCGTATAATCCCATAATAACCCATTTTTTAACCCCCCACCCCTGTCTTCCCCCTCTCCACTGGTAACCACCAGTTTGTTCTCTATATCTGTTAGTCTGATTCTTTTTTTTTTTTATTCACTAGTTTGTAGTATTTTTGAGATTCCACATATAAGTGATATTATACAGTATTTGTCTTTCTCTGTCTGGCTTATTTCACTTAGCATAATGCCCTCCAAATCCATCCATGTTGCTGCAAGTGGCAAAATTTCATTCTTTTATGGTGCAGTAGCATTCCATTATATACATACATCATATATATACATACATATATATATATATATATATATATATATCACATCTTTTTTATCTATTCATCTGTTGATGGACACTTAAGTTGCTTCCATACCTTGGCAATTATAAGTAACACTGCTATGAACATTGGGGTGCATGTATCTTTTCAAATTAGAGTTTTCATCTTTCCTGGATATATGCCCAGGGATGGGATTGCTGGATCATATGGTAATTCTATTTTTAGTTCTTTGAGAAATCTCCATACTGTTTTCCACAGTGGCGGCACCAACTTACATTCCCATCAACAGTGTAGGAGGGTTCCCTTTTCTACACATCCTCACCAACATTTGTTATTTGTGTTCTTTTTGATGAAAGCCATTTTGACAGGTGTGAGGTTGATACCTCATTGTGGCTTTGATTTGCACTTCCTTGATGATTAGCAATGCTGAGCATCTTTTCATGTGCCTGTTGGCCATCTGCATTTCCTCTTTGGAAAGATGTCTATTCAGTTCTTCTGCCCATTTTTTAATTAGGTTATTTGTTTTTTTGATTTTGAGTTATATGAGCTGTTTATATATGCTGGATATTAACACCTTATCAGTCATATCATTTACAAATATCTTCTCCCATTCACTGTTGTCTTTTCATTTTGCTTGACCACTTCTTTATCATAGATTATGTCCCCCACTGTTCCAGTGGTCCTGCCTAGAACTTGTCATTACAATAACTTGCCCCATCCATATCTCTATTTTATGCATCCCATGCTTTGACTTCCTTCATATTCCACTGAGAAAATTGAAGCAATCAGGATAAAGCTTCCAGAGATTTTTCCCCCAACCACATCTAACTACCTACTAGTGTCAGTACAATCTGCTCCTCATTTCTAAGTACTGCTACAAATGAACAATTCAGATGATCCCTTCCTTCTGTATCCAAATCTATCACCCTTTCCACTACCAGGATTCATTCTAGTAGTTCTCCGTTCTCTTTCCTGTATCATCAATGATTCCCTCTTGCTGGATCACACCCTTTAAATTGTCAACAGGCTGTTATTTCATCTACTTGAAAAACAACAGCAGTGGTTAAGAATCTTCCTGCCAATGCAGGGGACATGGGTTTGAGCCCTGGTCCAGGAAGATCCCACATATCACCAAGCAACTAAGCCCATGCACCACAACTACTGAGCCTGTGCTCTGGAGCCTGTGAGCCACAACTACTGAGCCCACGTGTCACAACTACTGAAGCCCGTGCACCTAGAGCCCGTGCTCCACAACAAAGACAAGCCACCACAATGAGAAGCCTGCACACTGCAACAAAGAGTAGCCCCCACTCACCGCAACTAGAGAAAGCCCGTGCACAGCAATGAAGACCCAATGCAGTCCAAAATAAAATTAATTAATTAATTAATTTAAAAATGATACAAAGCTTGTATCATTATACAAAAATGTATTTAAAAAAAAGAAAAACACAGCAACACACAAATCTCTTACAAAAAAATCATTTTTCATAACTTGAAATAACTTCTTATTCTGATAATTGTTCATTAAAGGGGAAGAATTAAGCTTTTAGGAGAAAGTACAATTGATCCCCAGTTGATGAATAAAAGCTGTCCTTTACCAAAAGAACAAAACAAAACAGAAAGCCAGACAAAAAGGTAGGGAAAAAATGTTAAAATTTGAAAATCATCATTGAAATTCTTCCAATTAAGTAACTGATTTAGACACTAAATGAATTATCCAGAGAAATAGAATATCCACACAGAGCCAAAGTATCACTACACAGGTTGTTTGCTAATTGCCAAAGGGCAACTGTACCTTTTAATAGAAATATCGTTTGGACACAATTATAACCAAATAATATAGAAATTTAGAATCACTAAGACAACCTAGTATTCATGCCTCCTAATGAAATGCAATATGGAATACACAACATCACCCATGAAGAATTACTGACAAAAGTATTTAGTTTAAATCCAATCAAGCACTTAAATTGTTACTGCTAATTAAAATCAAGCCTATATATTCTTAAATTATTTTTTTTTTAATTTCTAGACCCTGCCTTCCATCTTGTTCACTGTTTGTAACAAAACTTCTTGAAAGTTTCATGTAGTTGCTGGCTTCAATTCCTCTCCTCTAATCCTCCTTTGAACTATTTCTGGTCAGACTTTCACCCAAAACATGCCACCAAATCCATTCTTAACCAAAGTCACCGATGTCCTCCAAATTGCTAAAACCAATGATCACTTCGTAGTCCACAGCATCTTGACAGATCAGGAGCGTTGATGCCTGACCACACCTCCACCTTGTTACCTTTTCTTCACTTGGGCTCAAACATCATACTCCTCTCTCACTGGAAGTTCATTCTTAGTCTCAATTGCAGATTCCTTATCTCTCCTGGACCTGTTAACTGGAGTATTTCAAGGCTCAATCTTTGGACCTCTTCTCCTTATATGCCCTCATTTCTTTGACAATATCATTCTGTCTCCTGTCTTTTACTACCATCTCTACACTACGTCTCTTATGTTGACACCTCTCTCCAAGAATCATATCTCCAACTTCATCATAAACTCCAATCATATTGTAATATGATCCCCTTGGATGTCCAATATTCACTTCAAGCATTATATTGCCCATAACTGAACTCTTGATCTCCCTTCCCCAAACCTGCTTCGTCCATATATTTTCCCATCTTAACTGATGGTAATTCCATCCTTTCAGGCGTTCAGGTCCAAAATCTTGATTTTATCGTTTACTCTTTCTTTCTCTCACCCTATATCTAGTCAGTCTTGTTGTCTTTACTTTCATTATACATCTAAAATCCAACTACTTCTCACTTTTCTCCAAGCAAACATAGTCTCTTTATCACTGCAGTAAATCAGTCATGATGGCTCTCCGTGCTTCCACTTTTGCCCAGCCCCTATCTATTCTCATCAGGTTTTAAAAGGATCACTTTCTACATCTGTGATTCTATTTCTGTTTTGTATTGATAAATAGTTCATTTGTACCATTTTTTTTAAATTCCACATATAAGCAATACCACATATTTGTCTTTCTGTGTCTGACTTACTTCACTCAGTATGACAATCTCTAGATCCAGTGGGAAAGGGACAGGGGAGAGAAAAATTGGGAGATAACGACTGACACAAACACACTACTGTATATAAAATAGATAACTAATAAGAGCCTACTGTGCAGCACAGGGAACTTTACTCAATGCTCTGTAATGACCTATATGTGAATAGAATCTAAAAAAGTGTGGAGATATATATAGCTCCACAATTTTTTATATATATACATAACTGATTCATTTTGATGTACAGCAGAAACTAACACAACATTGTAAATCAAGTATACGCCAATAAAAATTAATTTTAAAAAAAGAAAAACTATTAAATTTTATAAAAGGGTAAAAAAAATTAAAGGATCCCCTGACAGCTGGGTCTGATAGGGACAGAATCCATATTTGTCCAACAAAGCTCTTTAAGATCTGATCCCCACCTCATTAACTCTTTCACCTAAATTTCTAATATTCCTAATATTTTCCCCTTACTCTGCTGAGGCACAGAGGCCTCCTTGCTGTTCCTAGTATATCTCAAAGAATGAGCTAAAACAATGCCACGGATGATTAACAGGTCTTTACATCCATGGCTTCTTTGTGTCCTATCCACAAATACCAGCTTTTCTGTACTGTATTCTAATAGAACACTTCCTTGAAGTGTCCCACGGATTGGTAGAGAAAATTTTAATGTTAAAGGACCTTCAATCACTCATTCATTCTACAAGCATTCGCATTTGACTTTGGGTCAAATCCTTAGTGGGTGCAGATAAATGAGACAAGATCCTTCCCTTCAAGTCAAGTGAGGAAAAACAACTTCAGAAAATAATTACAATGCAAAGTGGTGGATATGGATAGATTTCAAAGTACTAAAAGAGCACAGAGGAGGAGTACTTTAATTTGGCTGAGGATGACCAGTTGTGACTTTCCAAAGGGAATCATGTCTGAACAGTTAAATCTTTTTACCACTGCAACGGAATGTCATTAGGCATACAGCAGAAAATCCTTGACATCAATTTGCTCATTTGTAAATCCGAGATGATAATACTTGCCTCACAAGTTTGTTTTGAGTGTCAACAGAGGTAATATACACCCTTTCAAGTATCATAACAGTGTTACCTATAGATATTATTCCTTCCCTGGCCTCTTGCCCACCACCCTCCACACAGAAGCACGTACTTCAGAAAGTGTAGTATCTGTTTATACAGCTTCAAACATTTGATGAAATAAACTTATGAGCTGAGTACCTAAAGTTCAATATCTTGAAAAACTTGAGTGCTTTCTTATTTTTGTTTTAGGCTTATAAATCTTTTTGAAGAAATGAACCATAGTTTGTTTCTATGTTTCTAATAGGGCAATGTTATCATGTTTATCTACACAAACCCAGTCAATATGCATTGACTTGTGTTCTAATATTCATGAAACAATGGTTCCGTTCAAAAGCAATCCTCTGTATTTGAGTCTATTTTATGCTGTGAATGAACAACTAATAGAGCTATAGTTAATGCCGGCTACATCAGACAGAACGCTAAAGCAACAGCTTGCTTGACTGCAATGCACCTTGGAAGAAACACAATTCACAAAACATTCTCTTAGCAATTAGTTTTTACCCCTAACATTTTTCTGGAACCCACTGTGTGCAGACTGATGAACTGAGTAATATTTGGAGAGGGAAAGGAATTCATTGTTAAGATTTCTGCACTTGTCTTTATCATGGAACAAGGGACTCACCTCTGGTTTTCCCCCATAAAGTGAAAGATATCTTCTGCTGTTGTGGGGCCTTTAGGGACTTTCCACCCCCTCACTTGTTCCCGTAAACCAATTCTTCTCCCTATCGTGCGCCACTCCTTCTCCCTATCGAAACCAATTCTTCTCCCTATCGTGCGCCACTCCTTCTCCCTATCGAAACCAATTCTTGGAGTTTTTCAGTTGACGGGGACTTTCCAGACAGCGGGTAATTTTCCAGTTGCCCGTAACAGGTATACGCCCTAACCGCCACAATGAACAGACAACTATAACGGCCAGAAGGTGGGACAAAAGTTCCTAAGCCAATGAATTCAAAAGTCACCACATTTACCCAATCATTGTGAGAATATACCCGCCCTATGAGTAAATAAACCTATAAAAAGTATGTGATTCCGCTTTTAGGGGTTCCCCATCGGCCTCCTGCGTGAGGTTCAGGGAACCCCGGTGCATCGGCTCCTAATAAACCTCTTGCGTGTTGCAGCGGCTCTCGACTCTTGGCGGTTCTTGGGCGAGTTGGAATCCCTCGTAGACCGTTTGGGTCTAACACTGTTTTTAAAAATAATTAGTAAGGAAAAGTGTCTTAGAGAATAAAAATTACTATAAATTGATACTGCAGTGGTTTTTAAAAACATCACAAATTCTTCAATACCACTCTCATGAAGAAGTCAGATCTATATCCCCTCCCCTTGAATATGGGCAGGGATGTGACTGCTTTGATCAATAGAAGAGAACAGAAGTAACATTCTATGATTTCTGAGGTTAAGTCACAAAAGCCCATGCAATTCCTCCTGAATCTCTTAGAATTCTCTCTCCTGATGCTTCCTTTTGGGATGCTCCCATTCAGAACCAGCCATGAGAAGCATAACGCACATAGAGAGGCCATGTGTATGTATGTGTACCTGTCAACAGCTCCAACTGAGTGCAACCTTTGCATCATCCTGGTCCACATATCAGACATATGAGTGAAGAAATTTGCAAATAATTCCAGCTCCCATTCATCTGAGCCACTGCTCAGCCATTTGAGAGTTTCTGGCTGAGTCCCCAGACTTGGTGCACCAGAGACAAACCATCCCTGTGGTATCCTTCTGAATACTTGACCCCCAATTGTTATTTTATCCTACTTTTTGAGGTGTTTTATTTTGCAGCAATAAGTGACTGGAAATGGTGGTTCATAAATGGTAACAATTAAAATATCTAACATTTAGGGGAATTCCCTGGTGGTCTGGTGGTTAGGACTCAGCACTTTCATTGCCGAGGTCCAGATTCAATCCCTGGTTGGGGAACTAAGATCCCACAAGCCATGCAGAGCAGCCAAAAAAATAAAAATAAAATAAAATAAAATAAAGGCAAAAAAATCTAAAAGTTAGATAACTAAAGGAGATGAATATGTTTTTCATGCTATATAGAGCTCATCTAAACAAACAGGAAGGTTTCTGGAGATAGAAAGTTGGACTAAATATCCAGAAAAGTTTTCAATGAGATGCTATGACAACTCATTCTTTCCCCACATATTTTAAGATGTACACATAGTGCTTTAACTACATTTGCTAACTTACCAGTCAAGTCAGAAAGACCAAAAAAATCATCAGTTGTTGATTGTCCTGTCTTTATCAGTCTCTAGATATGAGAGAGATAAACTGGAAAGTAGAAATTCAGGTTAATGGACTTACTCTGCTAACTATAATATCAACCCTAGTTGCCAAGGGGGAGGTGGGGGTGAGACAGGAAGAGGGCAGGGCACAACCTTTAAAAGAATGACATAGCCCAAGGACACGACATAAACTGATTAGAACCAACTAGGTCCAAGATGGCGGATGAGCCAACTTCCACTAGACCTTGAGCCTCCATATATGCTTATTGTAACACATCAGCACAGCTAAATGACACACCCACAGGCACCATGACAGTTCCAAGGCTGATCACAAAAGGTCAAAAAGTGCAGTGGCCCAATTCCTGGAAATCCCCATCTCTTCCCCCCAATAGCTGGAATACTCTTCCCATTCATTAGCCTATGAAATTACCCACCCCTATAAAAACTGACAACCCTGTACCCTGGGGTCTCTCTCACCTTCTGAGATGGCCCACACTCTTATCTGTGGAGTATGTATCTCCCTGAATAAAGCTTCTTTCACTTTACTATGGCTCACTCTTGAATTCTTTCCTGCACAAAGCCAAGAACACACACATGATGGCTGTCCCAGGGACTCAGACGTGACCTGGGACGTGACTATCTTCTCATACCCCACTCTCTTTCCTGAAACAAGGGGAGGAAAGGGAGTTTGGGATTAGCAGATGCAAACTATTATATATAGGGTGGATAAAGAACAAGAGCCTACTGTATAGCACAGGGAACTATATTCAATATCCTGTGATAAACCATAATGGAAAAGAATATGAAAAAGAATATATATATGTATAACTAACTTTGCTGTACAGCAGAAATTAAACACAACGTTGTAAATCAACTATACTTCAATGAAAATTTTTTAAAATATATCAATATATTTTAAAAATATATCAAATATATTATATCAATATAATGTTACAAAATTATTTGACAGATATAATATAATGGGCTTTTCTCAGTGTTGCAGAGAAGATGCAAACTCTAAGTTTTAAAATTTCAGATCTTAATACATGTTAAAGAACAAAGACCACAGAAAGGTAAAACTAAATAATATTCACAACAGCCAAAATCTTAGTCTTTTTCTTAAATATAAATTTATTTATTTATTTTGGCTGCGTTGGGTCTTCATTGCTGCACGTGGGCTTTCTCTAGTTGTGTTGAGTGGGGGCTACTCTGTTGTGGTGCATGGGCTTCTCATTGCAGTGGCTTCTCTTGTTGCAAAGCACAGGCTCTAGGTACACAGGCTTCAGTAGTTGTGTCACGAGTGCTCAGTAGTTGTGGCTCACAGGCTCTAGAGTGCAGGCTCAGTAGTTGTGGCACATGGGTTTAGTTGCTCCGTGGCATGTGAGATCTTCCTGAACCAGGGATCAAACCCATGTCCCCTGCATTGATAGGCAGGTTCTTAACCACTGTGCCACCAGGGAAGTCCAAAATCTTAGTCTTTTTTAATGTACAAAATATATTTTAATTGTTAAGATTTCTCTATAACCTCAGTTTAACCAATTATTTTTCTGAAAGATTTTTCATTACTAATTAGCCCTCAAAAAAGCAGACAATATCTCCTTCTGCACCAAGGGTTGTAATTTTCCATAGCTTTGACTTTTGTTTAATACCCCATAAAGAACATTGTACATTTTTGCTGAATTTTAAAATGCTACCATTCTGTAAGGTAAAGGACTTAGTGCTAAGTGAAATGTGAAACGTTTTCCTCTGAGAAAAAACTAAAATGTGCCAAATATATCACCACAAAGAAAGGAAGGACATTCTTCCTGATGTCTACTCCAGTAATAACCTCCCTGGGGAGAATTTTGAAAGGATTTGAGCATTTTAAATGTCCTGATCTAAATTAGTTAATTAAAAATATGGGTGAGCAAAGTCCACTAAGGTTATAAGGAGAATAGTCAGCAATCCTTTATCACAATGCCCTGTTCAAGGATTTCAAGATACTTGATTAACAGTGGCAATTCTCATTTAGATTTGTTATCTGATGGAGCAGAGTTGTTATTGATCCAACAGTTAACCTCACTGCAGGCTTAGGATGTGACAATAATAATCTCTCTATATAGTGTGCCTGAAGTCACTGACGGTTTCAGTAATGATTAGATGAAGGAAGTGATTAAATAGCTAATTCCTTAAAACTCTCATTCCATTTCTATTGATGTTTCAGATTTTCCATACACTTCATATTTTATCTTCTTATCCTTCCCTCTTCATTTCTTCCTTTCCTCTTTTAAAATGATTTATGAAACTAAAAAAACGAGTTTTAGTAGAGTCAAAATTGTTAGGGATGAAAAACTTTTTCTCCACCCTCTTAGATTCAGTGACTGGGGGCATGCAAATTTAACTGACAAAACACATATTAACATAAGAAAAAGAGTATAAATATATTAATATTTTGCATGCACAGGATTTCAAAGAAAAGAAGTGAAACTAAAGCAGTTAGACTCAGGGGTTTATGTACCATTTTAACAAAGGAAATGGAATTATTCTTTGAGGAACAATAAACTGTAGAAAAGTTACTAGGAAATAAATGGGGAAAACTAATGAAAGAGAGGGGTTATTTTAGTAATGTTTGTTTATGCAGACGCATCTCAGTGCAGACTGCAGTAACAACCTTCACAGAGAAAAAGTTATGCCTGAAACTGAACAGGACCCTGTGGGGTCCTACTGGATACATATCCTTTTTGTGTCCCCCAATTCGTGTTTGCTGAAAATAGGCTTTATTCAGCCTCCTTGATCTTCTTTGAGTTCCAAAGGGCAGATTCAAACAGTTGATAATCAGGGAAGGGAGTGGATGCAGAGACAGGGAGGAGCAGTCAAGAAACAACAGTGCAGAGTCCTGGTTTCTCCTCAAAGAATATACATAACAATACCTTTGAGTTCTTCTGCAGGAACTAAGGCCCCCACCCAGATGGAGGATAGTAACTTCAGGCTGAGCACAAGATTCCTGGGACACCACTCGCTTACCTGACCACCAACGATCAGAGGAAATTCTGCACACAGCAGAAGATAACAAAGACTCTGATCCCCTCCCCCAATGATTCTCCCTTTAAATTTTTTCATGGTCAAGCAGAACATTAGGAATTGGTTTTTGGACATGAGTCCACCTTCTCCCCAGGTTGCCAGCCTCCTGAATAATGCAGACTTTCCTTTCAAATCAACACTTGTCTCTCAACTGTTGGCTTTTGAGCCACAAGCAGTCAAAACATGCCCTGCTTTTAGGCAGATTAGAGGAGAGTAAAAAACTCTTCCTGTATCCATTTTTTTGTTTGTTTTTCCTGGCTGCCCCATGCAGCATGTGGGATCTTAGTTCCTTGACCAGGGACTGAACCTGTGCCCCCTGCATTGGAAGCACAGGGTCTTAACCACTGGACCACCAGGCAAGTCCCCCTGTATCTGTTAATTCTAAGTTGCCTTCAACTCAAAATAATTCTTTTGCCAAAGTGGAATATTTGGGGGCAACATGTTCTGGACCCCTTCAAAAATCTTCATTTCATTTTATCGTATCTTACTGACAGTGATTAAGGATGTCTTCTACATCCACTATATAAAATGGTAATTTAACATAAGAAGAGAAAACTTGACCAAATATTAGGTTTTAAAGACTATAATTTTCACGAAGAATGGAATGTAGACATGAGATCAATGCTTTCAGAACTTTTTCTACTAAAAATTCATGAAATATCAGAGAGCAATGGGCTTGAGTTACATCAACACAATGCTAAAACATCTGGAGGAGAAGTGGAAAATGAAAGCAATTGTTCAGATACCTTGTCTACACAAAATTCAGCCATCCTGCTGTTTGCTTTCCCCAGACCAAACATCTAGATGATTGATGAAATTCCTTTCATTTCTATTTGTGTATATGAATATCCTCATTTACTCTTATTTTAACAATGAATAGCATCTCCTGGAGTGGGATTCTAATCTGATTGTCTCCTCCACTCACTCTTTTTCTTCTTTCAATCTATGTGTATATATTTTTAAAGCACAAATAAAAGAAAAAATAGTATATTATTTGTATTTTCTTATTTTAGAGTAAAATAAGTGTAGAACAATGGCTGGGTGGTTTGAATTTTTTTTGTGGCATCTAGCACACCAAGTGCAGTCAATAAACATTAAACCATCAAATAAATCAGAATTCCAAACTGTTGTCTGAATTGAAGATTACATTATAGTGAGCTGCTTTTGCAGCAGACTCAATTGATTGGCTGTTCTCAAATATTAATGTGCTTATAAATCTCCTGGTGATGCTGTTAAAATGCAGATTCTGATTCAGTAGGTCTAGGATGGGCCCCAAGACATTGCATTTCTATCAAACTCCCAGGTTACACTGATGTTGCTGGTCCATAACTGAGTAGAAGCAGGTTGATAATAGGCAAGGGGGAAAAGTCAAATCTGCCTGTTCAGCAGTTCTAAAGAATATTTATTGTAAACAATATTCCAAAAAGATTTAATTATCAAAGAAAAAAATTTTAAGTAGAATAAAACATCATTGTTTTTTAAGTCCAAAAAAGTTTTGAATAAACTTAAACCATCAAGAAAAAAAAAAACTCTCAAAAAATCTATAATCTAAAACTAACAGGGCTACTTACCTGGGAAAAAAATGGTTTGCAAAATACTGAAGAGATCAGAGTTAACAGGAAGTAAAGGCGTTCAGAATGAGCCTCCTCAAGATATATAACTTTACATGTGGATTATTTTGAGCTGAAGACAATCAAGACCGTTTGAACTCAAAAGAAACTATTGCCCTTCTCTTAATTACCTAGAAGATTTTAAATTGGGGGTCTTTCCCCAATGAGAATTATTACCAAAGATAAATTTTATCTGTATGGCAGGGCTAACACCTAATCACCCAACCTTTGCTTGTCTTCTTATTGTCCTGTAAATTTCCCTCTTCCCCTCTGAAACCCCAGGCCCTCTTCCCCATCCCTTAGCTCAGGGTGGCATGTATACCTCATTTTACCCTTCTGTCTTTGAACCTCTCATGTATGGAGGGTTCCTGTATGTATGAAATAAAACTTGTTTTTCCCCTGTTAGTCTGTCTCATTTTGATATGATTATTAGAGTAATCAAAAGAACCTATAAAGGGTAGTAAATTCTTTCTATTCAACAGAGGAAAGAGTAGGAAAAAAAACAGTTTTAAGTTAGATGTACAAATATAAACCAATAGCTACTAGTACAGGTCCTGAAACCACCCTCCTCCCCCTCAAAAAATCAGTCTTTTAGGATATATATATATATATATATATATATATATATATGTAATAAATTAGTTACATCTTCAAGTATAGAATAGTAAACATCATAAAAGCATTCATGATTTTATAGGAGAGCAGAATTTGCCACCCCAAAATATGTCTGTTTGGCATAAGGATTATTTTAAGCTGATTATTTTTTTAAGAAACTGCAAACACAGCGAAAGCTCTGAAAACCTAATACAAGTTACTGTTTTTGTAAGAGACATTTACATGTAAAAGGGAAATTTCCACTTGTAAGGGTATCTCTCTCTCTCTCTCTCTCTCTCTCTCTCTCTCTCTCTCTCTCTCCAGGGAAGAAGGGAAAGACTCTAAATCTCTAGAAACTCTTATCAAAGGGGATGGTAATGGCTTATATCTGCACGTATAAAAACCTTACCTGCTTTACTCTGCTTTTTCTGGTCACTTCCCAGAACTGATTCCCCAGCCCCAACATTCATTTTTGTCTTTAGCTGAAGATGGCATTTAAGGTAAGAGATATCACCAGTTGGGCAAGTTACTCAGTTTTCTTTGGTCTCTTCCATGTATATATGTTATTAAACTTTGGTTTGTTTTTCTCCTGCTAACATGTCTATATTAATTTAACTAGTAGACCAGCCAAAGAACCGAGAAGGGAAGAAGGGGAAACTTTTCTGCCCCTACAATTTTAATAAATTAATAGACAGGATTGCTTGTTTTGAGAAAAACTTTATGATTCAAAAGTGAAACTGAGCAGGACACTGCGGGGGCCCTCCTGGGTACAAAGCCTTTCTGTGTCCCCTGTTTCTTATTTGCAAGAAAAAGTCTTCAGGCTCCTAGACCTTCCAAAGAGGAAATTCAAACTGTTGCTAATCCAGGAAGTAAAGGAATGCAGAAACAGAGGAGGAACAATCAAGAAACTATAGTGCAGCAATTAAAGCAGGATCCTGGTTCCTCCTCAAAGAATATACATAACAGTATCTTTGAGTTCTTCTGCAGGAACTAAAGCCTCCACCCATGTGGAGAATGGTAATTTCAAGCTGAGCACAGGATCCTGGAGAGCCACCCTGTTACCTCACCACCAGCCAATCAGAAGAAAATCACACACCCTGCAGCCTTCACCCCAAATTTTGCCTATAAAAACTTCTCCCTGAATACTCTCAGGGAGCTCGAGGTTTTTGAGTACAAGCCACCGTTCTCCTTGCTTGGTCCTACGATAAACCTTTCTCTGCTCCAAACTCTGATGTTTCAGTTTGTTTGGACTCACTGTGCATCAGGCACACGAACTTGTGTTTGGCAACAAAATTATATAAAGTGATGTCTTAAATTGTTTCCTTTAACATTCTATCTAAATCATCAAGTTGTGTTTGAAACAGGGGAGAAAAGCTATTTATTTAACCAACCTTTAACTCAGTCCTTTTCAAAAAACACTGTGCTATGCTGAGTGTGTAGTGCTGATCCAACATGGATTCTAGCCTGGATCTTAGCCTAATAGGGAGAAAATATGCATATATAAATAACTAGAATATGAATTCAAAGCCTAATTGCCATGAGAAATATGCTAATAATGGGTTTCAGAAATTCAGAAGAAGTATAAGCAGCATTGTGATTGGACAGTAACTCCTTCCCAAAGTTTCTTGAAATGAAATATTGAAAAGACTCAATTTTCTGAAAGGACTCCCAATTCCAACAGTTTAATGATCATGAGAATTCTCATTTTGTATATCCTCTTCCAATTTAGGCTAAAATGGATCTGCATCTGAGGAAAATGCCAAGGCAACATATAAAGAGTACTAACAATTCCCCAAGAGAATACCTGCAAAACTCAGGAAGCTTTCCAAATGTGTCTATACCCGTTCACCTGCTGACAAATGTTTAACAGTGAGCTCTGCAGCGTGAGAGGAGCTCTGATTTGTAGCATTTACTGATTTTCATGGTGTAAATACACTGACCGTAGCTGATTTCAGGCTATTAATGTGAGGTCACCAAAATCCTCAAACCATCAACCCTCACACATATCTGCTGATATTTATCTTTAGTGGTGACAAAGGATGAAGGTTCTGGACAAAAACTACCTGGGTTTAAAATGTGGTTCAGCTATGAAAACTTTGGTAAGTTACTCAAACCATCTGGACTCTAGTTTTTTCTTTTGTATGGAGAGAATTCTGATTGTTCTAAAAGAAAATCTGATTGTTATAAACTATAAATTAATGGGAATAAATTATTACATGAATGTGTATTACTAAGTGCTGAATACTATTGTTCACCATATAATTATATTGAAAATTAATTTGGGGTAACTTTCTAATCACAGTGTCCACTTGAAACCATGTAACACAGATTGGGACTTGAACCCACAGGCCGGGACTCAAACTCATGGTCTTTTAACTGAGATCACAAACCTGGTTTCAGGACTTAATGGAGCTCAGGTTCTTGATGTCTAATCACAGAAAGAATTTAGTGAGAGAATAATTGATAGTTAACAAGTGGATTTATTTGCAAAGAAAGACACACCACAGACAGAGTGTGGGCCATCTCAGAAAGCGAGAGCAGCACCAGGGTATGGGGTTGTCAGTTTTTTTTGAATTTTATTTTTTTTTATTTTTTATACAGAAGGTTCTTATTAGTTATCTATTTTATACATATTAGTGTATATAGGTCAATCCCAATCTCCCAATTCATCCCAACACCACCACCCCCTCCCACTTTCCCTCCTTGGCGTCCATAAGTTTGTTCTCTACATCTGTGTCTCTATTTCTGCCCTGCAAACCGGTTCATCTGTACCATATTTCTAGGTTCCACATATATGCATTAATATACGAAATTTGTTTTTCTCTTTCTGACTTACTTCGCTCTGCATGACAGTCTCTAGATCCAGCCACGTCTCCACAAATGACCCAATTTTGTTCCTTTCTATGGCTGAGTAATAATCCACTGTATATATACATCACATCTTCTTTATCCATTCATCTGTCCGTGGGCATTTAGGTTGCTTCCATGACCTGGCTATTGTAAATAGTGCTGCAATGAACATTGGGGTGCATGTGTCATTTTGAATTATGGTTTTCTCTCGATATATACCCAGTAGTGGGATTGCTGGGTCATATGGTAATTCTATTTTTAGTTTTTTAAGGAACGTCCATACTGTTTTCCATGGTGGCTGTATCAATTTACATTCCCACCAACAGTGCAAGAGGGTTCCCTTTTCTCCACGTGCTCTCCAGCATTTGTTGTTTGTAGATTTTCTGATGATGCCCATTGTAACTGGTGTGAGGTGATACCTCATTGTAGTTTTGATTTGCATTTCTCTGAGATTGAGCAGCTTTTCATGTGCTTCCTGGCCACCTGTATGTCTTCTTTGGAGAAATGTCTATTTAGGTCTTCTGCCCATTTTTTGATTGGGTTGTTTGTTTTTTTACTATTAAGCTGCATGGGCTGTTTATATATTTTGGAGATTAATCCTTGCCCATTGATTCATTTGCAAATATTTTCTCCCATTCTGAGGGTTGTCTTTTCATCTTGTTTGTAGTTTCCTTTGCTTTGCAAAAGCTTTTAAGTCTAATTAGGTCCCATTTGTTTGTTTTTGTTTTTATTTCCATTACTCTAGGAGGTGGATCAAAAAAGATCTTCCTGTGATTTATGTCAAAGAGTGTTTTTCCTAGGTTTTCCCCTAAGAGTTTTATAGCTTCCGATCTTACATTTAGGTCTTTAATACATTTTGAGTTTATTTTTGTGTATGGTGTTAGGGAGTGTTCTAATTTCATTCTTTTACATGTAGCTGTCCAGTTTTCCCAGCACCACTGTTGAAGAGACTGTATTTTTCCTTTGTATATCCTTGCCTCCTTGGTAGTAGATTAGTTGACCATAGGTGCATGGGATTGTCTCTGGGCTTTCTATCCTCTTGCATTGATCTATATTTCTGGTTTTGTGCCAGTGTCATATTGTCTTGATTACTGTAGCTTTATACTATAGTATGAAGTCAGTGAGTCTGATTCCTCCAGCTCCGTGCTTTTCCCTCAAGACTGCTTTGGCTATTTGGGGTCTTTTGTGTCTCCATACAAATTTTAAGATTTTTTGTTCTAGTTTTGTAAAAAATGCCACTGGTAATATGATAGGGATTCCTTTGAATCTGTAGATTGCTTTGTGTACTATAGTCATTTTCACAATGTTCATTCTTCCAATCCAAGAACATAGTAAATATCTCCATCAGTTTGTGTCATCTTTGATTTCTTGCATCAGTGTCTTATAGTTTTCTAAGTACAGGTTTTTTAGCTCCTTAGGTAGGTTTATTCCTAGGTTTTTTATTCTTTTTGTTGCAATGGTGAATGGGATTGCTTCCTTAGTTTCTCTTTCTGATCTTTCATTGTTAGTGTATAGGAATGCAAGAGATTTCTGTGCATTAATTTTGTATCCTGCCACTTTACCAAATTCATTGATTAGCTCTAGTATTTTCTGGTATTTTCTAGTATTTTCATTTTTAGGATTCCCTATGTATAGTATCATGTCATCTGCAAACAGTGACAGTTTTACTCCTTCTTTTCCTATTTGTATTCATTTCATTTCTTTTTCTTCTCTAATTGCCACGACCAGGACTTCCAAAACTATGTTGAATAATAGTGGCAAGAGTGGACATCCTTGTCTTGTTCCTGATCTTAGAGGAAATGCTTTCAGTTTTTCACCATTGAGAATGATATTTGCTGTGGGTTTGTCATATATGGCCTTTAATATGTTGAGGGAGGTTCCCTCTATGCCCACTTTCTGGAGAGTTTTTATCATAAATTGGTTTTGAATTTTGTCAAAAGCTTTTTCTGCATCTATTGAGATGATCATATGGCTTTTATTCTTCAATTTGTTAATATGGTGTATCACATTGATTGATTTGCATATATTGAAGAATCCTTGCATCCCTGGGGTAAATCCCACTTGATCTCGGTGTATGATCATTTTAATTTGTTGTTGGATTCTCTTTGTTAGAGTTCTGTTGAGGATTTTTGCATCTATATTCATCACTGATATTGGTCTATAATTTTCTTTTTTTGTAGTATATTTGCCTGATTTTGGTATCAGGGTGATGGTAGTTTCATGGAATCAGTTTGGGAGTGTTCCTCCCTCTGCAATTTTTTGGAAGACTTTGAGAAGGATGGGTGTTAGCTCTTCTCTAAATGTTTGATAGAATTAATCTGTGAAGCCATCTTGTCCTGGACTTTTGTTTGTTGGAATATTTTAAATCACAGTTTCAATTTCATTACTTGTGATTGGTCTGTTCATATTTTCTATTTCTTCCTGGTTCAGTCTTGGAAGGTTATAACTTTCTAAGAATTTGTCCATTTCTTCCAGGTTGTCCATTTTATTGGCATAGAGTTGCTTGTAGTAGTCTCTTATGCTGCTTTGTATTTCTGCAGTGTCTGCTGTAACTTCTCCTTTTTCATTTCTAATTTTATTGATTTGAGTCCTCTCCCTCTTTTTCTTGATGAGTCTGGCTAATGGTTTATCAATTTTGTTTATTTTCTCAACCAGCTTTTAGTTTTATTGATCTTTGCTTTGTTTTCTTTGTTTCTATTTCATTTATTTCTGCTCTGATCTTTATGATTTCTTTCCTTCTAGTAACTTTGGGTTTTGTTTGTTCTTCTTTCTCTAGTTCCTTTAGGTGTAAGGTTAAATTGTTTATTTAATATTTTTCTTGTTCTTGAGGTAGACTTGTATTGCTATAAACTTCTTTTTTAGAACTGCTTTCTCTGCATCCCATAGGTTTTGGATCATAGTGTCTCATTGTAATTTTTCTCTAGGTATGTTTTGATTTCCTCTTTGATTTCTTCAGTGATCTATTGGTTATTTAGTAACATATGGTTTAGACACCAGGTTTTTGTGTGTTTTACTTTTTTTTCCCAGTAATTGATTTCTAATCTCATAGCACTGTGGTTGGAAAAGATGCTTCATATGATTTCAATTTTCTTAAATTTAATGAGGCTGGATTTGTGACCCGAGATGTGATTTATCCTTGAGAATGTTCCATGTGCACTGGAGAAGAAAATGTAATCTGCTGTTTTTGGACGGAATGTCCTATATATATCAATTAAATCTATCTGGTCTATTGTGTCATTTAAAGCTTGTGTCTCCTTATTAATTTTCTGTTTGGATGATCTGTCCATTGGTATAAGTGAGGTGTTAAAGTTCCCCACTATTATTGTGTTACTGTCAATTTCCTCCTTTATATCTCTTAGCAGTTGCCTTATGTATTGAGGTGCTCCTATGTTGGGTGCATATATATTTATAATTGTTATATCTTCTTCTTGGATTGATCCCTTGATCATTATGTAGTATCCTTCCTTGTCTCTTGTAACATTATTTATTTTAAAGTCTATTTTATCTGATATGAGTATTGCTACTCCAGCTTTCTTTTGATTTCCATTGGCATGGAATGTCTTTTTCCATCCCCTCACTTTCGGTCTGTATGTGTTCCTAGTTCTAAAGTGGGTCTCTTATAGACAGCATATATATGGGTCTTGTTTTTGTATCCATTCAGCAAGCCTGTGTCTTTTGGTTGGAGCATTTAATCCATTCACGTTTAAGGTAATTATTGATATGTATGTTCCTATGACCATTTTCTTAATTGTTTTGGGTTTGTTTTTGTAGGTCCCTTTCTTCTCGTATGTTTCTCACTTAGAGAAGTTTCTTTAGCATTTGTTGTAGAGCTGGTTTGGTGGTGCTGAATTCTCTTAGCTTTTGCTTGTCTGTAAAGCTTTTGATTTCTCCATCAAATATCAATGAGATCCTTGCCAGGTAGAGTAATCTTGGTTGTAGGTTCTTCCCTTTCATCACTTTAAATATATCATGCCACTCCCTTCTGGCTTGTAGAGCTTCTGCTGAGAAACCAGCTGTTACCCTTATGGGAATTCCCTTGTATGTTATTTGTCATTTTTCCCTTATTGCTTTCTATAATTTTTCTTTGTCTTTAATTTTTGCCAGTTTGATTACTATGTGTCTCAGTGTTTTTCTCCTTAGGTTTATCCTGCCTGGGACCCTCTGCACCTCCTGGACTTGGGTGGCTATTTCCTTTCCCATGTTAGTGAAGTTTTTGACTATAATCTCTTCAAATATTTTCTTGGGTCCTTTCTCTCTCTCTTCTCCTTCTGGGACCCCTATAATACCAATGTTGTTGCATTTAATGTTGTCCCAGAGGTGTCTTCATCTGTCTTCATTTCTTTTCATTTCATTTTTCTCTATTCTGTTCAGCAGCAGTGAATTCCACCACTCTATCTTGCAGGTCACTTATCCATTCTTCTGCCTCAGTTATTCTGCTATTGATTCCTTCTAGTGTAGTTTTCATTTCAGTTATTGTATTGTTCATCTCTGTTTCTTTGTCCTTTAATTCTTCTAGGTGTTTGTTCTTTAATTCTTTTAGGCCCTTGTTAAATAGTTCTTGCATCTTCTCGATCTTTGCCTCCATTCTTTTTCTGAGGTCCTGAATCATCTTCACTATCATTCTTCTGAATTCTTTTTCTGGAAGGTTGCCTATCTCCACTTCATTTAGTTGTTTTTCTGAGGTTTTATCTTGTTCTTTCATCTGGTACAAAGTCCTCTGCCTTTCCTTTTGTCTTTCTTTCTGTGAATGTAGTTTTCCTTCCACAGGCTGCAGAACTGTAGTTCTTCTTAATAAAGTGAATCAGTTATACATATACATATGTTCCCATATCTCTTCCCTCTTGTGTCTGTCTGGTCTTTTTGACATTTTGTGATCAGCCTTGGAACTGTTATCATGCCTATGGGTGTGTTATTTAACTGTGCTGATGTGTAACAATGAGCGTATACAGAGGCTCAAAGTCTAGTGGAAGTTGGCTCATCCGCCATTTGGACCTAATCAGTTTATGTCTTGTCCTCAGGCTATCTCATTCATTTAAAGGTTGTGTCCTGTCCCTTTCCCTCCTGTCTCACACTCACAAGGTCTTTACATACAAGTAATATTTCTGTATCTTTTTAGAAATAACCTAACAGTCACCTCCTCCTGGATACTGTTAAGAGTATGACTCTTCAACTGGTCTCTATGGTCATGAAAATACTGGTTTTCTGGACTATTATATGGATATTCTGAGAGATTTAGCAAACATATTCATTCTTAAGTCTAAGAAAACTGCATTTGACAGAGCTTGCAGATTATACCACTCACTTAGGATTTGGACTTACTCTGTTTTATCTTGGTCTCTAATTACATGATACCATAGTAGAATATTAAACCTAGAATGTGACCTTAAATTGCACTTTTCAAGGAGGAAGTAGTTTTCCTCTACCCTTCTGGCTGTTCTAAGAATTAAGTTGACATGAGACAGATTAACAAAAGAAAATTAAACAAAAGTTAATAGTATGTATACATGGGAGAGACTCAGAAAAATGAGGAACTTGCTAAAATGGCCAAAGCCCTCACCTTAAATATCACCCTCAGCTAAAGACAAAAGAGAATGTTGGGGATAGGGAATGGGGACTTCACAAGGAAAGAAGGAAATTCACACAAAGATGGAAAAGCAAATGTTTGGTAAACAAATGTTTGCTGGGCCATGCAGAGGCAATGAGACACAGAGTAGAATTTTAACAGACTTTGCTAGGTTCCCCGCTGTCTACACACCTGGTTCATACTGTAGTTACCTGTGATGATAGCTCCCTTTCTGGAGCAGGTCTTCTATCTACATTCTTTTACGCAGTTAGGGAGAAGATCAAAGGTTCTCCCTGAGTCTTTTGGGCCTTGATTATTTTCAGCTAAAATAATCTGCATGCCAAAGAGACACATTGTGGTATCGAAAACTTTGCTCCCCTACACAGTTCTTTGTGTGCTGTCTTAATTCCCACTGCCATTCACCTTATTTATAAATCAGATTATAAACTACTTTGGGGCAGAATTAGGTTCTATCCATCACTATTTCTCCATTGTCTCTTCCAGAGCTTAGCACTTAGCAGTTGATAAGTATTTGGTGAATTAAGATGATTTCATACTTTCCCAAAAGAAATTTCATTTACCTATTCCAATAAGAAGCAAAAGAAGGATTCCAAAGGCAAAATCCTGGAAACTATACTCTCTGTTTTGAAAATCACCAGGTACATTAGCATATTAAAGGATCAGCAAAGTGCTGTAGTTAAGAAACCTGTTTAAAACTATTTAACTTAAAATTTTACATTCAAGGAACACCTATTAATAACATAATTATAAATATTATTATCCAAATCTGAACAAATTTTGAGAGTGAAATGGAGCACTATTAATAATTATATCAGGAAACAGGCATAAACTGGAATGATACAGGATAAATCTGGACATGTAGTCATCCTACCTATGATGTCATTAGGAAGTGGATAGAAGTGTGGAAATTCCCACAACTACTGTTATATGGATCAAAGTTCAGGAAACAGTGATTGGCCTTAATCTTTCATTTTATTCATAAGAAACATGAGGTCACAAAGAAGTTAAACCACTTCCCATTGACAAGTCCTTTGGAACCCAGTTAAGAGGTAGAACCATGAATAAATTCCAGCTCATTAGAAAGCATTTTCCAAATCAGTTCTCATTTATTCAATTCTGAAATTAAAACAATTAATTATTTGGCTGTACCTTCACAAAGAAGAAAAGAAAATCTAGACTTACATGCTCCTGTTAGAATATCATTTTGTCATGCAGGAAGTACTGATTTTGTGTACATGCAAATGTAAATCCAATGTCAGCTGGGGACCTTTTTATCTCTGAAGAGCTAGGAATAAGATCTAGGTCTTGTATTCTCAATAATTCCATTCCCTAATAGAAGACCAAAGTTCTTCTCCAAAGTTTCTGCAAATTCCCATGTGCCTATTTCTCATGGCCTCCTCTGCCTTCTGGGCTCATGGTTTCTCTGTGACATACAACATTAACTTAATCATAAAACTAAGTTCAGTTGTCCCAAAAGAAGTACACTTTCACTTGTTCTCAAAATATTTTGAAAAATTTTATGAGGAAAAAGGAAGGATTAACTTCACAGCAAAGCAGATGACAGTCACAATCAAGCTACAGCATAAAATATTTGTTGGCTCTCCATCCTATGAATTTTCACTGGATCCCATCTCCTTACCATCTTCTGGTTCTTCACCCTTACCCATCCTCCCTCCTCTTTCCTCTTTCTAGCTTCTCTCCTCTTCTCCTCTGCGTATTTAACCACAGAATTGTTTCCCTTATGCTTTTAGGAAAAATAACTTTCCCTTGCCATAATATTTTGGGATCACTTAATATCCTTAACTGTATATGATACAAGTGTGGGGAGTATGTTGGGGTGGGGGAGGGGTCCTCTATCCCGATCATTCTTCCAATAAAGATAGAACATGTTTTGAAAGGAATCTAGGTGAAAATAATATTTTGTGCCTCATTAAGCAATTATATAGCTCAATTAGAAGGTAACTGCATTTACTCAAAAAGAAAACGATGGCAACTTGGATAAGAGTGGTGGCAGCAAAAGCAGAAGAAAATGGACAAATACAAGAGAGCCTTAGGAGTCAGAGGTCACAGGTATTGGTGGTTGACTGAGTAGGGGAAGATAAAGAGGAAAAATCAAGTACAACCCCTAGTTCTATGGGCTGGGCAGCTGGAGAGTTGGTGGCCCCATTTATAAAGACCGTGAGCCTTAGGAGGGAGCAGGTTCAGAAGGGAATATGATGAGGTTGGCTTTGAAAATGTTGAATATGAAATGCTCATGAACAACTTCTGGGAGATGCCTCCTAGATGGCTGGATATGTGAATTAGGATCTCAGGAGAGTGATAATGACTAAGGGTACAGGCTTTGGATTCAGAAATACCTGGCTTCAGGACATGGAAGCAACCCAAATGTCCATCAACAGTGGATTGGATAAAGAAGATGTAGTATCTATATACAATGCAATACTACTCATCCATAAAAAAGAACAAAATAATGTCATTTGCAGCAACATGGATGGACCTAGAGATTATCATACTGAGTGAAGTAAGTCAGAGAAAGACAAATATCATATGATAACACTTATATGTGTAATCTAAAAAGAGGGTACAAATGACACTGCTATTTTTAAAATGGATAACCAACAAGGACCTACTGTATAACACAGGGAACTCTGCTCAATGTTTTGTGGCAGCCTGGTTGGGGAGGGAGTTTGTGGGAGAATGGATATATGTATATGTATGGCTGAGTTACTTTGCTGTGCACCTGAAACTCTCACAACATTGTTAATTGGTTATACTCCATTAAAAAATAAAAAGTTTTTTATAAAAGGGTACAAATGAAGTTATCTACAAATAGAAATAGAGTTACAGATGCAGAAAACAAACTTATGGTTACCAGGGTGTAAGGGGGAGGAGGGATAAATTGCGAGATTTGTATGGACATATACACACTACTACATATAAAAAAGATAATAAAGACCTACTGTATAGCACAAAGAACTCTACTCAATACTCTGTAATGGCCTATATGGGAAAAGAATCTATAAAAGAGTGGATACATCTATATGTACAACTGAGTCACTTTACTGTACAGCAGAAACTAACACAACATTGTAAATCAACTATACTCCAATAAAATTTTTTTAAAATTTTAAAAAGAGAAATACCTGGCTTCAAGACCTAGCCTTCCCTCTTAATAGGTGTGTAACTTGGGCAAGCTAGTGAAACTCTCCAAGCCTCATTCTCTTCATCTGTACAATAAGAATTACTATTATATTCCTACATTGTGAAGCTATCTCAGGATACCAGAGATAACATATATGAAGCTCTTAGCTCAATAAAAATAAGTAATTCAAAAAATAAACATTCAGCACTTCCTACGTACCAGACACTGCTCTGGGCACCTGATTTACACTTACTCATTTAATCCTCACACCATCTCTACATCCTAGATACTATTATTATCTCCATTTAAAACATGAGGGAAAAAATGCAGAGAAGTACATAGCTTGTAATGCTTATAAAGCAGGATGTGATAGGTCTGAACCCAAGGAGTCTGGACCCAGAGTCTATTTATTCAGCCACTGCCCTGACTGTTCTCTTAATGACATTAGCTAAGATTACTACAATTATAGGTTTGGAAGTCACCAGAACATGATGTGAGAGCATGTGGGCTACTAAATAATGATACTAATAATCGCTAACTTTTACTGAGTGCTTATCCTCTGTAAGGCAATATGTTAAACGTTTTATACGGATATCTCATTTAATTTCAACAGTTCTATGAAGTAGGTACTATTATTTCTCTCATTTTGAAGATGAAGAAACTGGGCCATGAAGAAGTTAAGGAGCCTGTCCCATGCCACAGAGATAAAGTAATGGGGTCAGATTCAAAACCAGACAACTTGACATCCACTTTCTAAAATGAAATATTAGCTTGGCTAAGAAGGATACGTAAAGATGAGAAGGAAACGTAAGATAAAGTTATGAGGAACACATGGTTCCAGTATCCTTTTAAGAAATCTTTTAAAATATAAGCAATCACCTTTCACTCCCTTTTTGGCAAAGCAGACTGGCAAACACGTCTTCCTCTAACCCTTTCCCAGAGCATTACCTAGACCCGACTTAAAGCACCTGGTCATGCCGTCATCACCACACATTCATTTGTCCTACAGTGATGTAAACCCTGCTATGTATGCAGGAACCCCTCACTCACCACTAAATCCTCTCAAGCATCCAGCACCATCAACAGCCCCTCTTTAAATGTTCACTGAACTAAATTGACAAGGAAGAATTAGGACGATGAAAGGCAGAGAAGAGAACCAGACACAAAGGAGCAGGAGAAGGAGCAAGAAAGAAGGAACACTGAGAAGCAGCCAAAGAAAGCTTCTTGCCCTGTCTTCCCAGCCTGAGCAGGGAAACGCTAGTTGAAGTTAAATTCCTTTCCAGATCATTCTGCCACCACGCAAGCTCAAGAAATCAGGAAGGTCCTCATACAGGTGACCATGCAGCAGAGTCTGGGAAGAAGGAAAAAGAGCTTCCCCCAGACATGAAAGCGATAAGGCATGGAAAGGAGAACATTTCAAGGCACATCTCTATTTTTTGATAAATGGAAGAATAAGGCTAAAGAACTCAGCAAGGGGCTTCCCTGGTGGCGCAGTTGTTGAGAGTCCGCCTGCCGATGCCGGGGATGCGGGTTTGTGCCCCGGTCCGGGAAGATCCCTCATGCCGCGCAGCAGCTGGGCCCGTGAGCCATGGCCGCTGAGCCTGTGCGTCCGGAGCCTGTGCTCCGCAACGGGAGAGGCCACAACAGTGAGAGGCCCGCGTACCTCAAAAAAAAAAAAGAACTCAGCAAGAATAAACTTGAGTGTCATTCAACAGAGTTTAAGCTTTAGCCTGTACAGTCTCAAACTCAAAAGTATAGGATCCAGGGAGCTAAGATCCATATAACAGATGTAGGGGACCTCGGTGTCAGATTGGAAAGCACTTGCCTTGTCTATAGAAAGAGGCTCTATTCAGCTTCAGCTTTCTGGTGCTAGGCTGGAATGCAGACCCATTGTGGCCGATCTTCAATTCCCCAAGAGAAACCAAAATCTACATTTTTGTGTAAAATAACCTTAGTGGTAAGCAATGACAACCTCCTCACAGACAAAGGAGAATCACCGAATGCTTTTAAGCAGAGAAGTAATAGCATCAGATTTTCATTTTAGAAAGACTACATGTGCATCCATAGGGAGGATTAACTGTAAAGACCTACTACTAGCCACCTACTAGTAGTAGCCAGTACTAGCCTACGGCATGCAGTTGGACTAGTGAGCCTCAAGAAGCCTAATCCAGTAATGAAGCTGGAAAAAAGAGTTTATAAATAAGAAATATTTAGGCAGTAGAAGGACTCAACTTGTAAACTGAATGGAAGTAGGGAATAAGTGAGAGTTTTATCATTTTTTTCTATCTAAAATTGCATAGTAGTGAATGGAAAAGCTAAGTTCACACTTAGACATATTAATTGTAAAATTCTTATGAAATATCCAAGAGGTAGTGAGTAACACTACTCAAAATAAAATTGTGAAAATCATGTAGCAACTTGCAAAAGTGATCATGCCTTGATGTCAAGTGGGGAAATGACTACAAATATTTATCTGCACCAAGATGACAAAAATATCCAATGATATACAAATTTACATGAGCATGCAAAGACTGAATGTAATTTTTAAAAATCACAATGGTTTAATTTGTTGAAATGACAGGATTTTACAAGATTTTTCCTTCTTATTTATTTTACTGTGATCTTGTAAAAACTGTTTTGCAGTGAAAATAATAATAATAAAAAAAAGATGGCCAATAGTTTCTGTGGGAGTTAAGAGGAGACAAGCTTGCCATAAACTAAAGAATTTAGGGAAGGCTTGCTTCCCTAAAACTAAAGAATTTAGGGAAGAATTTAGGGAGAAGGCGAGGCTTGAACAAGGCCTGGAAGGACTGGAAAGTAATTATCACCTAAAGATGAATGTTTCCCCTGATTTTCTATGAAAAATTGTATTCATTCCAGGAAAAAAACCCACAATTCTACTATATATCGTGGCAAAGGATGAATGAAGCCAATTGCAACCTTGAAACTTATCTGGTTTGCATTTCAAAATCCACTCTGAATTTTCAAAAGATAAATCCATGCTTTTTGTTCAAGAGATGACTTGATACAATGGAATTTTCAGGAACCTAGAAATCAGAAAACCTGGATTTGGCAAAGATTCACCCATTAACTTGTTGTTACCCCTAAGAATTCGTTCTTTATTCTGGGCTTCCATTTTTCTTTTTTAAAATGGAGGTGTTGAATTAGTTGATCCCTTAAGTTTCTATCCAATAATAAACTATTATTTTTTTTCTGCTAAGAGTACAGGATTCGGATTCTTCACGTACAGTTTAAGGCTTATGAAATTATTGACACACCGTGTTTTGTGTTTTCATTTTGTTGTTGATTAAAGAAGTATATTTTTAAGATCATCCATGCCTTCCTAACAAATGAGCTCATCACTCAGAAGCAGCCAACCAAAAGAACAGTAGAATGATCTAGTAAAGGCTCAGTCATGGTGTCAGCTCAGGGACAACACAGTGAGGATTTGAAGCTCTGACCCCCAGAAGGCAGTGTACGTGCTACACCAATACTTGACGTATGCTTCTATGCCTCCAATAACTCGAAAAGTCCAAGAACAAAGAGGTAGAAATAGAAGTGTCCCCTCTCATCACCATACTCAATAACCCACTTGTGGGATTTGTGCTTCCAGTTACACAACCCTAGGCTCTGTTGGGTTGCAGGTTCCAATTCCCAAAGAAGGAACACTTTTGCCAGGAGACACAATGGTGGTTCCACTGAACTAGAAGCTATTTGAACTCTTCATGACAGTGACGGTCAAAGAAATCAGTTACTGCTGAGATAATCAACCTCGAGGACCATGAGAAGTTAGGGTTGCTCTACACGATGTCTACGAATACAGGATATTCATTAAGGCATCTCTTAGCATTTCCATACCCAGTAATAACTGTCATTGGCCAATTGAAACAACCATAATCCAATAACATTAAGGCAACAAAGGGCATAGGATCCTCAGAATGAAGGTCCAGGTCACCCCACTAGGCAAGCATACCAGTGGAATTATTTGCAGAAGTTGGGGGAAATCTATAATTGATGGTGGAGGAGAGATGATAAATATCAATTACAGCCTCAGGACCAGCAGCAGAAGCAGGGACTGTAGGTGCTTTTCACTGACTCTCTTGCCTTACCTCTTACTTCTTCTAGGAAAATGTACCTTGAAGGCGACTCTGTGAGTAATTGGACTTGTACCTCCACTTTCCAGGAGATGTGATGTCCTCTTATTCTATCATGTTGTTCCCATGGTTTCGTTTGTGAACCAAATATAATTAGAGGGTGTAAATGAATCTCAATGGTGCAAGGGGCAGACTATAAGACATCTTTTTACAACTTTTCAGACTGGATTGGCTTCACTGATCCTCCAAACAGCTGCCACCACAACCAACCTACTCAGTGCAGACCCATGAATTTTGCTACCTGAGGCCAACTAGCCACACATAAGTCTTTTTCTTCTCTGTCCCTTTCTGACTCAGCCTCAGATGAAATGCCACACCAAAGAGCATTTATTTTGGCATCTGAGAAGCCACTGAAGGTGTTGAATGGTGCAAACCAGTTGTGCTGAGGGGCAAAGCAGTGGGACCAACTCTGGCCAGTAGAGGCAAGAGATGGGAGAGAGGCAGACAGATAAATTATCTTTCCTTCCTTACTCCCATGGAATGTTCCGGATCATGATTTCACCATGCAGCCTGCCCAAATGGGTTGACCTGCTCAGTGATCTGCCATCTCCTTCAGTTCCTTGTGAAGTAATAGACAGCATGTGACCTCACATTGCCTCACTCCCTTGCTCTCACCCCAGCTGCCCTGGACTTTTATCTCTCAAATAAAATAGAATTTAGTCCTCGGCTCAGATTCTATTTTCTAGGAACCTAAATTAAATAACTACACTATCCAAACCCCTTTGAAGTTATATGACCACGCAACTGAATTCTAGCCACTTAGCCACTGGAATATAAGAAGAAACCACATATGCTCATTTCTAAACTTGGCACATAAAAGTTTGCTCTCTTTCCCTACCGACTAACTAGAAAGGAAAAATCAGAAGGAAAGCCAGGGCCACTTGGAAGCCTGTATAAGACAGAGCCTATGTGAGCCTGAGTTCTCTGAATGACAGTGGAGGAGCACGATCTGCTGACTTGTTCACCATCCCATGACCATTCCATGAACTGGAAATAAGCTCCTGTCTGAAGGATATATATTTGAGGTCTATTGCTCATGGCAATCAGCATACCCTAGTTAATTGACTTAGGTTGTCATTAAACCGGTAACTACAATTAATAAAGTGTAAGGTCCTAAAAAAAGATATATCACTAAGGCTGTAAGTCACATTTTCCTTTTTTCTTTTTTGTTTTTTCACCTGCTTACCTGAAACCACATTTTATTTGGAAATTTGTGTAAATGGAGTAAAACAACAAAGTTATGACACATGTCTCCAAAATTCAGTTAATAGGTTAAAAGTCTCTCCCACCCAGCTACTCTTCAACGCCTCTCTTCACATGTCCAGAAAAAAAGTCAAATGATCTGAGCCGGCAGATGCCAATCTGCTTGGATATCTTTGTGCTGATTTTATTAACAACAGCTAGGAAAGGAAGAGAAACTAAGCTAGATGCAATCACTGAAACTAAGAGATAAACTAATTGAACTAATGAACTAAGAGATGAAACTAAGAATTGAACTAATTCTTCATTCCTACTGTCCATGTTACCCACAAATGAGAACAATTTTTCTCTAAAAAGTAGAAAAGTCCCCATGGGAGGAGCACTTTATTTTTTGATATTATAGTAGATGGTGCCCTCTGACCTTAAGAACTCGGGAGGACACTTTGACATATCACCATCCCTCCCTTCCCCCAAATCACTGCTCCAGCTCTTCCACAGACAACCCAAATACCCCTGCTCAATTCACTCTCTTTCTCTCTCCTACTACCCCCACAATCAGTCCCAGGTAAGCCTGTGGGGTAGTGGAAATAGTACAGTTCCTGCCTTTCTCTCCCAGTGCTGTATTCAGTAAGAAAAGAACAGATGCTGGGTCAGTCATGTGCTGCAGATGAATGGGAACAGCTTAGCAGAGATGCTGCTAAAGGAGAGACCCAAACCAACCCAAAGACCAGGGAGGGGGTGGACGAGGAATACCAGATGAAGTCGACATCTGGGGCTTCTTGCTGGGGGCAAAGAAGCAGGTCATAGATCTTGCTAGATCTCAGCCACACTAATGGGACATCTTTTTTTTTTTAATTGAAGTATAGTTGATTTGCAATGTTGTGTTAGCTTCTGTTGTACAGCAAAGGAGTTTAGTTATACATATTCTTTTTCATATTCTTTTTCATTATGGTTAACGACAGAATATTGAATATAGCTCCCTGTGATTTACAATAGGACCTTGCTATTTATCCATTCTCTACATAATAGTTTGCATCTGATGGAATGAGACATCTGAAATGAAGGGAAATTTTCATATTACCTTTGTTTGTTCACTCAGCATAGACTCACTGAGAGCTTACTCTATACCAGGTGCTGTCACTGGAAATATTGCGGTGGGCAAGATAATTTGATATCTGCTCTAATTGAGCCTGTGGTCTAGTCTAGAAACTCCATACCATACTTTCAACAAGTCAAAGGTGCTGAGGGATTCATTCCCACCTGCTTTCTGCAGAAAATGAATTTCAAAAGAAGCGAGTTTCATTACCTTAAACATCACTTATAAAACCCCTAAAAGGGTCCTCTCATGGCTTAAGATATAAATCTCGAGACGTTGAGCTCAAGACCCTGAACTAAAAATCAGGGCGCAAGTTCTGAAAAATAGTAATTTCTACCATCTACTTAAGTTCTTTCCTCTCTTAAGGTTTGCTCCCATGAATTAGGTATCGGATCCCCCTTTTCAGCTGAAAAAAATAGAGCCTGAGAGAGGTTAAATCAAGTCACATACCTCTTCTTTCATTTTTGTTTACTCATTTGTTAGACGTCCATATTTGCACATATTTGTTTGGCATTCAGTAAATACTTGGGGGCACATTTATTGACTATCCACATATTTATCAGACATCCAGTAAATTTATTGTTCATCCACTATCCATCAGTGTGTGTGTGTGTGTTTGTGTGTGTGTGTGTGTGTGTATGTACTTTTCTAGGCTGGAAAGAACAATGAACAAAAGAGACCCTCCCCACAAAACCCAAGAAAAAAGCACTTGCCCTCATGGGGCTTGCCTCCTAGAATGGAAAAAAAGGTTAGAAATTCTTAAATGAGTAAAATCAATACTTATTAAATAGTGAAAAGTACAAAGGGAAAAATAAAGCAGGGGAAGAGGAAAGGAAGTGTGAGGTGGGGGGTGTAATTTCAGATAGGGAAGGACTGTTGAGAAAGTGACAGGGCAGCAGACAGCTGAGGAGGTGGGGAGTGAGCCATGCAGGTTTCCAGGGGGAAAGCTTTCCATGAGAGTTCACATAAGTGCAAAGACTCTGAGTGGGAAGCATGCTGGCCTGTCTGAGTGGCAGCAATGAGGCCAGGGAGTTGAAATCAAATAAGTGGTGAATAGCAAGAAAAAAGGTCAGAGAAGCACAAAGATGAAAGATCATGTAAAAACTGGCTTTACTCAGTCATTGTAAGAACAATGGCTTTTACTCAAATTAGGATGAGAAACCATGAAAGGGTGCTGAGGATTGGAAAGACATCATCTCACCTATATCTTAACAGAATCACTCTGGCTGTCTTGCTGAGAATAGATTTTAGAGAGGTAAGGGCAGAGCAGTGAGACCAGGATGATCTTGGAACAATCCAAGTGAGAGAGAGCTCGTGGCTTAACCCAGAGCAGTAATAACGAAGGTGCTAAGAATGGCCAGCTTCTGCATATATCGAGAAGGCAGAGCCAACAGATTTTCTGACAGATAGATGTGGGTTGTGAGAAAAAAAAAAAAAGAGGAAAGTCTGAGATGCCCTGAACACCTGTAGCCAGAGCAGTAGGAAGAATGGATTGTCACTTACTGAAATAAGGAGAGACATTGGGACAGAATCCTCAAACTCAGATCCTTGATGACTATAGATCGTAAGCCATGCCTAGTTCCATGTAAATTGTAATCTAAACATACGATTTACAGTTTCATTTTTTTGAAATAACAGTGAGGACAAAGCAAGTGGAAATCAAATAGGGAAGGATTGATAATTCTTTTTAATTAGTAAGAAATTATAACAAGCCTTCATCCACCTACCATTCTGGATTTATTTCTCACTATTTCCCTGGGATAGTGCCTTGTTTCTAGGAATCTGGTTGTCTGAGTTTGGGATCCTCCAGAAACAGAGTCTTCAACAAGAATTTTGGTGCAGGGAGTTTGTAGTGGAGCAATTCTCAGGGAGCAGGAGAAGGGGGTGGTAGAAGAAGGGAACACCAATGCAGAGATGCATCGCTGAGCTGGTTATCACCCTGGGCCACTGAGGCTCAGTACCACTGGTGGGGGGGATCTCTGAGAAACCACATAGAATGCATCTCAGAATTGTCCCTGTGACAATTCTGGGATATTCCCACTGACTCTCAGCTTCCCTTAGCTGTGGGATACCTCCACAGACATTGACTCCCTAACACTTGTGGACAATCTTTGCTGTACTGAACAGGCTTTCTAGGCATCAAAGAAAGCCTGAGGCCAACAAAGCAGAGACACATCCTTGTAGACACTTGGGATGGGACCTGTCACTGTGTGGAACTGTCTAGCCCCCTTGATCTTACACCAGGTGGGAGGGTGGTGACATGTGGCGCAGGTCATCACAAATGACCACTACACATGTTTCCCATCACCTGGCCTGTTCTTTCACCTGCTCACACTTCAGTCATCCTGTTTTCCTTCCACTACCATTGCACTCACACACACCCTCTCCTTCCTCTCTACCTACAATTGCGAATAACAGTCAAATTCCAGCTGGAATGTCACTTTCTCCAAAAAGCCTTGGACTCCTTCCAGTTAAATGAGCCTCTCACTCTTCTTAATGCCTACAGCACGAACACACCTGAATTTGGACCCTTAACTCCAATCAGTGCTTTATGGATACCTAGAGATTTATGAATGTTGGTAATTTACCTTCCCAAGTAGATCATAAATACTTCAGGGACTTCCCTGGTGGTCCAGTGGTTAAGATTATGCACTTCCTACAGACTGAAAGTGAGGGGTTGGAAAAAGATATTCCATGCAAATGGAAATCAAAAGAACGCTGGAGTAGCAATTCTTATATCAGACAAAATAGACTTTAAAATAAAGACGATTACAAGAGACAAAGAAGGACACTACAAAACGATCAAAGGATCAAACCAGTGAGAAGATATAACAATTGTCAATATTTATGCACCCAACATAGGAGCACCTCAATACAGAAGGCAAATGCTGACAGCCATAAAAGGGGAAATCAACAGTAACACAATCATAGTAGGGCACTTTAACACCCCACTTTCACAAATGGACAGATCAACCAAAATGAAAATAAATAAGGAAACACAAGCTTTAAATGATACATTAAACAAGATGGACTTAATTGATATTTATAGGACATTCCATCCAAAAACAACAGAATACACATTTTTCTCAAGTGGTCATGGAACATTCTCCAGGATAGATCATATCTTGGGTCACAAAACAAGCCTTGGTAAACATAAGAAAATTAAAATCGTATCAAGTATATTTTCTGACTACAACGTTATGAGACTACATATCAGTTACAGGAAAGATCTGTAAGAAACACAAACACATGGAGGCTAAACAACATACTACTTAATAACCAAGAGATTACTGAAGAAATCAAAGAGGAAATAAAAAAATACCTAGAAACAAATGACAATGAAAATATGACAACCATAAACCTAGGGGATGCAGCAAAAGCAATTCTAAGAGGGAAGTTTGTAGCAATACAATCCTACCTTAAGAAACAAGAAACATCTCAAATAAATAACTTAACACTATACCTAAAGCAATTAGAGAAAGAAGAACAAAAAACCACAAAGTTAGCAGAAGGAAAGAAATCATAAAGATCAGATCAGAAATAAATGAAAAAAAATGAAGGAATTAATAGCAAAGATCAATAAAACTAAAAGCTGGTTCTTTGAGAAGATAAACAAAATTGATAAACCATTAGTCAGACTTATCAAGAAAAAAAGGGAGAAGACTCAAATCAATAGAATTAGAAATGAGAAAAGAGAAGTAACAACTGACACTGCAGAAATACAAAAGATCATGAGAGATTACTACAAGCAACTCTATGCCAATAAAATGGACATACTGGAAGAAATGGACAAATTCTTAGAAATGCACAACTTCCAAGACTGAAACAGGAAGAAATAGAAAATATGAACAGATCAATCATAAGTACTGAAATTGAAACTGTGATTTAAAATCTTGCAACAAACAAAAGCCCAGGGCCAGATGGCTTCACAGGTGAATTCTATCAAACATTTAGAGAAGACTTATCACCTATCCTCAAACTCTTCCAAAATACAGCAGAGGGAGGAATGCTCCCAAACTCATTCTACGAGGCCACCATCACTCTGATATCAAAACCAGACAAAGATATCACAAAGAAAGAAAACTACAGGCCAATATCACTGATGAACATAGATGCAAAGATCCTCAACAAAATATTAGCAAACAGAATCCAACAGCACATTAAAAGGATCATACACTATGATCAAGATAGGTTTATCCCAGGAATGCAAAGATCTTCAATATACACAAATCAATCAAGGTAATACACCATATTAACAAATTGAAGGAGAAAAACCATATGATCATCTCAATAGATGCAGGGAAAGCTATCGACAAAATTCAACACCCAGTTATGATAAAAACCCTCTAGAAAATAGGCATAGAGGGAACTTTCCTCAACATAATAAAGGCCATATATGACAAACCCACAGCCAACATTGTCCTCAATGGTGAAAAACTGAAACCATTTCACTAAGATCAGGAACAAAACAAGGTTGCCTACTCCCACCACATTACTCAACATAGTTTGGGAAGTTTTAGCCACAGCCATCAGAGAAGAACAAGAAATAAAAGGAATCCAAATCGGAAAAGAAGTAGTAAAGCCATCACTGTTTGCAGATGACATGATACTATACATAGAGAATCCTAAAGATGCTACCAGAAAACTACTAAACCTAATCAATGAATTTCGTAAATTAGCAGGATACAAAATTAATGCACAGAAATCTCTTGCATTCCTATACACTAATGATGAAAAATCTGAAAGTGAAATCAAGAAAACACTCCCATTTACCATTGCAACAAAAAGAATAAAATACCTAGGAATAAACCTACCTAAGGAGACAAAAGACCTCTATACAGAAAATTATAAGACACTGATGAAAGAAATTAAAGATGATACAAATAGATGGAGAGATATACCATGTTCTTGGATTGGAAGAATCAACATTGCGAAAATGACTCTACTACCCAAAGCAATCTACAGATTCGGTGAAATCCCTATCAAACTACCACTGGCATTTTTCTCAGAAATAGAACAAAAAATTTCACAATTTGTATGGAAACACAAAAGACCCTAAAATAGGCAAAGCAATCTTGAGAAAGAAAAATGGAGCTGGAGGAATCAGGCTCCCTGACTTCAGACTATACTACAAAGCTACAGTAATCAAGACAGTATGGTACTGGAACAAAAACAGAAATATAGATCAATGGAACAGGATAGAAAGCCCAGAGATAAACCCACACACATATGGTCACCTTATATTTGATAAAGGAGGCAAGAATATACAGTGGAGAAAAGACAGCCTCTTCAATAAGTGGTGCTGGGAAAACTGGACATCTACATGGAAAAGAATGAAATTAGAACACTCCCTAACAGCATCCACAAAAATAAACTCAAAATGGATTAAAGACCTAAATATAAGTCCAGACACCATCAAACTCTTAGAGGAAAACATAGGCAGAACACTCTATGACATAAATCACAGCAAGATCCTTTTTGACCCACAATCCTAAAGAAATGGAAATAAAAAAAATAATAAACAAATGGGACCTAACGAAACTTAAAAGCTTTTGCACAGCAAAGGAAACCATAAACGAGACGAAAAGAAAACCCTCAGAATGGGAGAAACTATTTGCAAATGAAGCAACTGATAAAGGATTAACCTTCAAAATTTACAAGCAGCTCATACAGATCAACATTAAAAAAACAAACAGATCAATCCAAAAATGGGCAGAAGACCTAAATAGACATTTCTCCAAAGAAGATATATACAGATTGCCAACAGACACATGGAAGAATGCTCAACCTCATTAATCATTAGAGAAGTGCAAATCAAAAGTACCATGAGATATCACCTCACACCAGTCAGAATGGCCATCATCAAAAAATCTATAAACAATAAATGCTGGAGAGAGTGTGGAGAAAATGACACCCTCTTGCACTGTTGGTGGGAATGTAAATTGATACAGCCACTATGGAGAACAGTATGGAGGTTCCTTAAAAACCTAAAAATAGAACTACCATACAACCCAGCTATCCCACTACTGGGCATATACCCTGAGAAAACCATAATTCAAAAAGAGTCATGTACCAAAATGTTCATTGCAACTCTATTTACAATAGCCATGACATGGAAGCAACCTAAGTGTCCATCAACAGATGAATGGGTAAAGAAGATGTGGCACATGTATACAGTGGAATATTTCTCAGCCATAAAAAGGAACGAAACTCAGTTATTTGTAGTGAGGTGGATGGACCTAGAGTCTGTCCTACAGAGTGAAGTAAGTCAGAAAGAGAAAAACAAATACCGTATGTTAACACATATGTATGGAATCAAAAATAATAATAATAATGCTCATGAAGAACCTATGGGCAAGATGGGAATAAAGATGCAGACTTACTAGAGAATGGACTTGAGGATACGGGGAGGGGGAAGGGTAAGCTGGGACAAAGTGAGAGATTGGCATGGACATATATACACTACCAAACTTAAAATAGATAGCTAGTGGGAAGCAGCCGCATAGCACAGGGAGATCAGCTCGGTGCTTTGTGACCACCTAGAGGGGTGGGATAGGGAGGGTGAGAGGGAGGGAGATGCAAGAGGGAGGAGATATGGGGACATATGTATATGTATAACTGATTCACTTTGTTATAAAGCTGAAACTAACACACCATTGTAAAGCAATTATACTCCAATAAAGATGTTAAAAAAATAAAAACTATTACAAGAGACAAAGAAGGACACTACATAATGATCAAGGAATCAATCCAAGAAGAAGATATAACAATTGTAAATATTTATGTACCCAACATAGGAGCACCTCAATACATAAGGCAAATGCTAACAGCCATAAAAGGGGAAATCGACAGTAACACAATCATAACACCAATGGACAGATCATCCAAAATGAAACTAAATGAGGAAACACAAGCTTTAAATGACACATTAAACAAGGTGGACTTAATTGATATTTATAGGACATTCCATCCCAAAACACCAGAATACACTTTCTTCTCAAGTGCTCATGGAATATTCTCCAGGATACACCATATCTTGGGTCACAAATCAAGCCTTGGTAATTTTAAGAAAATTGAAATTGTATCGAGTATCTTTACTGACCACAACGGTATGAGACTAGATATCAATTACAGGAAAAAAGACCTGTAAAAAATGCAAACACATGGAAGCTATACAATACACCACTAAATAACCAAGAGATCACTGAAGAAATCATAGAGGAAATCAAAAAATACCTAGAAACAACTGACAGTGAAAAGAGTACATGCTTCCACTGTAGGGGGCACAGGTTCAATCCCTGGTCGGGGAACTAAGATCTCACGTGCTTCACGGCGCAGGCAAAAAAGAACAAAAGGTGCTTGAGGGCCAGAATCCCTTGTATCCACTCTGTTGATTAATCCTACTCCATACAGGTGGTTTTGACCTCCTCTGGCAGCAAAGAAGGACAAAGAGAGCAACCAGGTAGCTGGTTGCCATCAACGTTACCATCTCAAATTACCTTGGAAAGTCACTAGGTGAATGAGCTTTTCTTTTTTTTTTTTTTTTTTAAGAGGATGGTTAGCATTTTTCAGCAATAAAGCTTTTTTTTCATTTTTATTGGAGTATAGTTGGCTTACAATGCTGTGTTAATTTCAGGTATACAGCAGAGTGATTCAGTTACACATATACATATATCCACTGTTTTTTAGATTCTTTTCCCGTAAAGGCCATTACAGAGTACTGAGTAGAGTCCCTGTGCTATGCAGTAGGTCCTTATTAGTTACCTATTTTATATATAGTAGTGTGTATATGTGAATGGGCGTCTTTTATTCTCCAAATGAAAGGCAGAACGGGCAGTTCCATGGGTATCTATAAACACTTGGCGCATTTACACTGCTTGAATGTAAGAACTCTCAAGCTCAGGGTTTTTTTTAAATGAACACTGAACATAGCAGGGAGGAGTGAGACTTGAAATAGTGCTAGATTGGTTTCAGATTGAATACATCTCTCTCCTATTTAAAATATCAGGTGTGGGCTGGATGAAGGCAAGGGCCAGGAAACTTCATTCTTTGTAGATGGTATTTTGCAAATGGAAGACTCTCTTGCACAGAGAGAGTGGGTAAAAATGGCTGGTACTTCTCCCAGAAAGAAAACGGCTTCAGGCATAACTGGGAATAATAGTATGTACCTCCGATAGAGGAGTGGGATGAGACGGAAGGGAGGGAGCTGGTCCCTTGAGCATATTAAAAGCAACCCTGGATGTGATTATAGCTTGGTGCTTATATTATTTTTAATATCCTTATCCATTCGAGATGCATACTGATGTACTGATGTGTGAAGCAGTGTGAGTCCAGAATTTGCTCTAAAATATGTCAATAAAAAAGGACCCCCAAAACATTGATTTTGTTAAAACTAGGTACGTGGGTAAAATGTCTCTATTTTGTGTGCTTGGAACTTTTCATCATGAAATATTTTTTAAAAGAGCCACATGCTGGGTCAGAAAGTTGCATACAGCTGAGGTACCAAGCTGTGAGCCTCTGACTGTAGCAGCTGCTACAGCAGCAATAAATAGAAAATTCATGAACCTTTATGGCTCATCATCACTGAGGCATTGCTGCACGGAGTGGGAAGATTCTTCATATTGCGGGAGGAGGGTCCTGGCCTGGTGAAAACTAGGATTGCAGCCTTTGTTCTCTGCACAAACTTCCCCCAGATGCCACCCCTTGCCTCCCTCTCGATATAGCTGACAGAGTATCAGAGTCATTGAACCTCTTGCCATCACCATCCCTACAGCTTCAATACCCTACTGACCACAACATGAATTCTCTCGCTGCCCGATTCATGTTCATCCAATTCTACTATTTCAGTACATTTCATTTCTATCCCAAAACACATGCACATCTAATACGGTACATTTTGCATCCATATCGCTTAACAGTGTTTTCCCATAATATCATGTATATCTCCCCTATCCAGTAATCACTCCTCTCCCACCAGCTGTTGTTTGTCTTTCTACATTTACTTTCCCCTACAAAATGAACCCACATCTGCCCTGGCCCAAAGCCCTCTCTCCAACCAGTGTCTTCCTCAACTTTCCACCCTGACAGAAAACCTAGCCCAGTGCTAGGCTGACTCCTAGTAAACAGTCCTCAGTTTTACTTATTGAGCTGCTAATTAAATACGGGGATATAAGCATGAAAACTTCATTCACCCAACAGACAATTGTTAAGCACTTATTATGTGCCATATCCTAGATCTACAAAAATAAATAAATTAGGTACCAACCTTAAAGAAGGTCAAAATCTTGTAGGGGAGATAAGTGCATACACAACTACAACATGTTGTAAAAAATTGTAGATAGATGTGTATTATTAGATAAAGTGGCAACATCAATGAATACACTTGATTTGACCTTTTGGAGTTAGGAAGTGGGGCTATGAGGAGGGGGCTTCCAAAGATGAGAAAACACTTGATTTTGCCTCTGCATGTGGTGGAGTAGCAGTTTGTCAAGTACGTATAAAAACTGGACATAGAGGGCTTTCCTGGTGGCGCAGTGGTTGAGAGTCCGCCTGCCGATGCAGGGGACACTGGTTCGTGCCCCGGTCCGGGAAGATCCCACATGCTGCGGAGTGGCTGGGCCCGTGAGCCATGGCCGCTGAGCCTGCGCGTCTGGAGCCTGTACTCCGCAACTGGAGAGGCCACAACAGTGAGAGGCCCACGTACCACAAAAAAAAAAAAATCCAAAAAAAAAAAAAAAAAAAAAAAACTGAAGATAGAAATTATAAAGACTCTGCATGAAGCTAGAACTAATAAAGGGAAGTCATGAGAGAGAAGGTCAGAGGAATAGAATACGAAGGTTCTTCATGCTACAAACTTTGAGGTTTATTCCACAGAAATCAGAAAGTCACAGAAAGCTTTTAATCAGGGCTGTCAAATAATATTTGCAGTTTGAAAATTTTTCCGTGTAGTAAGGGATGTCTTTGAAGGCTTGGGGTGAGGTAAGAAATGCAGAGCAATGCAGGTAACGTCAGCAGTTACAGGATGACTGTAATTGTGCCCAAGAGAGATGATATGAACCTGAATACAGGCAGTGGCAGCAAAGGTAGATTGAACTAGCCCATTAATGTATCATCTGCCTGATTTAAACTTTTATTCCCCAGCCCCAAAAAGAGTATATTTCCTCTAAGGAGCTATCCTGAGAGTTTGTGAGGGAAAATCTGGGAGCAGATGACAAACAGCTAGGAAATCTGCAAAAATGTGTGCCCTGCTGTGACCTTGGTTTTATGTCCAGAATGATGGGCCAGTGGTCCAGACACGTCTGCCTGAGTGAACAAGAACTGACATTGACACACAGCCATGGTGATAAACAAAAGTCAAGACTGATTTTTGACAAGAATGAAAGCTTTCTGCCTGCTGCCCCTGTCTTCTGGGAATTTTAGGGTTTGGAGAAATCGCCGTGGTCTGTTGTAAAATTCTTGAATGCCCATGTGAGATTGAATGCCATTTAGATAAATGATCCGTTTAGAGCGATGGTTCACATAGCAGAATTATTCAGCTGGTTGCTCTGGAATGTGTTCGTTTTAAAGTTCAGTCGAAGTTAGTTTTGGCCAAGGACTTTGCAAACTTTGTTAGAAATTAAGTTCCAGGTGGTAAGGTCCTGGACAAGTAACAGTAGGTACGGCAAAGGTGTCAAGAGCTCTATAGGTTTAATTGGCTAAGTGTTTATTGAGTACTAACATAGGGCTTCTCCATTCTAAGAAAATCGTTGATGTAGAAGACAGTTCATTCTTCAGGAGGAAACGGCCCAAGTAATTCTTCAAGGCAGACAACTGCAGAGCCACAACCTGTGTTATTTTTATTTTAAGATTTTTTTTTTGATGTGGACCATTTTTAAAGTCTTTATTGGATGTGTTACAATACTGCTTCTGTTTTATATTTTGGGTTTTTGGCTGCAAGGTATGCAGAATCTTAGCTCCCCAACCAGGGGTTGAACCCATGCCTCCTGCACTGGAAGGCGAAGTTTTAACCACTGGACCACCAGGGAAGTCCCATGACTTGCGTGTCGTTTGGCGGGATGCAAGCAGGATTCTTGCCCCCACTGCGTCTGTTTTGGCTACTTCATCCTTCTCTCTTTGGAGCCTTGACCACGTCTGCTCCTCTCCCTGCCTCTGTCCCCCAAGAACCAGGACACCATATGCAGCTGTTCCAAGCATCCCACTTCAGCACTTTCCTCCTGGTCAGCACCTTTTCCAAATTACCTCGTGCTCTAAAATGACCCTTTTCTGCTCCTTCTCCAATTCCCTCCAAACAAGACCACTAACTATTCCATCTTCTCTGCTAGGTGTTAGAGGAAAGGTCATCAAATGCCTGATTAAATCAATCCGCTCTAAAGTACAGGTGGTAGGAGGCTTAACCCTCCTAGCCGCTTTCAGAAGAACCTATTATTCTGAATGTATCTTTGATTTGTAGGATGTGTGAGGGAGTTATTTTTGAGGTATAGGGAGTTACACTTTTTCCTCCTCTATTCATACTGACCAGAGCCTCTACATCCAATTTTTCTTCTTCACAGAGATTCCCTTCTGAACTAAAGACAATGCATGCTATGGCTCCAATACACCAGGTTATAAATAAAGAACCTCAGTAGGAAGCCTGGCTAGGTTTGTTGATTCTTACCATCTGTAGCTGAGTTCCTTCCCTAGAGTTGTGTGCACACACTTGAACTTTTTCTCGATTGGCTTGTATGGCTTCTAGTAAAGATAAAAGTTATATTGATTTCCTGTTGCATTGTTACCTTGGTCAAATGGCAAGATATCTAGCTCAGAAGTTCGTATTAGATAAAAATAGTGTGAAGTAGTGACCACAGCGCACACCCTCCAATGAGAGTAAATTAACATGGAGAGAACAAAGGAGTGAGCTGCATCTTTATGATATTATATTCCAACATCAGCTCATTGCATACAGACAAACCTGAGCTTAACAAAATCCCAACAATACCATAAAAAAGGAAACAAGTAGGAAATACACACACACACACACATACACACACACATTTCTTACTAATGCTCTTACAATCAGTTCTGCCTCGAACTTCAGATCAGATCGTTGTTTCCTCAGTTTCACACCAGATGAATTCATGGTTTGCATTCAGAGGCTTTGCTGTAGCAAGTATATATTTCTTTTAATACTAAACACTTAGCATTGAGCATATATTCCCTTGAATGAAATGCCTAGACAGAGTCCATGCCTGGGCTCACAGTTTAATGACATAAACGGGTGGTCACAGCACAGTGTAAAGGGAGGTATGACAGAGACACAGGCTGCAGGTCAAGGGCACACAGGGCAGGAGCTCCTCCCCCACTTAAGAGTGCGGGCAGGGGAACATCAGGGAAAATTTCTTGGAGACAGAGGATCTGAGATGAAAGATTTTATTTTTTATCTATGCTTTTTATTTTTTTAACTTTGTATTTTGAAATAATGTCAGTCTTAACAAAAACGTTGTATGAATAATACAAAGAATTCTCATGTATCCTTCATCCAAAGGTACTAAATGTTATATTAAAGTATGCTGTCTCTCATATATATGTGATACATATATTTATAGACAGATACACATTTTTTAAACCATTTGAGTGCAACTTGCAGAGTATGTTGCCTTTACTCTCAAATACTCGAGTGTGTGTTTCCTAAATGCAAAGACATTCTCTTCTGTAGCCTACAATTAGCAAAATATAAAATTAATACTGATCTAAGGCTACTATCTTATATGGAACCTTACTCAAATTTCACCAATTGTCCCAACATGTACTTTATAGCAAAAGAACGTGCCAGCTCATGTGCTGCACTCAGTTGAGGTATGTGTTTAGTTTCCTGCAGTCTAAACTGGTTTCTTTGTCTTTCCTGACCTTGTCATTTTTGAAGTGCATAGTTTAGTTACTTAGGAGAATGTTGCTCAAGTTGGTTTTGTCTATTGCTTTTTCATTATTAGATTTAGCGTAAGCAATTTTGGCAGAAATGCCAGAGGTGAGATTGTGTTTTTGAGATGAGTTTTAAAGAATGAGGAGAAGCCAGCTTGCAGAACCTATGGCCAGATTAATTTATTTTTGCATTCAGGACTTGGGAGGATGGAAGGTGAAGGGCAAAGGGAACGGCTAACCTATAGTAGCTAGTATTTATCAAGTACTTACTATGTGCCAGGCACTGTTCTAAATGCATAAGTGCATAAATACATAAGTTAACTCAATCATCCTCACAACATCCTCATAATTGTTCTTTTCCCATTTCTCAGATCAGAGAGATTGAGACACAAAGAGACAAAGCTAGCAAGTGGGCCAGCCAGGATTCAAATCCGCATATACTTTCAGCAGACGAGACAGTGAAAGCAAAAAATCTTAGAAAAAGAAAGGCTTGCGGCGAGTTCAGAACCAGCTGGCTTGGAGAACAGCGTGCTTGGGCCGGTCCAAGCAACTGCAGTAAAGAGACTGTAGTTTATGGCCGTGACGCTCCCGCCCCCTGCTGGCTGCACGCGCTTATTGCATACTTTTGACATGCATGGAGGGGGCACCTCTGTGCAGAGCAAAGATCACCGAAATTTCTGCAAAGTTCCTGAAATTATGCCTGATCCATGAGCATGCATCAGGAAGAAGTTGGCATTCCTTCCATCCTTCTCCTTGCCTCTCAGATCTCTGGCACGTTCTAAAGGTTGCTCAGCAGAATCAATCCTATGTCCTGTTCTCACCAACTTCTATGAAACTTCCTAGATTTTTTTTTTTAAACCATGACAAATTTGGAATCCACTGAAGCCGTAAGGAAGCTACAGTTAAATTAATCAGAATACAGTCTCCAGACAAGACAATCACTGCCGCTGAGGGAGCGTGTTTGTCCTTGGACAATATTTGAAAAAGAGCTGTGCAGCTGAAGCAAGTCATCTCACCGTGGGCTCTGAAGAGCCGAGGAGGATACAATCACTAGGCAAATAAAATGATGGAGAGGAAAAATTCCTCTGAAAGAATCAGAAGTAGCCTCTGTTTTCAATCAAATTCCCCTTCTCTTCAGAGATAAAAGGCTGTCCTTCTCAGATTCAAAACCCCTGAGGCTTCCACAAAATTCCACTGTTTTCTCTAGTAAGGAAAAGTAGAAGGAAAATAAAGCCAGAAAACAATGGCGGCACACTGATTCGTTCATATATACCAGAAATAGGCCTGGCAAAAAAAAAAAAAAAAAAAAGATTTAAGTCTGTGTTTAAATTCTCAAAATATATTCTATAGGGAAATACGCTCGTTCTGCTTTTATGGCAGACTCAAACAAGACAGTGGTCATGATAAAGATTATAAAGATTATTAATCTTTAAGGTGAGCAAGCTCTTTGCTGGAATTTTGAGGATCCCGATGCAAGGATGTCCTGTGTGAGTATTAACTTGATAACTTCTGGGCACCTGTCTATCTGTCAGGTTTGGAAAGACATAAATACATTTGCATACTGCTGCTACCAAGCAGAGGGCTGAAACCTTTGCTCCCAGGTCAGATCAACTCAGTAGATAAATGCCTTATGGGGCGGTGCTTGGGCTAAGCAAGCCTGTCACCTCAAGGGCTTCTTGTTTATTTCCATAAAGCATCAAGGGCTCCATGAAGAATTTCTTTTTTAACATCTTTATTGGAGTATAATTGCTTTACAATGGTGTGCTAGTTTCTGCTTTATAAAAAAGTGAATCATTTATACGTATACATCTATCCCCATATCTTTTCCCTCTTGCGTCTCCTTCCCACCTTCCCTATCTCACCCTTCTAGGTGGTCACCCAGCACTGAGCTGATCTCCCTGTGCTATGCGGCTGCTTCCCACTAGCTATCAGTTTTACATTTGGTAGTGTATATACGTCCATGAAGAATTAATCAGAACTCCATACCTTCAGTCAGTCTGGAAACTACTGTCCTACATCAGTCATCTATTGACACATTACTGGGTAGCCACCATGAAACATCCATGCAAAACAGAAATAGACTCATAGACATAGAAAACAAACTTATGGTTACCAAAGGGGAAAAGGAATAAATTAGGAGTTTGGGATTAACAGATACACACTACTATATGTCAAATAGATAACCAACAAGGACCTACTGTATAGAACAGGGAACTTTATTCAATATATTGTAATAACTTATAATGGAAAAGAATCTGAAAAAGGATAGATATATATGTATGTATAACTGACTCACTTTGCTGTACACCTGAAACTAACACAACAATTTTAAATCAACTATACTTCAATTTGAAAAAAAGAAAAGGAAAAAAACCCATCAGTGGCATGTATCATTAAGCATTTCACTGCTCTCAGGAATTCCCTGGCAGTGCAGTGGTTAGGACTCCACATTCTCACTGCCAACAGTCCGGGTTCAATCCCTGGTCCCTGGTCTGGGAACTGAAAATCTCACAAGCCGCATCACGCGGCCAAACAATAAATAAAAATAAAATAATTAAAATATACATTTTTTAAAACAAAATAACTCACTGCTCTCATGTCTGGGGTCAACTGGATGGCTCTATAGGTACTGCCTGGGCTCACACTTGTCTCATGCGTCTGAGACCATGTCTCTCATTGCCCAGCAGGCCAGGCCAGAGATGTTCCCGGTGTAGGGTTCTCAGCACATGCACAAATGGAAAACACAATGCCTTCTTAGACCCAGACTCAGAAATGGCACTGTCACTTCTGCTGCATGCTATGGGTCAAAACAATTCATGACACAAGTCCAGATTCCAGGGAATGAGACTGTCTTTTCTTCAAGAGGAAATGTAGTCTCAAGGCAAAGGGCGTGGGTACAAGGCTGTGTTAAAGAATCGGGGCCATGGCTGGAATCTACCACAGGCTCAGAATATCAGTAAAATCTGCCAAGTGACTCTCCACTTTCCCACGTATACGCTCTTCACTTCTCTCAATGGATGATCCACAAACAGTGCTCTCTAGATTCTCCTGGTGAGATTCAATAAGATGAAATGCTTAAAGCTTAAGGACAACTTTTCTCCCTGTGAGATCTGGAGCACCCCAGATCACTGGAAAGATCATCCCAGAGCCTTTGGATCTGATATGAGTTGCCACTTACTGCTATCAATTCCTCATTACTACCTGGTCCAAACTTCATTAGAGAACAGTCTAAAGTTTAAGAAAAAGCAGGAAAATGTCCCTAATTTTGTCTCCTACTATTTCACAATCTTTGGTCAAAAAATATACATTCATTTATATTTTGTTTTAATTTTTAGAAACGTGTGACAAAATAAGATTTTAAAAGTGAAGATATCACAGGTTAACTTCTTGCAATTGCAGTTGGAGTCTTTCTGGGGAAAATTGGGCTAAAACAATTTTAGCCTACACGTACTATTTGGAAACTATTTTATTTGTGAGAAGAAACTAAAGGAACTTTTTTTTTTTCCTTTGCTTTTGGCTTTTGAATGACCATGCTGAAATTTCTTACTTGAATAAGTTCATATAGTGACTATTTTGTTCTCAAATGATTTGGTTTTACCCAAGTCATTATTTCCTTCCTTCTCAGTCTTTCATTCCTCTTTCTTTTCCTATAACTGTTCTGCTGCCTCACTAGAAATAACATGTAGATGGAAAATACAAGACCCTTCTTCCCTCAGTTTGCAAATTCATAAACAGCATTTAATGGGTGGATCTAACATTTTACTAATTACCTTTCTCCTGCTGTAGTCCCAGTAAATTTGCAAAGAACGAGTGCAAAATGTACTCTTGTTTCTGTTTTATTTTTTCTCCTAGTTCGTCAAGATTAAAGTAACAACATGATGAACCATAATATGCTTCTCCTGGTATTTCCATCTTGCTGGGTCCATGATATACCTGGTAGCCCAATTTTCCCCAGAAGGATAAGCGCACATTTGAAATGTTAAACCCTAAACAGAGACAAATGTGGAAGCAATTTGAGATCCCCCCATTACTTCCCAAGTCCACTGAATCTCTTAATTTAGCCCCTTGACCAAAGATCTGCTCATTTTACTGCCATACAAGTTCTTTTTTACTCCACCTAACAGTCTGCCTATACCTGTTTGTATGTTGGAATGTAAAAAACAATTTCGAGGAATAAAACCGACTCCCATAACCTATCTCTGCTAATACCAAATATATTGATTGCTTGACCTTTTCTAAGTCTACTGACTAGATGGTGTATAATGTTTGCAGATTAAAGATGCTGACTTATTTCTTTCCTAAGTCAAATTTAAACTCTGACTACCCAAAATCAAACCCCACACCCTGTCTCAACCTGCCCCGCTGTCCACGACTCTCTGACATTTGGACACCGCTTATTGATTGAATTTTTAGCAGCTGTTATTCAAGGACACCCAGATTTAGCTGGACCAGCATTGGAATGGCAGTCTCCTAAGTGCCTGAAAATGAGCCAATTTGACACAAACGTGTATAATCTTTCTGCAGAAGTAAATGGACTCAACAAGGCCATCAGTTTAACTGATAATTCTCATCTAATTACGATTATCACAATAAACAGTTTTAGTAACAAAGGCATTCAGAGTATGGATTTTCCTTTTCAAGAGAGGAAATAGCACAAAAACCATTTAGTTTTCTCATCTTCAATTTTTTTGAGGTTTGAAATCCATAGTCTAAAGTCTACTTCTACATGATACTTTAAAACTAGCATATCAGTTGGGTTTTGTTTAGGTAGCAATGAAAGAATAGTTTTCCATCTCTCAAAAAGGATTTTTAAGCACTTTTAAAATGGCAAAAATTTTTAAAGTTAAGTACATTGCTTACTTTGACAGAATCTTTGCAAGCCGTTCATGACCTCAAAGATCAAAGACAACGCTTCCAGTAAAAAAAAAAAAAAAAAAAAGAAAGAAAGAAAGAAAAAGACTAACACTTCCATTTTCATTTAGTGAGCAAGTCATTCCTAGCAGCTTAATATCCACAACCAGAAATGACTATAAACACGTCCACTTAAGGGAAATAATCAGTGGAGCATCACTGTTGACTTGATATAAAATTCAGACTGGAACACAGGCATCTTAACATCTTGTACGGTTTAGCTCTGGGTGCATAAGACTTGTCCCAAGACACTTCGAGCAGTTTTCCCATTGATACGAAAACGAGTCTTTACGTTAAATTGCATATTAGATACTCTCACCTTCTACTTAAAATAGAATTAAGGTGATCAAGTTATTGGACACTCTTAGTATGCTATTAACTTTGTGTTCTTGGAAATCCAGTCTTGTTGTAAAATGAAATTCGAATGTGAAGGACAGAATCATCACTTTCTGCCATCAAGGCAGAATTCCTCCCATAAAACCAGTGGTGACCTGGAACCAAGCCAATTCATATTGGTTCTCATGAGGTGATTGTGTGCCTCTGTTTTTTTGGCTGTGCTGGGTCTTTGTTGCTGTGCGTGGGCTTTCTCTAGTTGCAGTGAGCAGGGGGGTCACTCTGTTGCGGTGCGTGGGCTTCTCATTGCGGTGACTTCTCTTGTTGCAGAGCACAGACTCTAGGCACATGGGCTTCACTAGTTGTGGCACATGTGCTTAGTTGCTCCACGGCATGTGGAATTTTCTCAGACCGGGGCTTGAACCCATGTCCCCTGCATTGGCAGGCGGATTCTTAACCACTGGACCACCAGGGAAGTCCTGTGTGTATCTCTTTTTGTATCTGTGTTTAGTGATATGTGTTGGTAGTTTGAAATTGATTGTGGTGGGAACATTTATACCACAGAAATTGGCAAGCTACTTGTAGGTTTACAAGTTAGTATCAGGGAGATGAAGGTGTTCTATATCTGTATTGTCAAATAGAGTAGCTGCTAGCTGCACGCGGCTACTGAACAGTAGAGATATGCCTGGTGTGATTGAGGAACTAAATTTTTTACTTTATTTAATTTTAATTTAAATAGCCATATGTGGGTAGTGGCTACCATTTGGGGCTGCTCAGTTCCACTGTGAAATAACAACATATGGCATCTGCCAAGATTCACGGGGCCTGAGGTAGCTGAGACTTGAGAAGAAAGAGGAGCACCCAAGATAGGGGTCACTTCAGGTCTGAGGATAATGAAATGGAAGAGCAAAGCCCTTCTGGGTTGTATCATCACTTTTTGAATCTGCTATCCATGCATTCAGTTGTTCACACACCAGGAGCAGTCAGTTGTGGGGCAGGCAGAGGAAGGCTACCTCCTCATTAAGGTAGCTCAATAAAGAAAAGTGGCCCCAATGACCTAAAATAGTGGTTACTAAATTTTAGCATGCATCAGAAACACCTGGAGGTTTGCAGCAACATGGATGGACTTAGAGATGATCATATTAAGTAAGTCAGAAAGAGAAAGACAAATACCATATGATATCACTTATATGTGGAATCTAAAATATGACACGGGCTTCCCTGGTGGCGCAGTTGTTGAGAGTCCGTC